>NC_091995.1:32944353-33316853 GCF_044704955.1 Pristiophorus japonicus
TCTTCATATATACCACCTGAACCCCTCGATTAGATTCCAGTCTATAACTCACTCCCAGGTACCCATTATTCAATGTATAAACCTCCTGAACCCCTCGATTAGATTCCAGCCTGTACCTCACTCCCGGGTATCCATTATTCTATATATAAACCACCTGAACCCATCGATTCGATTCAAGTCTGTAACTCACTCCCAAGTATCGATTATTCTATATCTAAACCAGCTGAACCCCTCGATTATATTCCAGTCTATAACTCACTCCCAGATATCCGTTATTCGATATAGAAACCACCTGAAGCCCTTGATTAGATTCCAGTCTGTACTCACTACCAGGTACTCTTTATTCTACATATAAACCACCTGAACCCTTGGATTAAATTTCAGCCTGGAACTCACTCCCTGGTATCGGTTATTCGATATATAAACCACCTGAACCCCTCGATTAGATTCCAGTCTGTAACACTCTCCCAGGTATCCATTATTCTATATATTAACCACCTGAACCCCTCGATGAGATTCCAGCCTGTAACTCACTCCGAGGTATCCATTATTCTATATATAACCACCTAAATCCCTCGATGAGATTCCAGCCTGTAACTCACTCCCAGGTATCCATTATTCTTCATATATACCACCTGAACCCCTCGATTATATTCCAGTCTATAACTCACTCCCAGGTATCCATTATTCGATATAGAAACCACCTGAACCCTTTGATTAGATTCCAGTCTGTACTCACTACCAGGTACTCTTTATTCTACATATAAACCACCTGAACCCTTGGATTAAATTTCAGCCTGGAACTCACTCCCTGGTATCGGTTATTCGATATATAAACCACCTGAACCCCTCGATTAGATTCCAGTCTGTAATACTCTCCCAGGTATCCATTATTCTACATATTAACCACCTGAACCCCTCGATGAGATTCCAGCCTGTAACTCACTCCCAGGTATCCATTATTCTATATATAACCACCTAAACCCCTCGATGAGATTCCAGCCTGTAACTCACTCCCAGGTATCCATTATTCTATATATAACCACCTGAACCCCTCGATGAGATTCCAGCCTGTAACTCACTCCCAGGTATCCATTATTCTTCATATATACCACCTGAACCCCTCGATTAGATTCCAGTCTATAACTCACTCCCAGGTACCCATTATTCAAAGTATAAACCACCTGAACCCCTCGATTAGATTCCAGCCTGTACCTCACTCCCGGGTATCCATTATTCTATATATAAACCACCTGAACCACTCGATTAGGTTGCAGTCTGTAACTCACTCCCATGTGTCCATTATTCTATGTATAAACCACCTGAACCCATCGATTAGATTCCAGTCTGTAACTCACTCCCAGGTATCCATTAATCTATATTTAAACCAACTGAACTCCTCGATTAGATTCCAGCCTGGAACTCACTCCCATGTATCCATTATTCGACATATAAACCACCTGACCCCTTTGATTAGATTCCAGTCTGTAACTCACTCCCAGGTATCCATTATTCTATATATAAACCACCTGAACCCCTGGATAAGATTCCAGTCTGTAACTCACTCCCAGGTATCCATTATTCTATATAGAAACCACCTGAACAACTGGATTAAATTCCAGTCTGTAACTCACTCCCAGGTTTATATTATTCCATATATAAACCACCTGAACCCCTCGATTAGATTCCAGTCTGTAACTCACTCCCAGGTATCCATTATTCTATATACAAACCACCTGGACCTCTCGATTAGATTCCAGTCTGTAACTCACTCCCAGGTATCCATTATTCTATATACAAATCACCTGGACCTCTCGATTAGATTCCAGTCTGTAACTCACTCCCAGGTATCCATTATTCTATATACAAACCACCTGAACCCCTCGATTAGATTCCAATCTGTAACTCACTCCCGGGTATCCATTATTCTATATATAAACCAACCGAACCCCTCGATTAGATTCCAGCCTGTAACTCACTCACGGGTATCCATTATTCTATATACAAACCACCTGGACCTCTCGATTAGATTCCAGCCTGTAACTCACTACCAGGTTTCCATTATTCTATATATAAACCACCTGATCCCCTCGATTAGATTCCAGTCTGAAACTCACTCCCAGGTATCCATTATTCGATATATAAACCACCTGAACCCCTTGATTAGATTCCAGTCTGTAACTCACTCCCAGGTATCCATTATTCTATATATAAACCACCTGAACCCCTGGATTAGATTCCAGTCTGTAACTCACTCCCAGGTATCCATTATTCTATAGAAAAGCCATCTGATCCCCTTGATTAGATTCCAGCCTGGAATTCACTCCCGGGTATCCATTATTCTATATATAAACCAACCGAATCCCTCGATTAGATTCCAGCCTATAACTCACTCCCAGGTATCCATTATTCTATATATAAACCACCTGAACCCCTCGATTAGATTCCAGCCTGTAACTCACTCCCAGGTATCCATTATTCTATATATAAACCACCTGAACCCCTCGATTAGATTCCAGCCTGCAACTCACTCCCAGGTATCCATTATTCGATATATAAACCACCTGAACCCCTTGATTAGATTCCAGTCTGTAACTCACTCCCAGGTATCCATTATTCTATATATAAACCACCTGAACCACTGGATTAAATTCCAGTCTGTAACTCACTCCCAGGTTTATATTATTCCATATATAAACCACCTGAACCCCTCGATTACATTCCAGTCTGTAACTCACTCCCAGGTATCCATTATTCTATTTCTAAACCACCTGAACCCCTCGATTAGATTCCAGTCTGTAACTCACTCCCAGGTATCCATTATTCTTCATATATACCACCTGAACCCCTCGATTAGATTCCAGTCTATAACTCACTCCCAGGTACCCATTATTCAATGTATAAACCTCCTGAACCCCTCGATTAGATTCCAGCCTGTACCTCACTCCCGGGTATCCATTATTCTATATATAAACCACCTGAACCCATCGATTCGATTCAAGTCTGTAACTCACTCCCAGGTATCGATTATTCGATATATAAACCACCTGAACCCCACGATTAGATTCCAGTCTGTAACACTCTCCCAGGTATCCATTATTCTATATATTAACCACCTGAACCCCTCGATGAGATTCCAGCCTGTAACTCACTCCCAGGTATCCATTATTCTATATATAACCACCTAAACCTCTCGATGAGATTCCAGCCTGTAACTCACTCCCAGGTATCCATTATTCTATATATAACCACCTGAACCCCTCGATGAAATTCCAGTCTGTAACTCACTCCCAGGTATCCATTATTCTTCATATATACCACCTGAACCCCTCGATTAGATTCCAGTCTGTAACTCACTCCCAGGTATCCATTATTCTTCATATATACCACCTGAACCCCTCGATTAGATTCCAGTCTATAACTCACTCCCAGGTACCCATTATTCAATGTATAAACCTCCTGAACCCCTCGATTAGATTCCAGCCTGTTCCTCACTCCCGGGTATCCATTATTCTATATATAAACCACCTGAACCCATCGATTCGATTCAAGTCTGTAACTCACTCCCAGGTATCGATTATTCGATATATAAACCACCTGAACCCCTCGATTAGATTCCAGTCTGTAACACTCTCCCAGGTATCCATTATTCTATATATTAACCACCTGAACCCCTCGATGAGATTCCAGCCTGTAACTCACTCCGAGGTATCCATTATTCTATATATAACCACCGAAACCTCTCGATGAGATTCCAGCCTGTAACTCACTCCCAGGTATCCATTATTCTATATATAACCACCTGAACCCCTCGATGAAATTCCAGTCTGTAACTCACTCCCAGGTATCCATTATTCTTCATATATACCACCTGAACCCCTCGATTATATTCCAGTCTATAACTCACTCCCAGGTATCCGTTATTCGATATAGAAACCACCTGAACCCCTTGATTAGATTCCAGTCTGTACTCACTACCAGGTACTCTTTATTCTACATATAAACCACCTGAACCCTTGGATTAAATTTCAGCCTGGAACTCACTCCCTGGTATCGGTTATTCGATATATAAACCACCTGAACCCCTCGATTAGATTCCAGTCTGTAATACTCTCCCAGGTATCCATTATTCTACATATTAACCACCTGAACCCCTCGATGAGATTCCAGCCTGTAACTCACTCCCAGGTATCCATTATTCTATATATAACCACCTAAACCCCTCGATGAGATTCCAGCCTGTAACTCACTCCCAGGTATCCATTATTCTATATATAACCACCTGAACCCCTCGATGAGATTCCAGCCTGTAACTCACTCCCAGGTATCCATTATTCTTCATATATACCACCTGAACCCCTTGATTAGATTCCAGTCTATAACTCACTCCCAGGTACCCATTATTCAATGTATAAACCACCTGAACCCCTCGATTAGATTCCAGCCTGTACCTCACTCCCGGGTATCCATTATTCTATATATAAACCACCTGAACCACTCGATTAGGTTGCAGTCTGTAACTCAATCCCATGTGTCCATTATTCTATGTATAAACCACCTGAACCCATCGATTAGATTCCAGTCTGTAACTCACTCCCAGGTATCCATTAATCTATATTTAAACCAACTGAACTCCTCGATTACATAGAAACATAGAAACATAGAAACATAGAAAATAGGTGCAGGAGTAGGCCATTCGGCCCTTCTAGCCTGCACCGCCATTCAATGAGTTCATGGCTGAACATTCAACTTCAGTACCCCATTCCTGCTTTCTCGCCATACCCCTTGATCCCCCTAGCAGTAAGGACCTCATCTAACTCCTTTTTGAATATATTTAGTGAATTGGCCTCAACAACTTTCTGTGGTAGAGAATTCCACAGGTTCACCACTCTCTGGGTGAAGAAGTTCCTCCGCATCTCGGTCCTAAATGGCTTACCCCTTATCCTTAGACTGTGACCCCTGGTTCTGGACTTCCCCAACATTGGGAACATTCTTCCTGCATCTAACCTGTCTAACCCCGTCAGAATTTTATATGTTTCTATGAGGTCCCCTCTCATTCTTCTGAACTCCAGTGAATACAAGCCCAGTTGATCCAGTCTTTCTTGATAGGTCAGTCCCGCCATCCCGGGAATCAGTCTGGTGAACCTTCGCTGCACTCCCTCAATAGCAAGAATGTCCTTCCTCAGGTTAGGAGACCAAAACTGTACACAATACTCCAGGTGTGGCCTCACCAATGCCCTGTACAACTGTAGCAACACCTCCCTGCCCCTGTACTCAAATCCCCTTGCTATAAAGGACAACATGCCATTTGCTTTCTTAACCGCCTGCTGCACCTGCATGCCAACCTTCAATGACTGATGTACCATGACACCCAGGTCTCTTTGCACCTCCCCTTTTCCTAACCCCTCGATTAGATTCCAGCCTGTACCTCACTCCCGGGTATCCATTATTCTATATATAAACCACCTGAACCACTCGATTAGGTTGCAGTCTGTAACTCACTCCCATGTGTCCATTATTCTATGTATAAACCACCTGAACCCCTCGATTAGATTCCAATCTGTAACTCACTCCCGGGTATCCATTATTCTATATATAAACCAACCGAACCCCTCGATTAGATTCCAGCCTGTAACTCACTCACGGGTATCCATTATTCTATATACAAACCACCTGGACCTCTCGATTAGATTCCAGCCTGTAACTCACTACCAGGTTTCCATTATTCTATATATAAACCACCTGATCCCCTCGATTAGATTCCAGTCTGAAACTCACTCCCAGGTATCCATTATTCGATATATAAACCACCTGAACCCCTTGATTAGATTCCAGTCTGTAACTCACTCCCAGGTATCCATTATTCTATATATAAACCACCTGAACCCCTGGATTAGATTCCAGTCTGTAACTCACTCCCAGGTATCCATTATTCTATATATAAGCCATCTGATCCCCTTGATTAGATTCCAGCCTGTAATTCACTCCCGGGTATCCATTATTCTATATATAAACCAACCGAATCCCTCGATTAGATTCCAGCCTATAACTCACTCCCAGGTATCCATTATTCTATATATAAACCACCTGAACCCCTCGATTAGATTCCAGCCTGTAACTCACTCCCAGGTATCCATTATTCTATATATAAACCACCTGAACCCCTCGATTAAATTCCAGCCTGTAACTCACTCCCAGGTATCCATTATTCTATATATAAACCACCTGAACCCCTCGATTAGATTCCAGCCTGCAACTCACTCCCAGATATCCATTATTCGATATATAAACCACCTGAACCCCTTGATTAGATTCCAGTCTGTAACTCACTCCCAGGTATCCATTATTCTATATATAAACCACCTGAACCACTGGATTAAATTCCAGTCTGTAACTCACTCCCAGGTTTATATTATTCCATATATAAACCACCTGAACCCCTCGATTACATTCCAGTCTGTAACTCACTCCCAGGTATCCATTATTCTATTTCTAAACCATCTGAACCCCTCGATTAGATTCCAGTCTGTAACTCACTCCCAGGTATCCATTATTCTTCATACGTACCACCTGAACCCCTCGATTAGATTCCAGTCTATAACTCACTCCCAGGTACCCATTATTCAATGTATAAACCACTTGAACCCCTCGATTAGATTCCAGCCTGTACCTCACTCCCGGGTATCCATTATTCTATATATAAACCACCTGAACCCCTCGATTAGATTCCAGTCTGTAACTCACTCCCAGGTATCGGTTATTCGATATATAAACCACCTGAACCCCTCGATTAGATTCCAGTCTGTAACACTCTCCCAGGTATCCATTATTCTATATATTAACCACCTGAACCCCTCGATTAAATTCCAGTCTGTAACTCACTCCCAGGTATCCATTATTCTCTATATAAACCACCTGAACTCCTCGATTAGATTCCAGCCTGGAAATCACTCCCAGGTATCCATTATTCTATATATAAACCACCTGAACCCCTCGATTAGATTCCAGTCTGTAACTCACTCCCCGGTATCCATTATTCTTCATATATACCACCTGAACCCCTCGATTAGATTCCAGTCTGTAACTCACTCCCAGGTATCCATTATTCTTCATATATACCACCTGAACCCCTCGATTAGATTCCAGTCTATAACTCACTCCCAGGTACCCATTATTCAATGTATAAACCTCCTGAACCCCTCGATTAGATTCCAGCCTGTACCTCACTCCCGGGTATCCATTATTCTATATATAAACCACCTGAACCCATCGATTCGATTCAAGTCTGTAACTCACTCCCAAGTATCGATTATTCTATATCTAAACCAGCTGAACCCCTCGATTATATTCCAGTCTATAACTCACTCCCAGATATCCGTTATTCGATATAGAAACCACCTGAAGCCCTTGATTAGATTCCAGTCTGTACTCACTACCAGTTACTCTTTATTCTACATATAAACCACCTGAACCCTTGGATTAAATTTCAGCCTGGAACTCACTCCCTGGTATCGGTTATTCGATATATAAACCACCTGAACCCCTCGATTAGATTCCAGTCTGTAACACTCTCCCAGGTATCCATTATTCTATATATTAACCACCTGAACCCCTCGATGAGATTCCAGCCTGTAACTCACTCCGAGGTATCCATTATTCTATATATAACCACCTAAATCCCTCGATGAGATTCCAGCCTGTAACTCACTCCCAGGTATCCATTATTCTTCATATATACCACCTGAACCCCTCGATTATATTCCAGTCTATAACTCACTCCCAGGTATCCATTATTCGATATAGAAACCACCTGAACCCTTTGATTAGATTCCAGTCTGTACTCACTACCAGGTACTCTTTATTCTACATATAAACCACCTGAACCCTTGGATTAAATTTCAGCCTGGAACTCACTCCCTGGTATCGGTTATTCGATATATAAACCACCTGAACCCCTCGATTAGATTCCAGTCTGTAATACTCTCCCAGGTATCCATTATTCTACATATTAACCACCTGAACCCCTCGATGAGATTCCAGCCTGTAACTCACTCCCAGGTATCCATTATTCTATATATAACCACCTAAACCCCTCGATGAGATTCCAGCCTGTAACTCACTCCCAGGTATCCATTATTCTATATATAACCACCTGAACCCCTCGATGAGATTCCAGCCTGTAACTCACTCCCAGGTATCCATTATTCTTCATATATACCACCTGAACCCCTCGATTAGATTCCAGTCTATAACTCACTCCCAGGTACCCATTATTCAAAGTATAAACCACCTGAACCCCTCGATTAGATTCCAGCCTGTACCTCACTCCCGGGTATCCATTATTCTATATATAAACCACCTGAACCACTCGATTAGGTTGCAGTCTGTAACTCACTCCCATGTGTCCATTATTCTATGTATAAACCACCTGAACCCATCGATTAGATTCCAGTCTGTAACTCACTCCCAGGTATCCATTAATCTATATTTAAACCAACTGAACTCCTCGATTAGATTCCAGCCTGGAACTCACTCCCATGTATCCATTATTCGACATATAAACCACCTGACCCCTTTGATTAGATTCCAGTCTGTAACTCACTCCCAGGTATCCATTATTCTATATATAAACCACCTGAACCCCTGGATAAGATTCCAGTCTGTAACTCACTCCCAGGTATCCATTATTCTATATAGAAACCACCTGAACAACTGGATTAAATTCCAGTCTGTAACTCACTCCCAGGTTTATATTATTCCATATATAAACCACCTGAACCCCTCGATTAGATTCCAGTCTGTAACTCACTCCCAGGTATCCATTATTCTATATACAAACCACCTGGACCTCTCGATTAGATTCCAGTCTGTAACTCACTCCCAGGTATCCATTATTCTATATACAAATCACCTGGACCTCTCGATTAGATTCCAGTCTGTAACTCACTCCCAGGTATCCATTATTCTATATACAAACCACCTGAACCCCTCGATTAGATTCCAATCTGTAACTCACTCCCGGGTATCCATTATTCTATATATAAACCAACCGAACCCCTCGATTAGATTCCAGCCTGTAACTCACTCACGGGTATCCATTATTCTATATACAAACCACCTGGACCTCTCGATTAGATTCCAGCCTGTAACTCACTACCAGGTTTCCATTATTCTATATATAAACCACCTGATCCCCTCGATTAGATTCCAGTCTGAAACTCACTCCCAGGTATCCATTATTCGATATATAAACCACCTGAACCCCTTGATTAGATTCCAGTCTGTAACTCACTCCCAGGTATCCATTATTCTATATATAAACCACCTGAACCCCTGGATTAGATTCCAGTCTGTAACTCACTCCCAGGTATCCATTATTCTATAGAAAAGCCATCTGATCCCCTTGATTAGATTCCAGCCTGGAATTCACTCCCGGGTATCCATTATTCTATATATAAACCAACCGAATCCCTCGATTAGATTCCAGCCTATAACTCACTCCCAGGTATCCATTATTCTATATATAAACCACCTGAACCCCTCGATTAGATTCCAGCCTGTAACTCACTCCCAGGTATCCATTATTCTATATATAAACCACCTGAACCCCTCGATTAGATTCCAGCCTGCAACTCACTCCCAGGTATCCATTATTCGATATATAAACCACCTGAACCCCTTGATTAGATTCCAGTCTGTAACTCACTCCCAGGTATCCATTATTCTATATATAAACCACCTGAACCACTGGATTAAATTCCAGTCTGTAACTCACTCCCAGGTTTATATTATTCCATATATAAACCACCTGAACCCCTCGATTACATTCCAGTCTGTAACTCACTCCCAGGTATCCATTATTCTATTTCTAAACCACCTGAACCCCTCGATTAGATTCCAGTCTGTAACTCACTCCCAGGTATCCATTATTCTTCATATATACCACCTGAACCCCTCGATTAGATTCCAGTCTATAACTCACTCCCAGGTACCCATTATTCAATGTATAAACCTCCTGAACCCCTCGATTAGATTCCAGCCTGTACCTCACTCCCGGGTATCCATTATTCTATATATAAACCACCTGAACCCATCGATTCGATTCAAGTCTGTAACTCACTCCCAGGTATCGATTATTCGATATATAAACCACCTGAACCCCACGATTAGATTCCAGTCTGTAACACTCTCCCAGGTATCCATTATTCTATATATTAACCACCTGAACCCCTCGATGAGATTCCAGCCTGTAACTCACTCCCAGGTATCCATTATTCTATATATAACCACCTAAACCTCTCGATGAGATTCCAGCCTGTAACTCACTCCCAGGTATCCATTATTCTATATATAACCACCTGAACCCCTCGATGAAATTCCAGTCTGTAACTCACTCCCAGGTATCCATTATTCTTCATATATACCACCTGAACCCCTCGATTAGATTCCAGTCTGTAACTCACTCCCAGGTATCCATTATTCTTCATATATACCACCTGAACCCCTCGATTAGATTCCAGTCTATAACTCACTCCCAGGTACCCATTATTCAATGTATAAACCTCCTGAACCCCTCGATTAGATTCCAGCCTGTTCCTCACTCCCGGGTATCCATTATTCTATATATAAACCACCTGAACCCATCGATTCGATTCAAGTCTGTAACTCACTCCCAGGTATCGATTATTCGATATATAAACCACCTGAACCCCTCGATTAGATTCCAGTCTGTAACACTCTCCCAGGTATCCATTATTCTATATATTAACCACCTGAACCCCTCGATGAGATTCCAGCCTGTAACTCACTCCGAGGTATCCATTATTCTATATATAACCACCGAAACCTCTCGATGAGATTCCAGCCTGTAACTCACTCCCAGGTATCCATTATTCTATATATAACCACCTGAACCCCTCGATGAAATTCCAGTCTGTAACTCACTCCCAGGTATCCATTATTCTTCATATATACCACCTGAACCCCTCGATTATATTCCAGTCTATAACTCACTCCCAGGTATCCGTTATTCGATATAGAAACCACCTGAACCCCTTGATTAGATTCCAGTCTGTACTCACTACCAGGTACTCTTTATTCTACATATAAACCACCTGAACCCTTGGATTAAATTTCAGCCTGGAACTCACTCCCTGGTATCGGTTATTCGATATATAAACCACCTGAACCCCTCGATTAGATTCCAGTCTGTAATACTCTCCCAGGTATCCATTATTCTACATATTAACCACCTGAACCCCTCGATGAGATTCCAGCCTGTAACTCACTCCCAGGTATCCATTATTCTATATATAACCACCTAAACCCCTCGATGAGATTCCAGCCTGTAACTCACTCCCAGGTATCCATTATTCTATATATAACCACCTGAACCCCTCGATGAGATTCCAGCCTGTAACTCACTCCCAGGTATCCATTATTCTTCATATATACCACCTGAACCCCTTGATTAGATTCCAGTCTATAACTCACTCCCAGGTACCCATTATTCAATGTATAAACCACCTGAACCCCTCGATTAGATTCCAGCCTGTACCTCACTCCCGGGTATCCATTATTCTATATATAAACCACCTGAACCACTCGATTAGGTTGCAGTCTGTAACTCAATCCCATGTGTCCATTATTCTATGTATAAACCACCTGAACCCATCGATTAGATTCCAGTCTGTAACTCACTCCCAGGTATCCATTAATCTATATTTAAACCAACTGAACTCCTCGATTACATAGAAACATAGAAACATAGAAACATAGAAAATAGGTGCAGGAGTAGGCCATTCGGCCCTTCTAGCCTGCACCGCCATTCAATGAGTTCATGGCTGAACATTCAACTTCAGTACCCCATTCCTGCTTTCTCGCCATACCCCTTGATCCCCCTAGCAGTAAGGACCTCATCTAACTCCTTTTTGAATATATTTAGTGAATTGGCCTCAACAACTTTCTGTGGTAGAGAATTCCACAGGTTCACCACTCTCTGGGTGAAGAAGTTCCTCCGCATCTCGGTCCTAAATGGCTTACCCCTTATCCTTAGACTGTGACCCCTGGTTCTGGACTTCCCCAACATTGGGAACATTCTTCCTGCATCTAACCTGTCTAACCCCGTCAGAATTTTATATGTTTCTATGAGGTCCCCTCTCATTCTTCTGAACTCCAGTGAATACAAGCCCAGTTGATCCAGTCTTTCTTGATAGGTCAGTCCCGCCATCCCGGGAATCAGTCTGGTGAACCTTCGCTGCACTCCCTCAATAGCAAGAATGTCCTTCCTCAGGTTAGGAGACCAAAACTGTACACAATACTCCAGGTGTGGCCTCACCAATGCCCTGTACAACTGTAGCAACACCTCCCTGCCCCTGTACTCAAATCCCCTTGCTATAAAGGACAACATGCCATTTGCTTTCTTAACCGCCTGCTGCACCTGCATGCCAACCTTCAATGACTGATGTACCATGACACCCAGGTCTCTTTGCACCTCCCCTTTTCCTAACCCCTCGATTAGATTCCAGCCTGTACCTCACTCCCGGGTATCCATTATTCTATATATAAACCACCTGAACCACTCGATTAGGTTGCAGTCTGTAACTCACTCCCATGTGTCCATTATTCTATGTATAAACCACCTGAACTCCTCGATTAGATTCCAATCTGTAACTCACTCCCGGGTATCCATTATTCTATATATAAACCAACCGAACCCCTCGATTAGATTCCAGCCTGTAACTCACTCACGGGTATCCATTATTCTATATACAAACCACCTGGACCTCTCGATTAGATTCCAGCCTGTAACTCACTACCAGGTTTCCATTATTCTATATATAAACCACCTGATCCCCTCGATTAGATTCCAGTCTGAAACTCACTCCCAGGTATCCATTATTCGATATATAAACCACCTGAACCCCTTGATTAGATTCCAGTCTGTAACTCACTCCCAGGTATCCATTATTCTATATATAAACCACCTGAACCCCTGGATTAGATTCCAGTCTGTAACTCACTCCCAGGTATCCATTATTCTATATATAAGCCATCTGATCCCCTTGATTAGATTCCAGCCTGTAATTCACTCCCGGGTATCCATTATTCTATATATAAACCAACCGAATCCCTCGATTAGATTCCAGCCTATAACTCACTCCCAGGTATCCATTATTCTATATATAAACCACCTGAACCCCTCGATTAGATTCCAGCCTGTAACTCACTCCCAGGTATCCATTATTCTATATATAAACCACCTGAACCCCTCGATTAAATTCCAGCCTGTAACTCACTCCCAGGTATCCATTATTCTATATATAAACCACCTGAACCCCTCGATTAGATTCCAGCCTGCAACTCACTCCCAGATATCCATTATTCGATATATAAACCACCTGAACCCCTTGATTAGATTCCAGTCTGTAACTCACTCCCAGGTATCCATTATTCTATATATAAACCACCTGAACCACTGGATTAAATTCCAGTCTGTAACTCACTCCCAGGTTTATATTATTCCATATATAAACCACCTGAACCCCTCGATTACATTCCAGTCTGTAACTCACTCCCAGGTATCCATTATTCTATTTCTAAACCATCTGAACCCCTCGATTAGATTCCAGTCTGTAACTCACTCCCAGGTATCCATTATTCTTCATACGTACCACCTGAACCCCTCGATTAGATTCCAGTCTATAACTCACTCCCAGGTACCCATTATTCAATGTATAAACCACTTGAACCCCTCGATTAGATTCCAGCCTGTACCTCACTCCCGGGTATCCATTATTCTATATATAAACCACCTGAACCCCTCGATTAGATTCCAGTCTGTAACTCACTCCCAGGTATCGGTTATTCGATATATAAACCACCTGAACCCCTCGATTAGATTCCAGTCTGTAACACTCTCCCAGGTATCCATTATTCTATATATTAACCACCTGAACCCCTCGATTAAATTCCAGTCTGTAACTCACTCCCAGGTATCCATTATTCTCTATATAAACCACCTGAACTCCTCGATTAGATTCCAGCCTGGAAATCACTCCCAGGTATCCATTATTCTATATATAAACCACCTGAACCCCTCGATTAGATTCCAGTCTGTAACTCACTCCCCGGTATCCATTATTCTTCATATATACCACCTGAACCCCTCGATTAGATTCCAGTCTGTAACTCACTCCCAGGTATCCATTATTCTTCATATATACCACCTGAACCCCTCGATTAGATTCCAGTCTATAACTCACTCCCAGGTACCCATTATTCAATGTATAAACCTCCTGAACCCCTCGATTAGATTCCAGCCTGTACCTCACTCCCGGGTATCCATTATTCTATATATAAACCACCTGAACCCATCGATTCGATTCAAGTCTGTAACTCACTCCCAAGTATCGATTATTCTATATCTAAACCAGCTGAACCCCTCGATTATATTCCAGTCTATAACTCACTCCCAGATATCCGTTATTCGATATAGAAACCACCTGAAGCCCTTGATTAGATTCCAGTCTGTACTCACTACCAGGTACTCTTTATTCTACATATAAACCACCTGAACCCTTGGATTAAATTTCAGCCTGGAACTCACTCCCTGGTATCGGTTATTCGATATATAAACCACCTGAACCCCTCGATTAGATTCCAGTCTGTAACACTCTCCCAGGTATCCATTATTCTATATATTAACCACCTGAACCCCTCGATGAGATTCCAGCCTGTAACTCACTCCGAGGTATCCATTATTCTATATATAACCACCTAAATCCCTCGATGAGATTCCAGCCTGTAACTCACTCCCAGGTATCCATTATTCTTCATATATACCACCTGAACCCCTCGATTATATTCCAGTCTATAACTCACTCCCAGGTATCCATTATTCGATATAGAAACCACCTGAACCCTTTGATTAGATTCCAGTCTGTACTCACTACCAGGTACTCTTTATTCTACATATAAACCACCTGAACCCTTGGATTAAATTTCAGCCTGGAACTCACTCCCTGGTATCGGTTATTCGATATATAAACCACCTGAACCCCTCGATTAGATTCCAGTCTGTAATACTCTCCCAGGTATCCATTATTCTACATATTAACCACCTGAACCCCTCGATGAGATTCCAGCCTGTAACTCACTCCCAGGTATCCATTATTCTATATATAACCACCTAAACCCCTCGATGAGATTCCAGCCTGTAACTCACTCCCAGGTATCCATTATTCTATATATAACCACCTGAACCCCTCGATGAGATTCCAGCCTGTAACTCACTCCCAGGTATCCATTATTCTTCATATATACCACCTGAACCCCTCGATTAGATTCCAGTCTATAACTCACTCCCAGGTACCCATTATTCAAAGTATAAACCACCTGAACCCCTCGATTAGATTCCAGCCTGTACCTCACTCCCGGGTATCCATTATTCTATATATAAACCACCTGAACCACTCGATTAGGTTGCAGTCTGTAACTCACTCCCATGTGTCCATTATTCTATGTATAAACCACCTGAACCCATCGATTAGATTCCAGTCTGTAACTCACTCCCAGGTATCCATTAATCTATATTTAAACCAACTGAACTCCTCGATTAGATTCCAGCCTGGAACTCACTCCCATGTATCCATTATTCGACATATAAACCACCTGACCCCTTTGATTAGATTCCAGTCTGTAACTCACTCCCAGGTATCCATTATTCTATATATAAACCACCTGAACCCCTGGATAAGATTCCAGTCTGTAACTCACTCCCAGGTATCCATTATTCTATATAGAAACCACCTGAACAACTGGATTAAATTCCAGTCTGTAACTCACTCCCAGGTTTATATTATTCCATATATAAACCACCTGAACCCCTCGATTAGATTCCAGTCTGTAACTCACTCCCAGGTATCCATTATTCTATATACAAACCACCTGGACCTCTCGATTAGATTCCAGTCTGTAACTCACTCCCAGGTATCCATTATTCTATATACAAATCACCTGGACCTCTCGATTAGATTCCAGTCTGTAACTCACTCCCAGGTATCCATTATTCTATATACAAACCACCTGAACCCCTCGATTAGATTCCAATCTGTAACTCACTCCCGGGTATCCATTATTCTATATATAAACCAACCGAACCCCTCGATTAGATTCCAGCCTGTAACTCACTCACGGGTATCCATTATTCTATATACAAACCACCTGGACCTCTCGATTAGATTCCAGCCTGTAACTCACTACCAGGTTTCCATTATTCTATATATAAACCACCTGATCCCCTCGATTAGATTCCAGTCTGAAACTCACTCCCAGGTATCCATTATTCGATATATAAACCACCTGAACCCCTTGATTAGATTCCAGTCTGTAACTCACTCCCAGGTATCCATTATTCTATATATAAACCACCTGAACCCCTGGATTAGATTCCAGTCTGTAACTCACTCCCAGGTATCCATTATTCTATAGAAAAGCCATCTGATCCCCTTGATTAGATTCCAGCCTGGAATTCACTCCCGGGTATCCATTATTCTATATATAAACCAACCGAATCCCTCGATTAGATTCCAGCCTATAACTCACTCCCAGGTATCCATTATTCTATATATAAACCACCTGAACCCCTCGATTAGATTCCAGCCTGTAACTCACTCCCAGGTATCCATTATTCTATATATAAACCACCTGAACCCCTCGATTAGATTCCAGCCTGCAACTCACTCCCAGGTATCCATTATTCGATATATAAACCACCTGAACCCCTTGATTAGATTCCAGTCTGTAACTCACTCCCAGGTATCCATTATTCTATATATAAACCACCTGAACCACTGGATTAAATTCCAGTCTGTAACTCACTCCCAGGTTTATATTATTCCATATATAAACCACCTGAACCCCTCGATTACATTCCAGTCTGTAACTCACTCCCAGGTATCCATTATTCTATTTCTAAACCATCTGAACCCCTCGATTAGATTCCAGTCTGTGACTCACTCCCAGGTATCCATTATTCTTCATACATACCACCTGAACCCCTCGATTAGATTCCAGTCCATAACTCACTCCCAGGTACCCATTATTCAATGTATAAACCACTTGAACCCCTCGATTAGATTCCAGCCTGTACCTCACTCCCGGGTATCCATTATTCTATATATAAACCAATTGAACTCCTCGATTATATTCCAGTCTGTAACTCACTCCCAGGTATCCATTATTCTATTTCTAAACTACCTGAACCCCTGGATTAGATTCTAGTCTGTAACTCACTCCCAGGTATCCATTATTCTATATATAAACCACCTGAACCCCTCGATTAGATTCCAGTCTGTAACTCACTCCCAGGTATCCATTATTCTATATATAAACCACCTGATCCCCTCGATTAGATTCCAGTCTGAAACTCACTCCCAGGTATCCATTATTCGATATATAAACCACCTGAACCCCTTGATTAGATTCCAGTCTGTAACTCACTCCCAGGTATCCATTATTCTATATATAAACCACCTGAACCCCTGGATTAGATTCCAGTCTGTAACTCACTCCCAGGTATCCATTATTCTATATATAAACCATCTGATCCCCTTGATTAGATTCCAGCCTGTAACTCACTCCCGGGTATCCATTATTCTATATATAAACCAACCGAATCCCTCGATGAGATTCCAGCCTATAACTCACTCCCAGGTATCCATTATTCTATATATAAACCACCTGAACCCCTCGATTAGATTCCAGCCTGTAACTCACTCCCAGGTATCCATTATTCTATATATAAACCACCTGAACCCCTCGATTAGATTCCAGTCTGTAACTCACTCCCAGGTATCCATTATTCTATATATAAACCACCTGATCCCCTCGATTAGATTCCAGTCTGAAACTCACTCCCAGGTATCCATTATTCGATATATAAACCACCTGAACTCCTTGATTAGATTCCAGTCTGTAACTCACTCCCAGGTATCCATTATTCTATATATAAACCACCTGAACCCCTGGATTAGATTCCAGTCTGTAACTCACTCCCAGGTATCCATTATTCTATATATAAACCATCTGATCCCCTTGATTAGATTCCAGCCTGTAACTCACTCCCAGGTACCCATTATTCAATGTATAAACCACCTGAACCCCTCGATTAGATTCCAGCCTGTACCTCACTCCCGGGTATCCATTATTCTATATATAAACCAATTGAACCCCTCAATTATATTCCAGTCTGTAACTCACTCCCAGGTATCCATTATTCTATTTCTAAACCACCTGAACCCCTGGATTAGATTCCAGTCTGTAACTCACTCCCAGGTATCCATTATTCTATATATAAACCACCTGAACCCCTCGATTAGATTCCAGTCTGTAACTCACTCCCAGGTATCCATTATTCTATGTATAAACCACCTGAACCACTGGATTAAATTCCAGTCTGTAACTCACTCCCAGGTATCCATTATTCTATATATAAACCACCTGAACCCCTCGATTAGATTCCAGTCGGTATCTCACTCCCAGGTATCCATTATTCTATATTAAAACCACCTGAACCCATGGATTAAATTCCAGTCTGTAACTCACACCCACGTATCCATTATTCAATGCATAAACCACCTGAACCCCTCGATTAGATTCCAGCCTGTACCTCACTCCCGGGTATCCATTATTCTATATATAAACCACCTGAACCCCTCGATTAGATTCCAGTCTGTAACTCACTTCCAGGTATCCATTATTCTCTATATAAACCACCTGAACTCCTCGATTAGATTCCAGCCTGGAAATCACTCCCAGGTATCCATTATTCTATGTATAAACCACCTGAACCCCTCGATTAGATTCCAGTCTGTAACTCACTCCCAGGTATCCATTATTCTTCATATATACCACCTGAACCCCTCGATTAGATTCGAGTCTATAACTCACTCCCAGGTACCCATTATTCAATGTATAAACCTCCTGAACCCCTCGATTAGATTCCAGCCTGTACCTCACTCCCGGGTATCCATTATTCTATATATAAACCACCTGAACCCATCAATTCGATTCAAGTCTGTAACTCACTCCCAGGTATCGATTATTCTATATCTAAACCAGCTGAACCCCTCGATTATATTCCAGTCTATAACTCACTCCCAGGTATCCGTTATTCGATATAGAAACCACCTGAACCCCTTGATTAGATTCCAGTCTGTACTCACTACCAGGTACTCTTTATTCTACATATAAACCATCTGAACCCTTGGATTAAATTTCAGCCTGGAACTCACTCCCTGGTATCGGTTATTCGATATATAAACCACCTGAACCCCTCGATTAGATTCCAGTCTGTAACACTCTCCCAGGTATCCATTATTCTATATATTAACCACCTGAACCCCTCGATGAGATTCCAGCCTGTAACTCACTCCCAGGTATCCATTATTCTATATATAACCACCTAAACCCCTCGATGAGATTCCAGCCTGTAACTCACTCCCAGGTATCCATTATTCTAAAAATAACCACCTGAACCCCTCGATGAAATTCCAGTCTGTAACTCACTCCCAGGTATCCATTATTCTTCATATATACCACCTGAACCCCTCGATTATATTCCAGTCTATAACTCACTCCCAGGTATCCGTTATTCGATATAGAAACCACCTGAACCCCTTGATTAGATTCCAGTCTGTACTCACTACCAGGTACTCTTTATTCTACATATAAACCACCTGAACCCTTGGATTAAATTTCAGCCTGGAACTCACTCCCTGGTATCGGTTATTCGATATATAAACCACCTGAACCCCTCGATTAGATTCCAGTCTGTAACACTCTCCCAGGTATCCATTATTCTATATATTAACCACCTGAACCCCTCGATGAGATTCCAGCCTGTAACTCACTCCATGGTATCCATTATTCTATATATAACCACCTAAACCCCTCGATGAGATTCCAGCCTGTAACTCACTCCCAGGTATCCATTATTCTATATATAACCACCTGAATCCCTCGATGAGATTCCAGCCTGCAACTCACTCCCAGGTATCCATTATTCTTCATATATACCACCTGAACCCCTCGATTAGATTCCAGTCTATAACTCACTCCCAGGTACCCATTATTCAATGTATAAACCACCTGAACCCCTCGATTAGATTCCAGCCTGTACCTCACTCCCGGGTATCCATTATTCAATATATAAACCACCTGAACCACTCGATTAGGTTGCAGTCTGTAACTCACTCCCATGTGTCCATTATTCTATGTATAAACCACCTGAACCCATCGATTAGATTCCAGTCTGTAACTCACTCCCAGGTATCCATTAATCTATATTTAAACCAACTGAACTCCTCGATTAGATTCCAGCCTGGAACTCACTCCCATGTATCCATTATTCGACATATAAACCACCTGAACCCTTTGATTAGATTCCAGTCTGTAACTCACTCCCAGGTATCCATTATTCTATATATAAACCACCTGAACCCCTGGATTAGATTCCAGTCTGTAACTCACTCCCAGGTATCCATTATTCTATATAGAAACCACCTGAGCCACTGGATTAAATTCCAGTCTGTAACTCACTCCCAGGTTTATATTATTCCATATATAAACCACCTGCACCCCTCGATTATATTCCAGTCTGTAACTCACTCCCAGGTATCCATTATTCTATATACAAACCACCTGGACCTCTCGATTAGATTCCAGTCTGTAACTCACTCCCAGGTATCCATTATTCTTCATACATACCACCTGAACCCCTCGATTAGATTCCAGTCTATAACTCACTCCCAGGTACCCATTATTCAATGTATAAACCACTTGAACCACTGGATTAAATTCCAGTCTGTAACTCACTCCCAGGCTTATATTATTCCATATATAAACCACCTGAACCCCTCGATTAGATTCCAATCTGTAACTCACTCCCGGGTATCCATTATTCTATATATAAACCAACCGAACCCCTCGATTAGATTCCAGCCTGTAACTCACTCACGGGTATCCATTATTCGATATATAAACCACCTGAACCCCTTGATTAGATTCCAGTCTGTAACTCACTCCCAGGTATCCATTATTCTATATATAAACCACCTGAACCACTGGATTAAATTCCAGTCTGTAACTCACTCCCAGGCTTATATTATTCCATATATAAACCACCTGAACCCCTGGATTAGATTCCAGTCTGTAACTCACTCCCAGGTATCCATTATTCTATATATAAGCCATCTGATCCCCTTGATTAGATTCCAGCCTGTAACTCACTCCCGGGTATCCATTATTCTATATATAAACCAACCGAATCCCTCGATTAGATTCCAGCCTATAACTCACTCCCAGGTATCCATTATTCTATATATAAACCACCTGAACCCCTCGATTAGATTCCAGCCTGTAACTCACTCCCAGGTATCCATTATTCTATATATAAACCACCTGAACCCCTTGATTAGATTCCAGCCTGCAACTCACTCCCAGGTATCCATTATTCGATATATAAACCACCTGAACCCCTTGATTAGATTCCAGTCTGTAACTCACTCCCAGGTATCCGTTATTCTATATATAAACCACCTGAACCACTGGATTAAATTCCAGTCTGTAACTCACTCCCAGGTTTATATTATTCCATATATAAACCACCTGAACCCCTCGATTACATTCCAGTCTGTAACTCACTCCCAGGTATCCATTATTCTATTTCTAAACCATCTGAACCCCTCGATTAGATTCCAGTCTGTAACTCACTCCCAGGTATCCATTATTCTTCATACATACCACCTGAACCCCTCGATTAGATTCCAGTCAACAACTCACTCCCAGGTACCCATTATTCAATGTATAAACCACCTGAACCCCTCGATTAGATTCCAGCCTGTACCTCACTCCCGGGTATCCATTATTCTATATATAAACCAATTGAACCCCTCGATTATATTCCAGTCTGTAACTCACTCCCAGGTATCCATTATTCTATTTCTAAACCAGCTGAACCCCTCGATTAGATTCCAGTCTGTAACTCACTCCCAGGTATCCATTATTCTATATATAAACCACCTGAACCCCTCGATTAGATTCCAGTCTGTAACTCACTCCCAGGTATCCATTATTCTATGTATAAACCACCTGAACCACTGGATTAAATTCCAGTCTGTAACTCACTCCCAGGTATCCATTATTCTATATATAAACCACCTGAACCCCTCGATTAGATTCCAGTCTGTAACTCACTCCGAGGTATCCATTATTCTCTATATAAACCACCTGAACTCCTCGATTAGATTCCAGCCTGGAAATCACTCCCAGGTATCCATTATTCTATATATAAACCACCTGAACCCCTCGATTAGATTCCAGTCTGTAACTCACTCCCAGTTATCCATTATTCTTCATATATACCACCTGAACCCCTCGATTAGATTCCAGTCTATAACTCACTCCCAGGTACCCATTATTCAATGTATAAACCTCCTGAACCCCTCAATTAAATTCCAGCCTGTACCTCACTCCCGGGTATCCATTATTCTATATATAAACCACCTGAACCCATCGATTCGATTCAAGTCTGTAACTCACTCCCAGGTATCGATTATTCTATATCTAAACCAGCTGAACCCCTCGATTATATTCCAGTCTATAACTCACTCCCAGGTATCCGTTATTCGATATAGAAACCATCTGAACCCCTTGATTAGATTCCAGTCTGTACTCACTACCAGGTACTCTTTATTCTACATATAAACCACCTGAACCCTTGGATTAAATTTCAGCCTGGAACTCACTCCCTGGTATCGGTTATTCGATATATAAACCACCTGAACCCCTCGATTAGATTCCAGTCTGTAACACTCTCCCAGGTATCCATTATTCTATATATTAACCACCTGAACCCCTCGATGAGATTCCAGCCTGTAACTCACTCCCAGGTATCCATTATTCTATATATAACCACCTAAACCCCTCGATGAGATTCCAGCCTGTAACTCACTCCCAGGTATCCATTAATCTATATATAACCACCTGAACCCCTCGATGAAATTCCAGTCTGTAACTCACTCCCAGGTATCCATTATTCTTCATATATACCACCTGAACCCCTCGATTAGATTCCAGTCTATAACTCACTCCCAGGTATCCATTATTCAATGTATAAACCACCTGAACCCCTCGATTAGATTCCAGCCTGTACCTCACTCCCGGGTATCCATTATTCTATATATAAACCACCTGAACCACTCGATTAGGTTGCAGTCTTTAACTCACTCCCATGTGTCCATTATTCTATGTATAAACCACCTGAACCCATCGATTAGATTCCAGTCTGTAACTCACTCCCAGTTATCCATTAATCTATATTTAAACCAACTGAACTCCTCGATTAGATTCCAGCCTGGAACTCACTCCCAGGTATCCATTATTCTATATATAAACCACCTGAACCCCTCGATAAGATTCCAGTCTGTAACTCACTCCCGGGTATCCATTATTCTGTATATAAACCAACCGAACCCCTCAATTAGATTCCAGCCTGTAACTCACTCCCATGTATCCATTATTCGATATATAAACCACCTGAACCCCTTGATTATATTCCAGTCTGTAACTCACTCCCAGGTATCCATTATTCTATATATAAACCACCTGAACCCCTGGATTAGATTCCAGTCTGTAACTCACTCCCAGGTATCCATTATTCTATATAGAAACCACCTGAACCACTGGATTAAATTCCAGTCTGTAACTCACTCCCAGGTTTATATTATTCCATATATAAACCACCTGAACCCCTCGATTATATTCCAGTCTGTAACTCACTCCCAGGTATCCATTATTCTATATACAAACCACCTGGACCTCTCGATTAGATTCCAGTCTGTAACTCACTCCCAGGTATCCATTATTCTATATACAAACCACCTGATCCCCTCGATTAGATTCCATTCTGAAACTCACTCCCAGCTATCCATTATTCGATATATAAACCACCTGAACCCCTTGATTAGATTCCAGTCTGTAACTCACTCCCAGGTATCCATTATTCTATATATAAACCACCTGAACCCCTGGATTAGATTCCAGTCTGTAACTCACTCCCAGGTATCCATTATTCTATATATAAACCAACCGAATCCCTCGATTAGATTCCAGCCTATAACTCACTCCCAGGTATCCATTATTCTATATATAAACCACCTGAACCCCTCGATTAGATTCCAGCCTGTAACTCACTCCCAGGTATCCATTATTCTATATATAAACCACCTGAACCCCTCGATTAGATTCCAGCCTGTAACTCACTCCCAGGTATCCATTATTCTATATATAAACCACCTGAACCACTGGATTAAATTCCAGTCTGTAACTCACTCCAGGTTTATATTATTCCATATATAAACCACCTGAACCCCTCGATTACATTCCAGTCTGTAACTCACTCCCAGGTATCCATTATTCTATTTCTAAACCATCTGAACCCCTCGATTAGATTCCAGTCTGTAACTCACTCCCAGGTATCCATTATTCTTCATACATACCACCTGAACCCCTCGATTCGATTCCAGTCTATAACTCACTCCCAGGTACCCATTATTCAATGTATAAACCACCTGAACCCCTCGATTAGATTCCAGCCTGTACCTCACTCCCGGGTATCCATTATTCTATATATAAACCAATTGAACCCCTCGATTATATTCCAGTCTATAACTCACTCCCAGGTATCCATTATTCTATGTATAAACCACCTGAACCCCTCGATTAGATTCCAGTCTATAACTCACTCCCAGGTATCCATTATTCTATGTATGAACCACCTGAACCACTGGATTAAATTCCAGTCTGTAACTCACTCCCAGGTTTATATTATTCCATATATAAACCACCTGAACCCCTCGATTATATTCCAGTCTGTAACTCACTCCCAGGTATCCATTATTCTATTTCTAAACCACCTGAACCCCTGGATTAGATTCCAGTCTGTAACTCACTCCCAGGTATCCATTATTCTATATATAAACCACCTGAACCCCTCGATTAGATTCCAGTCTGTAACTCACTCCCAGGTATCCATTATTCTATATGTAAACCACCTGAACCCCTCGATTAGATTCCAGTCTGTAACTCACTCCCAGGTATCCATTATTCTATATGTAAACCACCTGAACCCCTCGATTAGATTCCAGTCTGTAACTCACTCCCGGGTATCCATTATTCTATATACAAACCACCTGGACCTCTCGATTAGATTCCAGCCTGTAACTCACTCCCAGGTTTCTATTTTTCTTTATATAAACCACCTGATCCCCTCGATTAGATTGCAGTCTGAAACTCACTCACAGGTATCCATTAATCTATATTTAAACCAACTGAACTCCTCGATTAGATTCCAGCCTGGAACTCACTCCCAGGTATCCATTATTCTATATATAAACCACCTGAACCCCTCGATTAGATTCTAGTCTGTAAATCACTCCCAGGTATCCGTTATTCTATATATAAACCACCTGATCCCCTTGATTAGATTCCAGCCTGCAACTCACTCCCGGGTATCCATTATTCTATATATAAACCAACCGAATCCCTCGATTAGATTCCAGCCTGTAACTCACTCCCAGGTATCCATTATTCTATATATAAACCACCTGAACCCCTCGATTAGATTCCAGCCTGTAACTCACTCCCAGGTAACCATTATTCGATATATAAACCACCTGAACCCCTTGATTAGATTCCAGTCTGTAACTTACTCCCAGGTATCCATATTCTATTTATAAACCACCTGAACACTGGAGTAGATTCCAGTCTGTAACTCACTCCCAGCTATCCATTGTTCTATATATAAACCACCTGAACCACTGGATTAAATTCCAGTCTGTAACTCACTCCCAGGTTTATCTTATTCCATGTATAAACCACCTGAACCCCTCAATTATATTCCAGTCTGTAACTCACTCCCAGGTATCCATTATTCTATTTCTAAACCACCTGAACCCCTCGATTAGGTTCCAGTCTGTAACTCACTCCCAGGTATCCATTATTCTTCAATATACCACCTGAACCCCTCGATTAGATTCCAGTCTATAACTCATTCCCAGGTATCCATTATTCTATATATAAACCACCTGAACTCCTCGATTAGATTCCAGTCTGTAACTCACTCCCAGGTATCCATTATTCTATATATAAACCACCTGAACCCCTGGATTAGATTCCAGTCTGTAACTCACTCCCAGGTATCCATTATTCTATATATAAACCACCTGAACCACTGGATTAAATTCCAGTCTGTAACTCACTCCCAGGTATCCATTATTCTGTATATAAACCACCTGAACCCCTCGATTAGATTCCAGTCTGTAACTCACTCCCAGGTATCCATTATTCTATATGTAAACCACCTGAACCCCTCGATTAGATTCCAGCCTGTAACTCACTCCCAGGTTTCCATTATTCTATTTCTAAACCACCTGAACCCCTCGATTAGATTCCAGTCTGTAACTCACTCCCAGGTATCCATTATTCTTCATATATACCACCTGAACCCCTCGATTAGATTCCAGTCTGAAACTCACTCCCAGGTATCCATTAATCTATATTTAAACCAACTGAACTCCTCGATTAGATTCCAGCCTGTATCTCACTCCCGGGTATCCATTATTCTATATATAAACCACCTGAACCACTGGATTAGATTCCAGTCTGTAACTCACTCCCAGGTATCCATTATTCTATATATAAACCATCTGAACCCCTCGATTATATACCAGTCTGTAACTCACTCCCAGGTATCCATTATTCTACATATAAACCACCTGATCCCCTCGATTAGATTCCAGTCTGAAACTCACTCCCAGGTATCCATTAATCTATATTTAAACCAACTGAACTCCTCGATTAGATTCCAGCCTGGAACTCACTCCCAGGTATCCATTATTCTATTTATAAACCACCTGAACCCCTCGATTAGATTCCAGTCTGTCACTCACTCCAAGGTATCCATTATTCTATATATAAACCACCTGATCCCCTCGATTAGATTCCAGTCTGAAACTCACTCCCAGGTATCCATTAATCTATATTTAAACCACCTGAACCCCTTGATTAGATTCCAGCCAGTAACTCACTCCCAGGTATCCATTATTCTGCATATAAACCAACCGAATCCCTCGATTAGATTCCAGCCTATAACTCACTCCCAGGTATCCATTATTCTATATATAAACCACCTGAACCCCTCGATTAGATTCCAGCCTGTAACTCACTCCCAGTTATCCATTATTCGATATATAAACCACCTGAACCCCTTGATTAGATTCCAGTCTGTAACTCACTCCCAGGTTTCCATTATTCTATTTATAAACCACCTGAACCCCTGGATTAGATTCCAGTCTGTAACTCACTCCCAGGTATCCATTATTCTATTTATAAACCACCTGAACCACTGGATTAAATTCCAGTCTGTATCTCACTCCCAGGTTTATATTATTCCACATACAAACCACCTGAACCCCTTGATTATATTCCAGTCTGTAACTCACTCCCAGGTATCCATTATTCTATTTCTAAACCACCTGAACCCTTGGAATAGATTCCAGTCTGTAGCTCACTCCCTGGTATCCATTATTCTATATATAAACCACCTGAACCCCTCGATTAGATTCCAGTCTGTAACTCACTCCCAGGTATCGGTTATTCGATATATAAACCACCTGAACCCCTCGATTAGATTCCAGTCTGTAACACTCTCCCAGGTATCCATTATTCTATATATTAACCACCTGAACCCCTCGATTAAATTCCAGTCTGTAACTCACTCCCAGGTATCCATTATTCTATTTCGAAACCACCTGAACCCCTGGATTAGATTCCAGTCTGTAACTCACTCCCGGGTATCCATTCTGTTATAAAAAAAACCACCTGAACCCCTGGATTAGATTCCAGTCTGTAACTCACTCCCAGGTATCCATTATTCCATATATAAACCAACTGAACCCCTCGATTAGATTTCAGTCTGTACCTCACTCCCAGGTATCGATTATTCTATATATAAACCACCTGATCCCCTCGATTAGATTCCAGCCTGCAACTCACTCCCAGGTTTACATTATTCTATAAATAAACCACCTGAACCCCTCGATTAGATTGCAGTCTGTAACTCACTCCCAGGTATCCATTATTCTATGTATAAACCACCTGATCCCCTCGATTTGATTCCAGTCTGTAACTCACTCCCAGGTATCCATTATTCTATGTATAAACCACCTGAACCCATCGATTAGATTCCAGCCTGCAACTCACTCCCAGGTTTACATTATTCTATAAATAAACCACCTGAACCCCTCGATTAGATTGCAGTCTGTAACTCACTCCCAGGTATCCATTATTCTATGTATAAACCACCTGAACCCCTGTATTAGATTACAGTCTGTATCTCACTCCCGCGTATCCATTATTCTTTGTATAAACTGATACGTCCTTACTACACAGTATAAATGCACACGAGGCCATGCTTGAGAGAAGATCAGTCTGTGACCTGTCCTTTATTCCTTAGCACTCAAGTGATGAAGGTGGGTGGAGCTTCCCCTTTTATACCTGAAGGTCCAGGTTAAGAGTTTCTCCCACCTAGTGGTCAGTTTTCTCACGGTGTACAACTTCGGTCAGTTTATACATGGGTTACAATGTTGGTTGAATACATGACATAAACCACCTGAACCTCTCGATTAGATTCCAGTCTGTAACTGACTCCCAGGTATCCATTTTTCTATGTATAAACCACCTGAACCCATCGATTAGATTCCAGTCGGTAACTCACTCCCAGGTATCCATTATTCTATATATAAACCAACTGAACTCCTCGATTAGATTCCAGTCTGTAACTGACTCCCAGGTATCCATTATTCTATGTATAAACCACCTGAACCACTGGATTAAATTCCAGTCTGTAACTCACTCCCAGGTATCCATTATTCTGTATATAAACCACCTGAACCCCTGGATTAGATTACAGTCTGTATCTCACTCCCGCGTATCCATTATTCTTTGTATAAACTGATACGTCCTTACTACACAGTATAAATGCACACGAGGCCCATGCTTGAGAGAAGATCAGTCTGTGACCTGTCCTTTATTCCTTAGCACTCAAGTGATGAAAGTGTGTGGAGCTTCCCCTTTTATACCTGAAGGTCCAGGATAAGAGTTTCTCCCACCTAGTGGTCAGTGTTCTCACGGTGTACAACTTAGGTCAGTTTATACATGGGTTACAATGTTGGTTGAATACATGACATAAACCACCTGAACCTCTCAATTAGATTCCAGCCTGTAACTCACTCCCAGGTATCCATTATTCTATATATAAAGCACCTGAACCCCTCATTTAGATTCCAGTCGGTAACTCACTCCCAGGTATCCATTATTCTATATATAAACCAACTGAACCCATCGATTAGATTCCAGCCTGCAAATCACTCCCAGGTATCCATTATTCTATATATAAACCACCTGAACCCCTTGATTAGATTCCAGTCTGTAACTCACTCCCAGGTATCCATTATTCTGTATATAAACCACCTGAACCCCTGGATTAGATTACAGTCTGTATCTCACTCCCGCGTATCCATTATTCTTTGTATAAACTGATACGTCCTTACTACACAGTATAAATGCACACGAGGCCCATGCTTGAGAGAAGATCAGTCTGTGAC
Organism: Pristiophorus japonicus; assembly: GCF_044704955.1. Taxonomy (NCBI): domain Eukaryota; kingdom Metazoa; phylum Chordata; class Chondrichthyes; family Pristiophoridae; genus Pristiophorus; species Pristiophorus japonicus. Next base: position 32,974,080 of record NC_091995.1, read on the forward strand.
CTGTCCTTTATTCCTTAGCACTCAAGTGATGAAAGTGTGTGGAGCTTCCCCTTTTATACCTGAAGGTCCAGGATAAGAGTTTCTCCCACCTAGTGGTCAGTGTTCTCACGGTGTACAACTTAGGTCAGTTTATACATGGGTTACAATGTTGGTTGAATACATGACATAAACCACCTGAACCTCTCAATTAGATTCCAGCCTGTAACTCACTCCCAGGTATCCATTATTCTATATATAAAGCACCTGAACCCCTCATTTAGATTCCAGTCTGTAACTCACTCCCATGTATCCATTATTCTATATCTAAACCAACTGAACCCCTCGATTAGATCCCAGTCTGTAACTCACTCCCAGGTATCCATTATTCTATATATAAACCACCTGAACCCCTGGATTAGATTCCAGTCTGTAACTCACTCCCAGGTATCCATTATTCTATTTCGAAACCACCTGAACCCCTCGATTAGATTCCAGTCTGTAACTCACTCCCGGGTATCCATTATGCTATAAAAAAACCACCTGAACCCCTGGATTAGATTCCAGTCTGCAACTCACTCCCAGGTATCCATTATTCCATCGATAAACCACCTGAACCCATCGATTAGATTCCAGTCTGTAACTCACTCCCAGGTATCCATTATTCTATATATAAACCACCTGAACCCCTCGATTAGATTCCAGCCTGCAACTCACTCCCAGGTATCCATTATTCTATATAAAAACCACCTGAACCCCTGGATTAGATTCCAGTCTGCAACTCACTCCCAGGTATCCATTATTCCATTGATGAACCACCTGAACCCCTCGATTAGATTGCAGTCTGTAACTCACTCCCAGGTATCCATTATTCTATGTATAAACCACCTGAACCCATCGATTCGATTCCAGTCTGTAACTCACTCCCAGGTATCCATTATTCTATATATAAACCACCTGAACCCATCGATTAGATTCCAGCCTGCAACTCACTCCCAGGTATCCATTATTCTATATATAAACCACCTGAACCCCTTGATTAGATTCCAGTCTGTAACTCACTCCCAGGTATCCATTATTCTGTATATAAACCACCTGAACCCCTGGATTAGATTACAGTCAGTAACTCACTCCCAGGTATCCATTATTCCATCGATAAACCACCTGAACCCATCGATTAGATTCCAGTCTGTAACTCACTCCCAGGTATCCATTATTCTATATATAAACCACCTGAACCCCTCAATTAGATTCCAGCCTGCAACTCACTCCCAGGTATCCATTATTCTATATAAAAACCACCTGAACCCCTGGATTAGATTCCAGTCTGCAACTCACTCCCAGGTATCCATTATTCCATTGATGAACCACCTGAACCCCTCGATTAGATTGCAGTCTGTAACTCACTCCCAGGTATCCATTATTCTATGTATAAACCACCTGAACCCATCGATTCGATTCCAGTCTGTAACTCACTCCCAGGTATCCATTATTCTATATATAAACCACCTGAACCCATCGATTAGATTCCAGCCTGCAACTCACTCCCAGGTATCCATTATTCTATATATAAACCACCTGAACCCCTTGATTAGATTCCAGTCTGAAACTCACTCCCAGGTATCCATTATTCTGTATATAAACCACCTGAACCCCTGGATTAGATTCCCGTCTGCAACTCACTCCCAGGTATCCATTATTCCATCGATAAACCACCTGAACCCCTCGATTAGATTGCAGTCTGTAACTCACTCCCAGGTATCCATTATTCTATATATAAACCACCTGAACCCCTCGATTAGATTCCAGCCTGTAACTCACTCCCGGGTATCCATTATTCTATATATAAACCACCTGAACCCCTTGATTAGATTCCAGTCTGTAACTCACTCCCAGGTATCCATTATTCTATAAAAAAAACCACCTGAACCCCTGGATTAGATTCCAGTCTGTAACTCACTCCCAGGTATCCATTATTCTATTTCGAAACCACCTGAACCCCTGGATTAGATTCCAGTCTGTAACTCACTCCCGGGTATCCATTATGCTATAAAAAAAACACCTGAACCCCTGGATTAGATTCCAGTCTGCAACTCACTCCCAGGTATCCATTATTCCATCGATAAACCACCTGAACCCCTCGATTAGATTGCAGTCTGTAACTCACTCCCAGGTATCCATTATTCTATGTATAAACCACCTGAACCCATCGATTAGATTCCAGTCTGTAACTCACTCCCAGGTATCCATTATTCTATATATAAACCACCTGAACCCCTCGATTAGATTCCAGCCTGCAACTCACTCCCAGGTATCCATTATTCTATATAAAAACCACCTGAACCCCTGGATTAGATTCCATTCTGCAACTCACTCCCAGGTATCCATTATTCCATTGATGAACCACCTGAACCCCTCGATTAGATTGCAGTCTGTAACTCACTCCCAGGTATCCATTATTCTATGTATAAACCACCTGAACCCATCGATTCGATTCCAGTCTGTAACTCACTCCCAGGTATCCATTATTCTATATATAAACCACCTGAACCCATCGATTAGATTCCAGTCTGTAACTCACTCCCAGGTATCCATTATTCTATATATAAACCACCTGAACCCCTTGATTAGATTCCAATCTGTAACTCACTCCCAGGTATCCATTATTCTGTATATAAACCACCTGAACCCCTGGATTAGATTACAGTCTGTAACTCACTCCCAGGTATCCATTATGCTATATAAAAAACACCTGAACCCCTGGATTAGATTCCCGGCTGCAACTCACTCCCAGGTATCCATTATTCCATCGATAAACCACCTGAACCCCTCGATTAGATTGCAGTCTGTAACTCACTCCCAGGTATCCATTATTCTATGTATAAACCACCTGAACCCATCGATTCGATTCCAGTCTGTAACTCACTCCCAGGTATCCATTATTCTATATATAAACCACCTGAACCCCTCGATTAGATTCCAGCCTGTAACTCACTCCCGGGTATCCATTATTCTATATATAAACCACCTGAACCCCTTGATTAGATTCCAGTCTGTAACTCACTCCCAGGTATCCATTATTCTATAAAAAAAACCACCTGAACCCCTGGATTAGATTCCAGTCTGTAACTCACTCCCAGGTATCCATTATTCTATTTCGAAACCACCTGAACCCCTAGATTAGATTCCAGTCTGTAACTCACTCCCGGGTATCCATTATGCTATAAAAAAAACACCTGAACCCCTGGATTAGATTCCAGTCTGCAACTCACTCCCAGGTATCCATTATTCCATCGATAAACCACCTGAACCCCTCGATTAGATTGCAGTCTGGAACTCACTCCCAGGTATCCATTATTCTATGTATAAACCACCTGAACCCATCGATTCGATTCCAGTCTGTAACTCACTCCCAGGTATCCATTATTCTGTGTATAAACCACCTGAACCCCTCGATTAGATTCCAGCCTGCAACTCACTCCCAGATATCCATTATTCTATATATAAACCACCTGAACCCCTTGATTAGATTCCAGTCTGTAACTCACTCCCAGGTATCCATTATTCTATATATAAACCACCTGAACCCCTTGATTCGATTCCGGTCTGTAACTCACTCCCAGGTACCCATTATTCTAAATATAAACCAGCTGAACCCCTGGATTAGATTACAGTCTGTATCTCACTCCCGCGTATCCATTATTCTTTGTATAAACTGATACGTCCTTACTACACAGTATAAATGCACACGAGGCCCATGCTTGAGAGAAGATCAGTCTGTGACCTGTCCTTTATTCCTTCGCACTCAAGTGATGAAGGTGGGTGGAGCTTCCCCTTTTATACCTGAAGGTCCAGGTTAGGAGTGTCTCCCACCTAGTGGTCAGTGTTCTCACGGTGTACAACTTAGGTCAGTTTATACATGGGTTACAATGCTGGTTGAATACATGACATAAACCACCTGAACCTCTCGATTAGATTCCAGTCTTTTACTCACTCCCAGGTATCCATTATTTTTTATATATACCACCTGAACCCCTCAATTAGATTCCAGTCTATAACTCACTCCCAGGTATCCATTATTCTATATATAAACCATCTGACCCCTTGGATTGTATTCCAGCCTGTCACTCAGAGCCGAGTATATGCTGTGCTGAACGATGTGAGTCCAACCTATGAGATTCTGTGCAGACACGGGGCTGATTTGCTTCTTGTTTGCCAATTGCAGCTGTGAGCTTTCCCAGCAGGGAGCCTGAGAGTCTGGCGATTTAATTAATGGCTATAGCTTTCCGTGCTCCCTCGGCCCTCTGCAGGTCGACCTTCGGTTTTTTGACATTCTAAGTTGGATTGACGACGAGGGCAGATATGTTGGCACCAGACGTTTTGTCGAGAGCCATCAGTGTCGTGAGTACGATGATAATACATTAGCTTCTCTCCCTCTCACTCTCGGCAATAAGGACCCAGTGGAAGGGCTCAAATCAGGATACCTGAGTGGTGAAGGCACATTAGGTTTAAGATGTGTCGGCTCCTTATTCTCCTGCATTCTCCCCACCTCACCAATCATGGCAACATGTGGAGACCTACAATTTTTTTAGTGGGCTGAAAATTTTGCAGTCAGCTTCAATTAGTCAAAGACGTGGCAGAATCTGTGATACAAGAGGTGGAAGTACTCACTGAGACAGATATTCCCACACACCCTGATATTCCTACACACCACAGATATCCCCATACACCACAGATATCCACACACACTACACATATCTGAACACACCGTAGATATCCTCACACACCCTGATATCCCCACATACCCTGATATCCCCACACACTGCAAATATCACCACACACCGCAAATATCACCACACACCGCAGATATCACCACACACCGCAGATATCACCACACATCGCAGATATTTGCACACATGGCAGATATCCCCACACACTGTAGATATCCCAAAACACCACAGATACCACTTTGGCAGAAATAATAGAAAAGCAAATTATAATTTAAAAGGAGAAAAATTGCAAAGTGCTGCAGTACAGAGAGACCTGGGTGTCCTTGTGCATGAAACACAAAAAGTTAGTATGCAGGTACAACAAATGATCAGGAAGGCAAATGGAATGTTGGCCTTTAATGAAAGGGGGATAGAGTATAAAAGCAGAGAAGTCCTGCTACAACTGTACAGGGTATTGGTGAGGCCACACCTGGAGTACTGCGTACAGTTTTGGTCTCCGCATTTAAGGAGGGATATACTTGCATTGGAGGCTGTTCAGAGAAGGTTTACGAGGTTGATTCCGGAGATGAGGGGGTTGACATGAAGATAGGTTGAGTAGGCTGGGCCTATACACATTGGAGTTCAGATGAATGAGAGGTGATCTTATTCAATCTTATAATATAATGAGGGGATTCGACAAGGTGGAAGCAGAGAGGATATTTCCACTCATAGGGGAAACTAAAACTCGGGGACCTAGTCTTAGAATAAGGGGCCGCCCATTTAAAACTGAGATGAAGAGAAATTTCTTCTCTCAGAGGATTGTACATCTGTGGAATTATCTGCCCCAGAGAGCTGTGGAGGCTGGGTCATTGAATATATTTAAGGCGGAGATAGACAGATTTTTGAGCGACAAGGGAGTAAAGGGTTATGGGGAGTGGGCAGGGAAGTGGAGCTGAGTCCATGATCAGATCAGCCATGATCTTATTGAATGGTGGAGCAGGCTCGAGGGGCCAAATGGCTTATTCCTGCTCCTATTTCTTATGTTCTTATACTCCCACACATAACACAGATAACCACGCACACCACAGATATCCTCACACACCCTAATATCCCCACATACCCTGATATGCCCACCCACCCTGATATGCCCACACACCCTGATATGCCCACACACCCTGATATGCCCACACACCACAGATACTCCCACACACACCACAGATACTCCCACACACACCTCTGATATCCCCACACACTGCAGATATCACCACACACAGATATCCCCACACACCCTGAATAACATCGATGAGCTAAGAACACAGGTAGACACTTGGGAGTATGACATTATAGCCATTACAGAAACATGGCTGAAAGAGGGGCAGGTTTGACAGATCAATATTCCTGGCTACAGGATTTTTAGACAAGATAGAGAGGGGGGTAAAAAGGGGGAGGGGCCACGGTACTGATTAAAGAAACTATTACAGCGGTGAGGAGGGATGATATGTTAGAGGAATCATCAAATAAGGCCATATGGGTCGAATTGAAAAATAAAAAAGGAACGATCACACTGCTGGGCATGTATTATAGACCCCAAACTGTGGGAGGGAGATAGAGGATCAAATGTGTAGGCAAATTGCTGTGAAATCCAAAAACCATAGGGTATTAATGGTAGGAGGTTTTAACTATCCAAATATTGATTGGGACAAATTTAGTGTGAAGGGTATAGAGGATGCTGAAGTGCATTCAAGAGAACTTTTTTAGTCAGTATGTAGCAAGCCCAACACGAGAGGGGGCGTTCTTGGATTTAGTTTTGGGGAATGAAGCTGGGCAGGTTGAAGGGGTATTAGTGGGAGAGCACTTGGGTGCCAGTGACTGTAATTCAGTCAGATTCAAGTTGGTTATGGATAAGGACTCGAATAGGCTTGGAATAAAAGTTCCGAATTGGGGAAAGGCTAACTTTGCTAAGTTAAGGAGTGATTTGGCCACAGTGGACTGGAAACAGTTACTTGTGGGTAAATCAGTGTCGGAACAGTGGGAGACATTCAAGGAGGAGATCCGGAAGGCTCAGGCCAAACATGTGCCCTTAAAGAAAAAGGCTGGGAAAAATAATTCTAGAGCCCCCTGGATGTCTAGGGACTTACAGGGGAGGATTAAGAAAAAAGGGGACGCTTATGTCATATACCAACAGCTAAATACTATAGAATCTTTAGAGGAATATAGAAAGTTAAGAGGCAAAATTAAAAAGGATATTAGGAATGCTAAGAGAGAGCATGAGAAATTTTTGGCCAGTAAAATTAAGAAAAACCATAAGATGTTCTATCAATATATTAAGAGTAAGAGGGTAACTAAAGAAAGGGTAGGGCCTATTAAAGACCATGAAAGTAATCTTTGTGTGGAGGCGGAAGCTGTTGGTAAGGTTCTTAATGAATACCTTGCGTCCGTTTTCACAAAGTAAAGTGGCAATGCAGATACTGCTATCGAGGAGGAGTGTGATATTCTGGATGAAATAAATATAGTGAGAGAGGAAGTATTAAGGGGTTTAGCAGCTTTGAAAGTAGATAAGTCCCCAGACCCGGATGAAATGCATCCCAGGCTGTTGAGCGAAGTAAAAGAGGAAATAGTAGAGGCCTTGACCATCAATTTCCAGTCCTCTTTGGATCTGGGCATGATGCCGGAGGATTGGAGGACTGCTAATGTAATACCCTTGTTTAAGAAGGGAGAAAGGGATAGGCCGAGTAATTACAGGCCTGTCAGCCTAACTTCAGTGGTGGGAAAATTATTGGAAAAAATCCTGAAAGACAGGATAAATCTACATTTGGAAAGGCAAGGATAATTAGAGACAGTCAGCATGGATTTGTTAAGGGAAGATCGTGTTTGACTAACCTGATTGAATTTTTTGAGGAGGTAACCAAGAGGGTCGATGAGGGTAGTGCATACAACGTAGTATATATGGACTTTAGCAAGGCTTTTGATAAGGTCCCACATGGTAGACTGGTCATGAAGGTTAAAGCCCATGGGATCCAGGGCAAAGTGGCAAGTTGGATCCAAAATTGGCTTAGAGGTAGGAAGCAAAGGGTAATGATTGATGGATATTTTTGTGACTGGAAGGATGTTTCCAGTGGGGTTGCACAGGATTCAATACTGGGTCCCTTAATGAAGTAACCTGAGAAATAGTGGATGCATTGGTGATCATTTTCCAACAGTCTATCGACTCTGGATCAGTTCCTATGGACTGGAGGGTAGCTAATGTAACACCACTTTTTAAAAAAGGAGGGAGAGAGAAAACGAGGAATTATAGACCAGTTAGCCTGACATCAGTAGTGGAGAAAATGTTGGAATCAATTATTAAAGATGAAATAGCAGCGCATTTGGAAAGCAGTGACAGGATCGGTCCAAGTCAGCATAGATTTATGAAAGGGAAATCATGCTTGACAAATCTTCTGGAATTTTTTGAGGATGTTTCCGGTAGAGTGGACAAGGGAGAACCAGTGGATGTGCTCTATTTGGACTTCCAAAAGGCTTTTGACAAGGTCCCACACAAGAGATTGGTGTGAAAAATTAAAGCACATAGTATTGGGGGTAATGTACTGACGTGGATAGAGAACTGGTTGGCAGACAAGAAGCAGAGAGTCGGGATAAACGAGTCCTTTTCAGAATGGCAGGCAGTGACTAGTGGGGTGCCACAGGGATCAGTGCTGGGACCACAGCTATTTACAATATACATCAATGTTTTAGATGAAGGAATTGAGAGTAATATATCCAAGTTTGCAGATGACAATAAACCGGGTGGCGGTGTGAGCTGTGAGGAGGATGCTAAGAGGCTGCAGGGTGACTTGGACAGGTTAGGTGAGTGGGCAAATGCATGGCAGATGCAGTATAATGTGGATAAACGTGAGGTTATCCATTTTGATGGCAATAACACAAAGGCAGAATAATATCTGAATGGCAGCAGATTAGGAAAAGGGGAGGTGCAACGAGACCTGGGTGTCATGGTGCATCAGTATTGAAGATTGGCATGGAGGTGCAGTAGGCGGTGAAGAAGGTAAATGGCATGTTGGCCTTCATAGCGAGGGGATGAGCATAGGAGCAGGGAGGTCTTGCTGCAGCTGTACAGGGCCTTGGTGAGGCCTCACCTGTGTTCAGTTTTGGTCTCCTAATCTGAGGGAGGACATTCTTGCTATTGAGGGAGTGCAGCGAAGATTCACCAGACTGATTCCCGGGATGGCAGGACTGACATATGATGAGAGACTGGATCGACTGGGCTTGTCTTCACTGAAGTTTAGAAGAATGAGAGGGGATCTCATAGAAACATATAAAATTCTGATGGGACTGGACAGGTTAGATGCAGGAAGAATGTTCCCGATGTTGGAGGAGCCCAGGGGTCACAGTCTAAGGATAAGGGGTAAGCCATTTCGGACCGAGATGAGGAGAAACTTCTTCACTCAGAGTGTTGTTAACCTGTGGAATTCTCTTCAGCAGAGAGTTGTTGATGCCAGTTCATTAGATATATTCAAGAGGGAGTTGGATATGGCCCTTACAGCTAAAGGGATCAAGGGGTATGGAGAGAAAGCAGGAAAGGGGTACTGAGGTGAATGATCCGCCATGATCTTATTGAATGGTGGTGCAGGCTCAAAGGGCCGAATGGCCTACTCCTGCATCTATTTTTCTATGTTCTATGTTTCTATGTTTCTTGCTTTTAGTGGTATATATCAATGATTAAATTTGAATATAGTGTGTATGATTAAGAAGTTTGCAGACGACACTAAAATTGGCTGTGTGGTTGATAATGAAGAGGAAAGTCATGGGCTGCAGGAGGATATCAATCTACTGGTCAGGTGGGCAGAGCAGTGAAAAATCAAATTTAATTCAGAGAGGGCTAATAAGGAAAGGGTATACACATTAAGTGATAGATTACTTAATAGTGACGATGAACAAAGTGACCTTGGCCTGCTTGTCCACAGATCCCTGAAAGTAGCAGGCCAGGTGGATAATGTGGTTAAGAAGGCATACGGAATGCTTGCTTTTATTGCCCGAGGCATAGAATACAAGAGCAGGGAGGTTATGCTTAAAGTGTAATACTCTGGTTAGGCCACAGCTGGAGTACTGCGTGCAGTTCTGGTCACCGTATTATAGGAAGGATGTGATTGCACTGGAGAGGGTGCAGAGGAGATTTACTAGGATGCTGCCTGGAATGGAGAATCTTAGTTATGAGGACAGATTGGTTAGGCTGGGTTTGTTCTCATTGGAACAGAGGAGGTTGAGAGGAGACCTCATTGAGGTGTACAAAATATTGAGGAGCCTGACATAGTGGATAGTAAGGGTCTATTTCCATTGGTGGAGGGGTCTATTACGAGGGGGCATAGTTTTAAGGTGGTTGATGGAAGGTTTAGAGGGGATTTGAATGGGGAGGGCTTTTTTACGCAGAGTAGTCTGGGGATCTGGAACTCGCTGCCTGGAAGAGTGGTGGATGCAGAAACCCTCACTACTTTTAAGAGGTGGTTGGATGGGCATTTAAAGTGCAGTAACCTACAGGGTTACGGACCTCAAACTGGTAATTGGAATTAGACTGGATGACCTTTTGCTGGACGGTGCAGATATAATGGTAAGTATTGCATGGAATAGAATATGGCCAGGGTGATCTCGACTAGTTTCGATCACCTGGATGGGTCAGAGAGGAATTTTCCCAGATTTGTTCTCCCTAAATTGGCCTGGGTTTTTATCTGGTTTTTGCCTCTCCAAGATGATCACATGGCTCCGGTTGGGGTGGAGTGTAGAATGTTTCAGTATAAGGGGTGTCGCCTTTGTGTGAGGCGGACTGGTTGGGCTGGGTGCTCTTTGCCTTTCTGTCATTGTTCATAGATTTATATGTAACCTTTAGGGCTGCTGACCAAGGGCCGTGCGGCTCTTTGTCGGCCGCACAGACACGATGGGCCGAAATGGCTTCCTTCTGCGCTGTAAATTTCTATTTTTTCTATGTTTCTATATCCAAACAAATCCTGATATCCTCACACATGGCAGATATTGCCACATACCCTGATATCCCCACACACTGCAGATATCCTCACACACCAGAGATATCCTCACACACCGCAATATCCTCACACATGGCAGATATTCCCACACACTGCTGATATGCTCACACACACCCTGATATCATCACAGACTGCAGATATCCCAAAAAACCTTAGATGCCCCCACACACTGCAGATATCCCCACAAACCTTGATATCCCCACACACCACAGATATCCTCACACATGGCAGATATCCTCATACACTGCAGATACCCTCACACACCACAGATATCCCCACACACCACAGATATCCCCACACACAGCAGATATCCCCACATATGGCAGATATCCTCATACACCGCAGATATCCTCACGCACAACAGATATCCCCACACACCACAGATATCCCCACACACCGCAGATATCCCCACAGACCGCAGATATCCCCACACACAGCAGGTATCCTCAATCAACTTGATATCCCCACACACCCTGATATCCCCACACACCCTGATATCCCCACACACCCTGATATCCCCACACACCACAGATAGCCCCATCACACCCTGATAGCCCCATAACACCCTGATAGCCCCATTACACCACAAATATTCCCACACACCGCAGATATCCCTAAATATGGCAGAAATCCCCACACACCGTAGATACTCGCACACACACGCTGATATCCTCAAACACCTCAGATAGCCTAAAAAATGTAGATATCCCCACAGACCGCAGATATCCCCACGCACCGCAGATATCCTCACACACCGTAGATATCCGCACACACCCTGATATCCCCACATACCCTGATATCCCCACGCACCAGAGATAACCCCATACACCCTGATATCCTCACACACCCTGAAAACCCCACACACCCTGATATCCTCACACACCTTGATAGTCCCACACACCCTGATATCCTCATACACCCTGATATCCTCACACACCCTGATATCCTCATACACCCTGATATCCTCACACACCTTGATATCCCACACATCCTGATATCCTCATACACCCTGATATCCTCACACACCCTGATATCCTCATACACCCTGATATCCTCACACACCTTGAAAACCCCACACACCCTGATATCCTCACACACCTTGATATCCCACACATCCTGATATCCTCATACACCTTGATATCCTCACACACCCTGACATCCTCATACACCCTGATATCCTCACACACCCTGAAAACCCCACACACCCTGATATCCTCACACACCTTGATAGTCCCACACACCCTGATATCCTCATACACCCTGATATCCTCACACACCCTGATATCCCAACACACCATAGATATCCCCACACACCCTGATATCCCTGCACACCGCAGATACCCACGCTCCCTGATATCCCTAAAAACCACAGATATACCCACACACCCTGGTATGCCCACACACCCTAATATGCCCCACACACCCTGATATAAACGTTTAAAATTCTGACGGATTTGGACAGGTTGGATGCAGGAAGAATGTTCCCAATGTTGGGGAAGTCCAGAACCAGGGGTCACAGTCTAAGGATAAGGGGTAAGCCATTTAGGACCGAGATGAGGAGAAACTTCTTCACCCAGAGAGTGGTGAACCTGTGGAATTCTCTACCACAGAAAGTAGTTGAGGCCAATTCACTAAATATATTCAAAAGGGAGTTAGATGAAGTCCTTACTACTCGGGGGATCAAGGGGTATGGCGAGAAAGCAGGAAGGGGGTACTGAAGTTTCATGTTCAGCCATGAACTCATTGAATGGCGGTGCAGGCTAGAAGGGCTGAATGGCCTGCTCCTGCACCTATTTTCTATGTTTCTATGTTTCTATATCCCCACACCCTGATATCCCCACACACCAGCTATATCCACACTTCGCAGATATACCAACAAACTGCAGATATGCCCACACACCCTGATATCCCCAAACATCCTGATATCCTCACACACACTGATAATCCCACACAATGCAGATATCCACATATGCACTAATATCCCCACATAATGCAGATATCCCCACATACCGCAGATATACTCACACATCCTAATATCCTCATACACCATAGATAGCCCCACACACCGCAGATATCCCCACACCCTGCAGATATCACCACACACAGACGATATCCTCACAAACTTCAGATATCCCCAAACATCGCAGATATTCCCACACACTTGGGTGAGTTGTAAAACCAATGTTGCGCCCGAATCTATCAGTTCCCATCTAAGTCTTCACTCACCATCTCAAAGCCTCCTCAACACCTTTCTTTCCATCCTGTCTTTGGTCTATTTTTTTCGTTGTTTTGTGCTTGGAACATTCGGAACAGGATGAAGCCATTCAGCCCCTTTGTTCTGTTCTACTTTTCAAGTAGATCATGGATGATCTGTATCATAATTCAATTTACTGCCTTGGCTCCATAATCAGTAATAATCTTACCCAACAAAATTATATTAAATTACAACAGAAAATGCTGAAAATACTCAGCGGGTCAGGCAGCATCTGTGGATGAAGAAACAATGACCTTTCGTCAGAACTGGAAAAAGTTAGGGATGTAACAGATTTTAAGAAAGTGCAATGGCAGGGAAAGAGGGGAGGGGAGGAAAGAACAAAAGGGAAGGTCTGTGATAGGGTGGAAGGCAGGAGAGATTAGAGAGACAAAGGGGAAGATGGTGCAAGGCAGAAGGAGATGGTAATGGGACAAGTTCAGAAACAAAAGGTGAGTCTAGAAGAAGTGTAAAAGGGAAGAGCAAAATCATCAACAGCTGCCATGTGAAATAATAAGGGCAGAGATTGTGGTCTGAAATTGTTGAACTTGATGTTGAGTCCAAAAGGCTACAAAGTGTCTAATAGAAAGATGGGGTGCTGTTCCTCGAGCTTACGTTGAGCTTCATTGGAACAGTGTCAGAGGCCGAGAATGGAGAGATCAGAGTGGGAGAATTAAAGTGACAGGCGACCGGAAGCTCGGGGTCACGCTTATGGACTGAGCGCAGGTGGTCTGCAAAGCGGTCACCCAATCTACGTTTGGTCTCCCCAATGTAGAGGAGACCACATCGTGAGCAACGAATACAGTGTACTAAATTGTAAGAAGCACAAGTAAATCACTGTTTCACCTGGAAGGAGTATTTGAGGCCCTGGATAGTGGGAAGGGAAGATTTTCAATTTTTCAATTGACAGCCCCCCCCGCGACCCCCGTCCCTACCCCACCCCCCCCACCCCCTCCCGCCGCCAGACTCAACATCTTTTTGGGGGAGAGAGTTCCAGATTGCCACTACCCTTTATATGAAGAAGTGCTTCCTGACCTCACCACTAAATGGCGTCATTCTAATTTTAAGGTTATGCCCCCTTGTTCTGGACTCTCCCCACCAGAGGAAATAGTTTCTCTCGATCTTTCCTATCAAACCCTTTAATCATCTTAAATACTTCAATTAGATCACCCCTTAATATTCTTTACTCAAGGGAATACAAACGTAGTCTTTACAAGCCGTCCTCATAAATAACCCATTTAGCTCCGGGATCATTCTGGTGAATCTGCTCTGCACCTTCTCCGAAGCCAATATATCCCTCCTGAGGTGTGGTGCCGAGAACTGAATGCAGTACTCCAGGTGTGGTCCAACCAGAACTTTATACACTTCGAGCATTACTTCCAGACCTTCATATTCCAGCCCACCTTGCGATAATGCACCAGGATCAAGGACAGGACAAGGATTGGGGTGCCACTCACATTCACTCGCCCAGTCAAGGTTCACCCATGAAGGATGACTACCAGAAGGAGGTACCAGAGAGCAGCGGGGGCCAGTGGGAATACACCCCAGTAGTAGACAATGCCATTAGGAGAAAATAGGAGAGGAGGGGGAATAGAGGGAAGAAGGGATGCTGCCTGTGAAAGCACCTCTGATGTTAAGAAATCTATGGTGATGTTCGGACATCAATGCTCACCGTATAGTCACTGTATGAGCTTTCGGTGTTTTTACTGGGAGCTACACCCATTAAAAGTCATGTCTGGCTGGAGGGAAGTACTGAGTGGAGTGTCCCTGGTCTCCATATCAGCACTGTGACAGTTTCGCCATTTCCAAAAATGACCTGGACTGGGAACCTGCAGTGGATTCAGAGCAGGCAGGTCAAAAATGACAAAATAGTTACACAATGTATGTGATGACCAGCATCAGATGGGAATTACAGTGCAGAAACAGGCCATTCGGCCCAACGATGGTATATTGCTATTTATACTTCACACGAGCCTCCTCCCATTCCAATTCCCACTGCCCACCCTGCCTGCATATCCCTCTATTCCCTTCTCCCTCATCACGCCTCTCCTTAAATGCATCCATGTTTTCTGCTTCACTCACTCCATGTGGCAGCGAGTTCCATGTTCTCATCATTCTCCATGGAAATAAACTCTTCCTACATTCTTCATTTGATGTTATATTTCTCTACCCCTTGTTCTGGACTCGCCCACAACGGAAACATTTTCTCCACATCCATCCATCAAAGCCATATTATTTTAAAGACCTTGGTGTCATATTTGACCCTGAAATGAGCTTCTGACCAAATATCGGCGGCATAACTAAGACCACTTATTTCCACCTCCGTAATATCGCCCGTCTCCACCTCTGCCTCAGCTCATCCGCTGCCGAAACCCTCATCCATGCCTTTGTTACCTCTAGACTTGACTACTCCAACGCACTCCTGGCTGGCCTCCCACATTCTACCCTACGTAAACTTGAGGTCATCCAAAACTGGGCTGCCCGTGTCCTAACTCGCACCAAGTCCCGATCACCCAATACCCCTGTGCGCGCTGACCGACATTGGCTTCCGGTTAAGTGACACCTCGTTTTCAAAATTCTCATTCTTATTTTCAAATCTCTCCATGACCTTACCTCTTCCCTATCTCTGTAACCTCCTCCAGACCCACAACCCCCCGAGATATCTGCACTCCTCCAATTCTGCCCTCTTGAGCATCCTCGATTTTAATTGCTCCACCATTGGTGACTGTGCCTTCAACTGCCAAGGCCCTAAGCTCTGGAATTCCCTCCCGAAACCTCTCTACCTCTCCCTCATTTAAGACGCTCCTTAAAATCTACCTCTTTGACCAAGCTTTTGGTCACCTTACTCATTTCTCCTTATTTGGCTCCGTGTCAAATTTTTTGTCTTATAACACTCCTGTGAAGCGCCTTGGAACATTTTACTACGTTAAAGGCACCGTATAAATACAAGTTGTTGTTTCTATCAGGTCACGACATCAGTCCTCTCTTTTCCAGAGGAAAGAGCCCCAGTCTGTTCAGCCTTTCCCAATCTTCTCAGCATCTTCTCAATTCTGGGAACATCCTTGTAAATCTATTCTGCCCTTTCTCCAGTGTTTCCAGATTCTTATTGTAATATAGAGACCAGAACTGTGCACAGTGCTCCAAGTGTAACCTAAGCAAGGTATAATATCATTTTAAAGTTACCTCCTTGATTGTGTCATCTATTCCTGTAGAATTGAACCTCAGTACTTTGTTCACATTCTTCATCAACTTGTATTACCATTTTTTTGAGATTTATGTATCTGTAGTCCCAGACCTCTTTGCTCTTCTACTCCATTTAGTTTCTTGATTTCCAAACAATAAATGGCCTCCTTGCTCCTTCTACCAAAGGGAATGTGCCAGCTTGCTTTAAGGCGGCAATGGAACTGAATGTCATATAACGGGCGCTGCGTATAACGGACGGCCGATCTGATACCGCCCGCTTTGCGCCAGTGCCTGAGACGAATTTCTAGGCCCGAGTAACTTATGTCCACTTCACAAGAGAAGTTACTGACCCACAGAGCAACAGGGAAGGGAGGAGGAAGACAATAAAGAGTCATCACAGCATTTTTCATGAGACGGAAAGAAAGAAAGACGCTCCAAAGCACGTCACAGCCAATTAAGTACTTTTTGAAGTGTAGTCGCCATTGTATTGTTGGAATCGCGGCAGCCAATGTGCGCACAGCAAGCTCCCACAAACAACAATAAAATAAAAGACCAGATCATCTGTTTTAGTGATGTTGTTTGAGGGATAAATATTGGCCAGGACACCGGGATGAACTCCCCCTGCTTTTCTTCAAAATAGTGCCGCGGGGTCTTTTACATCCACCTGAGAGAGCAGTCGGGGGCCTCAGTTTAACGTCTCATCCCAAACATAGAAAATAGGTGCAGGAGCAGGCCATTCGGCCCTTCGAGCCTGCACTGCCATTCAATGAGTTCTTGGCTGAACATGCAACTTCAGTACCCCATTCCTGCTTTCTCGCCATATCCCTTGATTCCCCCTAGTCGTAAGGACTACATCTAACTCCTTTTTGAATATATTTAGTGAATTGGCCTCAACAACTTCCTGTGGTCGAGAATTCCACAGGTTCACCACTCTCTGGGTAAAGAAGTTTCTCCTCATCTCGCTCCTAAATGGCTTACCCTCTTATCCGTAGACTGTGACCCCTGCTTCTGGATAAGCAAAGGTACCACGTCCCCTGAGTGGGATCGAACCAGCAACCTTTCGGTTAACAGCCAAACGCACTAACCGATTGCGCCACAGAGACCACGCTTTGGCAGTACAGCACTCCCTCAGCACTCCCTCTGCACTGGGAGTGTCAGCTGAGTTTGTGGGCTCCAGTCTTTGGGGTGGGGCTCGAACAGCGACCTTCTGATTTAGAGGGGAGCATGCTACGCACTGAGCCACGTCTGACAGGGAACAGGAAGATCCCAGGCGCGCTCACTTGTTCTGTCCTTTGCGAGCTGTTTTCAGTCATAGGGGGTGCTACAGTTAGCCTCAGCACCCTTGAGTTAGTGAGGAGAACAATCAACGGGCTTCCCCAACTCCTGATGGCTATTCAGTGACCCCTGCTGGACAGGTAGAGTATGGACAGAATCGGATTGGCTTGATGCTTCCCTCCCTCGCCTATCCTATAGTCCAGTCCTGCTGGCATTTGCTGCGTGGGCCAACACTTAAGAGATGTTGGACAGGGGGCTGTCCCCTATGGAACTGTGCCCCAGCAAGGAGTCAGTGCGTTGACGAAACAAAGAAAGAAAGCCTTGCATTTTTTAATTCATTTTACAATCTAGGATGTCCCAAAGCGCTTTACCGCCAACAAAGTACTTTGTGAAGTGTAGCCACCATTGTAATGTGGAAAAGATGGCAGTCAATTTGCGCACAGCACGCTCCTACAAACAGCAATGAGATAATGACCAGATAATGCTCCTTTAGCTGTGGCTCAGTAGGTAGCACGCTCATCTCTGGGTCAGAAGGTTGTGGGTTCAAGTCCCACTTCCAGGAACTTGTAGCACAAAAAATCTAAGCTGACACTGCATTGTTGAGGGAGCGCTGCATTGTCGGAGGTGCCAGCTTTCACATGAGACGTTAAACTGAGGCCCCGTCTGCCCTCTCAATTGGACGTAAAAGATCCCACGGCACTATTTTGAAGAAAAGCAGGGGAATTATCCCTGGTGTCCTGGCCAATATTTATCCCTCAATCAACATAACAAAAAAACAGATTATATGGTCCTTATCATATTGCTGTTTGTGGGAGCTTGCTGTGCGCAAATTGGCTGCTGCATTTCCTCCATTACAACAGTGACTACACTCCAAAAGTGCTTCATTGGCTGTAAAGCACTTTGAGACATCTGGTGGACGTTAAAGGCGCTACATAAATCCAAGTCTTTCTTTCTTTAGTGATACTGGTTGAGGGATAAATATTGGCCATCTTTAACATTTTAACTTCCCACCCGAGCCAAACCCAACCGTTTTCTGAGATTTAAAATGACCCCCTTCGACTCAGTACTCCATCCACTGGTGCATATACCAAGTGAGCCAGTCACCATCTGCACTGTTTATGAATAAAGCACAGCACAATCATCTGAAGGAAGGAGAATGAAAGACTTGCATTTGTCCAGTGCCTTTCATAACCGCAGGACATCCCAAAGTGCCTTTCAGCCAATGAAGTACTCTCACTGTTGTAATGTGGGAAATGCGGCAGCCAAATTGCGTACAGCAAGCTCCCACGAACAGCAATGTGATAATGACCAGATCATCTGTTTTTAGCGATGTCGATTGAACGATAACTATTGGCCCCAGTATTCCCCTGCTTCGAAATAGTGCCGTGGGATCTTTAATGTTCACCCTAGGGGGACAGATGGTGCCTCGGTTTCACTAAATGAAGTCTTTCTATTGGTCGTGCAGTTTTAAGAAAGGACTTGCATTTATGTAGGTATTTTCCACGACCTCAGAACCTCCCAAAGCGCTTTACAGCCAATGAAGTACGGTTTGAAGCGTTGTTCACTGTTGTAATGTGGGAAACGCAGCAGCCAAATTGCGCACAGCAAGTTCCCACCAACAGCAATGTGATAATAACCAGATAATGTTCTTTTAATGATATTGATTGCAGGGTAAATATTGGCCCCAGGGTTCTGCTCGTCTTCAAAATAGTGACACCTGAGGTGGAGGCGGGGAAGAGAGGAGCGAATCAATGGGGAGATTAAAAACGGATTCAGCTAGTAACCTATTTCTTATTTCTCATGTTCTTATATTTCCTCTTCTTGCAGATGTGCGAGGACCACCTACCCATCGAATATCCTACAACCAGTTACCCTACGACCGTCCCATCTGGAACCCCAAATTCTGCGTCATCTCCGGAAATCAGCTTCTTATGTTAGACGAGGAAGAGGTACGGTGGTGGGGGGCAGGGATGGTGGGTGGGTGGGCTGTGGGAGAGGGGGCTGTCTGAGGGGAGGGAGAGCAATGGGGCGGTGGACTGAATGCAGCTTTTGTTTGACTACTCATTCTCGGGATGTGGGCATCGCTGGCCAGGCCAGCACTTATTGCCTATCCCCCAGTTGCACTTGAGAAGGCGGTGGTGAGCCACCTTCTCGGTCTGCTGGTAGCGGTTCAATACAACCGAGTGGCTCACTCGGCCGCTTCAGAGGACATCATCATCATCATCATCATCATCATAGGCAGACCCTCGGCATCAAGGAAGACTTGCTTCCACTCTAAAAGTGAATTCTCAGGTGGCTGTACAGTCCAATACGGGAATTACAGTCTCTGTCACAGGTGGGACAGACAGTGGTTGAAGGAAAGGGTGGGTGGGGAGTCTGGTTTGCCACACACTCCTTCCGCTGTCTGCGCTTGGTTTCTGCATGCTCTCAGCGACAAGACTCGAGGTGCTCAGCACCCTACATTCTGCTCTTCCTCCACTTTGGGCGATCTTGGATCAGGGATTCCCAGGTGTCGGTGGGGATGTTGCACTTTATCAGGGAGCAATTGAGGGTGTCCTTGAAATGTTTCCTCTGCCCATCTGGGGCTCACTTGCCGTGCAGGAGTTCCAAGTAGAGCGCTTGCTTAGAGAGTCTCGTGTCGGGCATGCGGACCATGTAACCCACCCAACGGAGCTGCTCGAGTATGGTCAGTGCTTCGATGCTGGGGATGTTGGCCTGAGCGAGAACACTGACTTTGGTGCGCCTATCCTCTGCGCGCACTCAGAGGCTGAACTCCAAGCCATCGTCAGCACCTTCACTGAGGCGTACAAAAGCATGGGCTTACACTAAACATCCGTAGACAAAGATCCTCCACCAACCTGACCCCGCCACACAGCACTGCCCCCCAGTCATCAAAATCCATGCCGCGGCCTTGGACAACGTGGACCACTTCCCATACCTCGGGAGCCTACTATCAGCAAGGGCAGACATCGTCGACGCGGTCCAACACTGCCTCCAGTGTGCCACTGCCTCCAGTGTGCCAGTGTCACCTGAGGAAGAGAATTTGAAGACCAGGACCTCAAATCTGGCACCAAGCTTATGGTCTACAGGGCAGTAGTGATACCCGTCCTCCTATACGGCTCAGAGACGTGGACTATATACAGCAGACATCTCAAAGGGCCTCCGCAAGACCCTGCAAATCCATTGGCAGGACTGGCGTCAGTGTCCTGCCTCAGGCCAACATCCCCAGCATCAGAGCTTCAGTTAAGAGTCAACTATGCTGGTGCGGGACTGGAGTCACATCCAGGCCCAGACCGGGTAAGGACGGCAGGTTTCCTTCCCTAAAAGGATATTAGTGAACCAGTTGGGTATTTTTTTATGACAATCTGACAGCTTCATGGTCACTTTTAGTGACTTTTTATTTCCAGATTTTATTTTTGTCCGTATTTGGTTTCGGGCTTCACAGACCTTTCTGTTCAGGGAGGGTCGGAATTCCAACCGTGCTGCCTCAGCCAGTGATGGTGGAGGCCAGGCCTGTGATTTCACCCTCACAGTGAGCTCCCGCTTTCACTCTGGGCGGGTTCCGAGCAGAGGCCTAGAAAAAATAAGAAATACAGGGGCCTGGAGCTCCAGGGGCCTTTTCACTTGCTGTGTGATAGCCCTGACCCCTAGTAGCTTTTTTGTGGTAGAGAGAAAGATGGAGAAAGGGAACAGCATTGATTCCCCAGGAATCCACAGGATAGCCCATGAGATAGAGCCGAGGGTCACATGGAGCAGGGCCTCAGTATCGTCGCAGACGACGTTGCTTACTAAGGGACTGGTTAGACCTGACCTGGTGTACTGTGTACAGATCTGGTCACCTAATCATAGGAAGGACACTGTGACGTTGCGAGGAGAGTTTGAGATGTCGAATAGGTAGTTTTCAAGATGATGGTGGCGGGAGTTGGTCCAGGTAAATTGTTCACCTGGTTCTGATACCAGTTAGACATTAGGGAATGGAGGAGGAGGGAAATTCTGGGCAAAGGGATTGTTAATTCCATGACAATGACACTAACAACAACCTGTAATTATATGTTGCATTTAACATAGTGAATCGTCCCAAGCACTTCACAGGAATGTTATGAGACAATGTTGACATGGCTAGTGTGAATGGCGTTTGAGACATTTCGATGTTTTTCCGGAGGAGGAAGGGATTGAGGGAAATGTTGAGAAGGTGGGATTGATCCAAGGAAAAGGGATGGGCTGGTCACGCTTAATAGGATCTTCCTGTTTTTAAAAACATCAGCAATTATAATAGTTCCGAATTTTTCCTGCCTTTTACTTATCCTGCACCAAGTCCAACTTGCCCATCAACCGTGCCCTCATTGACCTACATTGGCCCCCGGCCTAAGGCACTGGTCAGGCCTGACCAGGTGTACTGCGAATTTAAAATTCTCATTCCCATGTTCATATTCCTCTGTGGCCTTGCCCCTCCCTATCTCTGTAATCTCCTGTCCTACAACAACGTGTATTTCTATAGCACCTTTAACGTAGTGAAACGTCCCAAGGCGTTTCACAGGAGTATTATGAGATAAATCAATTTGGCACCAAGCCGCATAAGTAGAAATTAGCCCAGGTGACCAAAAGCTTGGTCAAAGAGGTATGTTTTAAGGAGCATCTTGAAGGAGGAGAGATAGAGAGGCGGGGAGGTTTAGGCAACCCTCTGAGAACTCTGCGTTCCTCCAACTCTGGCCCTTTACACATCTCTCCCGCATCCTTCTCCTCACCATTGGTGGCCAGGCCTTCAGTCGTCTAGGCCCTCAGCTCTGAAATTTCCTCCATCTCCTTTTTTATGACACCCATAAAACCACATCTTGGACCAAGCTTTCAGTCACCCTTGGGTGCCGAGCTCATTCGGTGGGTAGCACTCTCGAATCTGAGTCACAAGGTCGTGGGCTTATGTCTCACTCCAGAGACTCGAGCACAAAATCTAGGCTGATGCTCCCAGTGCCAGCTCTGAGGGAGAGCTGCACTGTCAGAGTTGCCACCTGTCAGTTGAGACATTAAACCGAGGCCCCGATTGCCCTCTCAGGTGAACATAAAAGATCCCACGGCACTATTTTGAAGAGCAGAGGAGTTCTGGACGATATTTATTCCTCGACCAACATCATTAAAAAACAGATGATCTGGTCAGTTACTTAATTGCTGTTTACGGGAGCTTGCTGTGCACAATTTGGCTGCCATGTTTTCTAGACTGGGTGATGTGTAATGAGAAAGGACTAATTAGCAATCTTGTTGTGCGAGACCCTTTGGAGAAGAGTGACCATAATATGGTAGAATTCTTCATTAAGATGGAGAGTGACACAGTTAATTCAGAAACTAGGTTCCTGAACTTAAGGAAAGGTAACTTCGATAGTTTGAGGTGTGAATTGGCTAGAATAGACTGGCAAATGATACTTAAAGGGTTGACGGTGGATAGGCAATGGCAAACATTTAAAGATCACATGGATGAACACCAGCAATTGTACATCCCTGTCTGGAGTAAAAATAAAACGGGGAAGGCGGCTCAACTGTGGCTAACAAGGGAAAGTAAGGATAGTGTTAAATCGAAGGAAGAGGCATATAAATTGGCCAGAAAAAGCAGCAGACCTGAGGATTGGGAGAAATTTAGAATTCAGCAGAGGAGGACAAAGGGTTTAAATAAGAGGGGGAAAATAGAGTACGAGAAGAAGCTTGGCGAGAACATAAAAACTGACTGCTAAAACTTCTATAGATATGTGAAGAGAAAAAAATTAGTGAAGACAAATGTAGGTCCCTTGCAGTCAGAATCAGGTGAATTTATAATGGGGAACAAAGAAATGGCAGACCAATTGAACAAATACTTGGTTCTGTCTTCACGAAGGAAGACACAAATAACCTTCCGGAAGTACAAGGGAACCGAGGGTCTAGTGAGAAGGAGGAACTGAAGGATATCCTTATTAGGCGGGAAATTGTGTGAGGGAAATTGATGGGATTGAAGGCCGATAAATCCCTGGGGCCTGATAGTCTGCATCCCAGAGTACTTAAGGAATTGGCCCTAGAAATAGTGGATGCATTGGTGATCATATTCCAACAGTCTATCGACTCGGGATCAGTTCCTATGGACTGGAAGGTAGCTAATGTAACCCCACTTTTTAAAAAGGGAGGGAGAGAGAAAGCGGGTAATTATAGACCGGTTAGCTTGACATCAGTGGTGGGGAAAATGTTGGAATCAATTATTAAGGATGAAATAGCAGCGCATTTGGAAAGCAGTGACAGGATCAGTCCAAGTCAGCATGGATTTATGAAAGGGAAATCATGCTTGGCAAATCTTCTGGAATTTTTTGAGGATGTAACCAATAGAGTGGACAAGGGAGAACTAGTGGATGTGATGTATTTGGATTTTCAAAAGCTTTTGACAAGGTCCCATACAAGAGATTGGTGTGCAAAATCAAAGCACATGGTATTAGGGGTAATATACTGACGTGAATAGAGAACTGGTTGGCAGACAGGAAGCAGAGAGTCGGGATAAACAGGTCCTTTTCAGAATTGCTGGCAGTGACTAGTGGGGTGCCGCAGGGCTCAGTGCTGGGACCCAGCTCTTTACAATATACATCAATGATTTGGATGAAGGAATTGAGTGTAATATCTCCAAGTTTGCAGGTGACACTAAACTGGGTGGCGGTGTGAGCTATGAGGGGGACGCTAAGAGGCTGCAGGGTGACTTGGACAGATTAGGTGAGTGGATAAATGCATGGCAGATGCAATATAATGTGGATAAATGTGAGGTTATCCACTTTGGGGGCAAAAACGCAAAGACAGAATATTATCTGAATGGTGGCAGATTAGGAAAAAGGGGAGGTGCAACGAGACCTGGGTGTCATGGTTCATCAGTCATTGAAAGTTGGCATGCAGGTACAGCAGGCGGTAAAGAAGGCAAATGGTATGTTGGCCTTCATAGCTAGGGGATTTGACTATAGGAGCAGGGAGGTCATACTACAGTTGTACAGGGCCTTGGTGAGGCCTCACCTGGAATATTGTGTTCAGTTTTGGTCTCCTAATCTGAGGAAGGACATTCTTGCTATTGAGGGAGTGCAGCGAAGGCTCACCAGACTGATTCCCGGGATGGCTGGACTGACATATGAGGAGAGACTGGATCAACTGGGCCTTTATACATTGGAGTTCGGAAGAATGAGAGGGAATCTCATAGAAACATTCAAGATCCTGACGGGACTGGACAGGTTAGATGCGGGTAGATTGTTCCCGATGTTGGGGAAGTCCAGAACCAGGGGACGCATTCTTAGAATAAGGGGTAGGCCATTTAGGACTGAGATAAGGAGAAATTTCTTCACTCAGAGAGTTGTTAACCTGTGGAATTCTCTACTGCAGAGAGTTGTTGATGCCAGTTCATTGGATATATTCAAGAGGGAGTTAGATTTGGCCCTTACGGCTTAAGGGATCAAGGGGTATGGAGAGAAAGCAGGAAAGGGGTACTGAGGTGAATGATCAGCCATGATCTTATCGAATGGTGGTGCAGGCTCAAAGGGCCGAATGGCCTACTCCTGCACCTATTTTCTATGTTTCTATGTTTCCTTACATTACAAGACTTCAAAAAGTACTTAATTGACTGTGAAGCTCGTTGAGACGTCCTAAGGTCAAGAAAGACACTGTATAAATGCAAGTCTTTCTTTCCTAAAGTCTCCTCCCTTGGCCTGGTGTCAAATTTTGGCTGATAACGTTGCTGTGCCAAGGGAAGTATTCCTACATTAAGGGTGCTAGATAAATGCAAATGGTCGAGGTAGTTGAAAAGTAAGCAACTGTACAGGGCATTGGTGAGACCACACCTGGAGTACTGCATACAATTTTGGTCTCCTTATTTAAGGAGGGATATACTTGCATTGGAGAGAGTTCAGAGAAGGTTCACTAGGTTAATTCCTGGGATGAAGGGGTTGTCTTATGAGAAAAGATTGGGCCTGTACTCATTGGAGTTTAGAAGAATGAGAGGTGATCTTATTGAAATGTATAAGTCTGAGGGGGCTTGATAGGGTAGATGCAGAGGATGTTTCCCCTCGTGGGGGAATCTAGAACTAGTGTGCATAGTTTCAGAATAAGGGGTTGGCCATTTAAAACGGAGATGAGGAAGAATTTCTTCTCTCAGAGGGTCATGAATCTTTGGAATTCTCTACTCCAGGGAGCTGTGGAGGCTAAGTAAATTAAATATATTCAAGGCTGAGATAGACAGATTCTTGAACTACAGGGGAGTCAAGGGTTATGGGGAACAGGCAAGAAAATGGAGTTGAGGCCAAGATCAGATTGGCCATGATTGTATTAAATGGTGGAGCGGGCTCGAGGTGCCGTATGGCCTACTCCGGCTCCTATTTCTTATGTTCTTAAATCTTGGCTCCCTTCCTGAGCTGTAAGGACATGAGGCCACGCAGTTACCAGCTGGGCCATCGGGTGGCGCTCTGAGCCCAACTGGGCGGCATGTGCAGGAGGGGTGGGAGGGGCCTGAATCGGATACCGTTGCTACGGCGTCTCCTGGGAAACCTGATGGGAGGGTACTTATCAGCTGCCTGAACTCTCACTATCGATCAGCCCACCCTGACTGCAGTGACTCCAGGCCAATGAGTGTGTGCTGCATGTGGTCCCTAATTCGGCACTTGTCTCTCATCAAGCATAATTTCAGCCGATAATGACTGCAATTACACAACCAGCAGTGCTGACCCCCCCCTCGCCTCGCAAACCACTCGACTGCGGGCAGCAAAGCTCCCAGCAAGTCGCCATCGCAACAATCTCCGCCTGCAGTTTAACCCTCGAGGTGGATTTTAACCCTCACAGCGCTGAGCGCCTCTTTCATTTCAACCAGCAACAACAACAACTTGTATTTATATAGCACCTCGAATGTAGTGAAACGTCCCAAGGCACTTCACAGTAGTATAATAAGATGAAAACAATTTTACACCGAGCCGCATAAGGAAAAATTAGCGGAGTTGACCAAAAGTTTGGTCAAAGAGGGAGGTTTTAAGGAGCGTCTTAAAGGAGGAAAGAGAGGTAGAGAGGCGGAGAGGTTTAGGGAGGGAGTTCCAGAGCTTGGGGCCCAGGCAACAGAAGGCACGGCCACCGATGGTTGAGCGATTGTAATCAGGGTGTTCAAGAGGGCAGAATTAGAGGAGCGCAGATATCCCCCGGCGAGGTGATGGAGGGATTTGTAAACAAGGATGAGAATTTTGAAATCGAGGCATTGCTTAACCGGGAGCCAATGTAGGTTGGCGAGCACAGGGGGTGATGGGTGAGCGGGGTTTGATGCTTAAAAAGCAGATGCTCTGGTCATTTATCACGTTGCTTTTTGTGGGAGCTTGCTGTGCACAATCTGGCCGCCTTTCTCTACCTTACGAACAGTGGCTTGGGTTATTTCTTAGCTCCATCGCTCCCTTCACCTTAGCACGTTGACTGATGCTGGGGCGCTGTCAACAGCAATAAGACATTGCATTTATATAGCGCCTTTAACATACTAAAATGACCCAAGGTGCTTCTCAGGAACGGTTATCTGACAAAACTTGCCACTGAGTCACATGAGCAGACATTAGGACATGGTGACCAAAAACTTGGTCAAAGAGGTCGGTTTTAAGGAGCGTCGTAAAGGAAGAGAGAGAGGTAAAGAGGCAGAGAGGTTTAGGGAGGGAATTCCAGAGCTTGGGGCCCAGGCAGCTGAAGGCACAGGCACCAGTGATGGAGCGATTAAAATCGGGGACGTGCAAGAGGCCAGAATTGGAGGAGCGCAGATATCTCGCAGAGTTGTAGGGCTGGAGGAAGTTATAGAGATAGGGAGGGGTGTGGCCTCAAACTCATTCAAATGGGGATTGACACAGCTCTGTCCTATTTCACTTCAGGTCCATGAGTCACTGCAGAGAGAGGCGTCCTTTATCGCATCTGTTAGTCCGTTGTCATCTTTCATTGTCACACCTGCCACTATATATCTTGCCATCACACCCGCCTCAACCAGCACCCTCAGCTATCTGACTATTCGCACTCTTCTATTTATATCTTGCTGTGCACATATTGACGGGAATTCTTGTATTAGTTACAATTAAATGTCAGATATGTACTGGACAGTGTCGGTTATTCACAGTTATATCCCAGTTACGAACCGGGTTCAGTTGCTTATTTATTTCCCAGATATGGACTGAGTTCAGTTGGTTATTCACAGTTATATCACAGATGGGACAGTGTACAGTGTCATGTATGTATGCTTGGGGTTACTAGCCACCAGGTGACGCCACTGTCGGAGGTCATTGGGCTGTACGCACGTGTGCGGGCCAGGTATAAAAAGCGAAGCCATCATGTAATGTAATCACTTTGAGCCCTAATAAAGCAGAGCCAGGTTTGTACCTGTGTTAGTTTACAGTATTCAGTCTATCGAGTTATTACATACGTAACATTTGGCGACGAGGTAACTTAAGAAACTTCGCATGCAAAAATGAGCACAATTGGAATTCTGGAGAGATTCATGGAGGGAGAGGACTGGGCAGATTTTGTAGCTCACCTGGACCAGTACATCGTGGTCAACAAAACGGAGGAACCCACTGACGCAGTTAGGCGCAGGGCGGTCTTCCTCACAGTTTGCGTCCGAAAATCTATGGACTCATAAAGAATCTTCTCTCGTTTGCAAGTCCAACGGACAATGACTATGAGGAATTGTGTGCTCTGGTACATCTCAAACCAGAAGAAGGCATCATCATCTCACGATATGGATTCTACAAGCACGTTCGTTCTGAGGGCCAGGATGTGTCAGAATTCGTTGCTGACCTGAGACGTCTAGCTGGACTGTGTAAGTTTGAAAACGCATTGGGAGATATGCTGCGGACTTCTTTGTAATCGGCATCAACCACAAGGTGATCCTGCGTAAGCTACTGGCGATGGAGATGCTGGATTTGAGCAAGGCCATCACGATTGCCCAGGCATGCATGATGACGGACAAAAACTTAAAGCAGACATCATCGAAAAATCAGAACTCGGCAAGTACTGTAAACAAGATTGTATCGTCATTTGGCAGAGCTCCATATGGCAGGGCCTACTCGACTGCGTATATGAAACCTGTGGCTGCCCAAAGTCCACCAACGGGAATGAATCCAATTTCACCGTGTTGGCGTTGTGGGGGCAATCATCAGTCTCATCAGTGTTGGTTTAAACAGTACAATTGTAAAGGCTGTTCGAGACAGGGGCACCTCCAGTGCATGTGTCCGCAACTGAGCAAGCGAGCTGTGACACACCATGTGGAGGATGATGACCAGTATATCGCGGATCCGGATATGCAATCCAAGATACCAGAGGAGGTAGTGTATGGACGGTATTCGTTCCTAACAAAGAGCCAACCGATAATGACTAATGTGAAACTTAATGGTGTGCCGGTACCGATGGAATTGGACACGGGTGCGAGTCAATCAATAATGAGCCGGGGGACATTTGACAATCTGTGGGATAATAAGGCTGTGAGGCCTAAGCTGAGTCCAGTCAATGCCAAGTTGCATACGTACACTAAAGAACTCATAACGGTGATTGGAGGTGCAGTAGTCAAGGTGCCATATGATGGTGCGGTTCATGATTTACCGTTATGGATTGTTCCATGCAATGGCCCAACGCTGTTCGGCAGGAATTGGCTAGAAAAAATCAAATGGAATTGGAACGATGTCAAAGCGTTGTCGTCGTCAGATGATACTCCATGTGCTTACGTGCTGAGCAAGTTCCCCTCGCTGTTTGAACCAGGCATCGGCAATTTCACGGGAGCCAGGGTGCAGATCCAAGTGGACTCAGATGTAAGAACCGTCCATCATAAAGCTCGTGCGGTTCCGTACATGATGAGGGCGAAGGTCGAAATCAAACTGGACAAACTCCAGCGTGAAGGGGTCATATCATCGGTCGAATTTAACGAATGGGCCAGCCCCATTGTTCCTGTGTTGAAGAGTGATGGCACTGTCAGGATTTGTGGAGACTACAAGGTTACAATCAACTGAGTTTCGAAACAGGATCAATACCCATTACCGAAGACTGATGACCTGTTTGCAATGCTAGCCGGGGGGAAGTTGTTCACTAAACTGCATCTGACATCGGCCTACATGACACAGGAGCTGGTCGAGACATCGAAGAAACTTACATGCATCAACACTCATAAAGGACTGTTTATCTACAACAGGTGTCCTTTCGGAATTCACTAGGCTGTAGCCATATTTCAGAGGAACATGGAGAATCTACTGAAATCCGTGTTCCAACATGACATCCTGGTCACAGGTCGTGACACCGCTGAACATCTGAACAACCTGGAAGAGGTTCTACATCGTCGGGACAAAGTGGGACTTGGACTGAAATGTTCGAAGTGCGTCTTCATGGCACCGGAAGTCGAATTCCTGGGGAGGAAAATTTGCTGTTGACGGCATCAGGCCTACGGACTCAAAAACCAAGGCCAGCAAAAATGTACCCAAGGCTCAGAATGTGATGGAGCTGCATTCGTTCCTTGGTCTACTCAACTACTTCGGTAATTTCCTACCTAGATTGAGCACTTCATTAGAGCCGCTCCACATGCTGCTAAGAAAAGGCGACAACTGGGTTTGGGGTGCGTTTCAAGATAGAGCTTTTAAGAAAGCTACTAATCTGCTTTGCTCTAACAAGCTGCTGGTACATTATGATCCATGTAAGTGCCTAGTATTGGCCTGTGATGCTTCGTCATATGGAGTTGGTTGCGTGCTCCAACAAGCTAACGAGTCGGGTAAACTACAACCTGTTGCGTATGCTTCTAAAAGTTTGTCAAAGGCGGAAAGAGCCGACAGCATGGTAGAAAAAGGAGCATTAGCCTGTGTGTATGGGGTTAAAAAGATGCATCAGTATCTATTTGGTCTTTGGTTTGACTGGAAACAGATCACAAGCCACTCATTTCACTGTTTTTAGAAAACAAAGGCATCAATACCAATGCATCGTCCCGCATCCAGAGGTGGGCGCTGACATTATCTGCCTATGATTATGTAATTCGCCATAGACCTGGCACCGAGAATTGTGCCGATGCACTGAGCCGTCTGCCGTTGCCCACACCGGAGGTGGGGACGCCACAACCTGCAGCCTACTGTTAGTTATGGATGTTTTTGAAAGTGAAGGAACCCCTGTCACGGCTCAACAAGTAAAGATCTGGACCAGCTAGGACCCGATATTATTGGTTGTGAACCGTTGTGTCCTTAGTGGTGATTGGTCTACCATACCCAAGCAAATGGGTGATGAGACCAAACCTTACAACCGTCGCAAAGACGAACTATCCATTCAGTCAGATTGTTTACTGTGGGATAATCGTGTTGCTATGCCTAAGAAAGGCAGGGAGAAATTTGTACATGATCTATACAGCACTCATCCCGGTATTGTCATGATGAAAGCGATTGCCAAGTCTCATGTATGGTGGCCTGGAATTGACTCTGATCTGGAATCATGTGTGCATCAGTGCGGCACTTGCATGCAGCTAAGTAAAGCACCAGCGGAATCGCCGTTGAGTCTGTGGTCGTGGCCATCTAAAACCATGGTCCGGGATCCACATCGACTTTGCAGGTCCCTTCCTGGGGAAGATGTTTTTAGTTGTGGTGGATGCATATTCCAATTGGATAGACTGTATAATCATGTCATCCAGTACATCCACAGCTACCATTGAGAGCCTTTGTGTCATGTTTGCCACTCATGGTCTGCCCAACATCGTTGTAAGCCACAACGGAACTTGCTTCACTAGTCTGGAGTTTCAAGAGTTCATGAAACTCAATGGTATCAAACATGTGTGGTCAGCGCCATTCAAACCCGCATCTAATGGTCAAGCAGAGCGTGCGGTCCAAACCATCAAGCAGAGTATGAAATATGTAACTCAAGGTTCACTGCAGACTCGCTTGTCATACATGTTACTTAGTTACAGGACAAGACCCCACATGCTTACCGAGGACCCCCTACTGAACTATTGATGAAGAGAGGTCTCAAGACCAAGGTCTCTCTTGTCCGATCATGTTGAATACAGACGTCAAAGTCAGCAGTGGTATCATGATCGTGCTGCTGTGTCATGCGACATTTCTGTTAACGATCCTGTGCATGTACTAAATTATAGTCAAGGTCCTAAGTGGATCACTGGTACTGTTATGGCCACGGAGGGTAAGAGAGTGTTTATCGTCAAGCTCAAGAATGGGCAAACATGCAGGAAACATGTTGATCAGATAAAGCTGTGGCACACGGATGAACCGGAACAGTATGAGGAAGACACAATCAGTGACCAACCAAACTACCCTCAGTCATCAGAGGACTCCGCTGTCATCAATGAATCTGGACTTTCAATTCCTGACATGGTCATTGCCACTCCCATCAGATCGGCTACCCAGCTCCCAGTCAGAACAGACTCAGAACACTCGCCCAAGGCTGGAGTTGAACTGAGACGATCAACTCGGGAGCGGAAAGCCCCGGACCATCTCAATTTGTAAAAGGACTGTTACTAATATCTTAAAGGGGGATCTTGTCATGTATGTATGCTTGGGGTTACAAGCCAGCAGGTGGCACCACTATCGAAGGTCATTGGGCTGTACGCACGTGTGTGCGGGCCAGGTATAAAAAGTGAAGCCATCATGTAATGTAATCATTTTGGGCCCGAATAAAGCAGAGCCAGGTTTGTATCTGTGTTAGTTTACAGTATTCAGTCTATCGCGTTATTACATACATAACATAGAGGGAGCTTTACTCTGTATCTAATCCTTGCTGTACCTGCCCTGGGAGTGTTTGATGGGACAGTGTAGAGAGAGCTTTACGCTGTATCTAACCCGTGTTGTACCTGCCCTGGGAGTGTTTGATGGGACAGTGTAGAGGGAGCTTTACTCTGTATCTAACTGGTGCTGTACCCTGCCCTGGGAGTATTTGATGGGACAGTGTAGAGGGCGCATTATTCTGTATCTAATCCGTGCTGTACCTGCCCTGGGAGTGTTTGATGGGACAGTGTAGAGGGAGCTTTACTCTGTATCTAACCCGTGCTGTACCTGCTCTGGGAGTGTTTGATGAGACAGTGTAGAAGGTGTTCCGGCCCGCTCCTCTCTGAGGCCACATATTCCCCCATCTGCCCTTTGAACGTTGTAGGAGAAAATTTCTTAGCCTATAACCTTTGTAACTTTTATAATGCGTAACCAGCTCCGCTGTCTCTCTCTCTCTCTGATGAATTATGGGTCAGGGAAAGTGGTCAAAGTAAGAAATGTATGCTTAAGCAAAAAAAAACATATTCAATCTCCAATGTCTGCTGACCCTGAGTCATGGAGATAGGGGAAGTGGGACAGTGGGCAGTTGGAGAGGCAGACAGATGTATATCGCTTGTACTAATAACAGGAAGCTGCTGAGACGGGAACTAACCCCACTTGTGTGTACATATGCTAGTTAATCTTTGACTTACCACAATATGAAGGTAGATTATCATAGCATTACCATATTGGGTAAGACGTTACAAAAATGTTAGATAATTGGACAATGGTGTAAGGGGGCGGGACCGCCCCCAAAGGTATAATTGTAACTTGGAAACTTCGCTCGGAGAGATGGTGTGGCGAAGCTGCGGAGTTTCCCCACTTCTCCCAGAGCACTCTGTCCAAATAAACTGTGATGTTTTCCTTCACCGTACTCGGACTTGGTGTGGAATTTAGTTCCCTTACAGATTTGGCGCTGCGAGCAGGGTGAATACGGTCGCTTTGGGTCGCCTAGCCGGTGAAGAGGGACGAGTAGTCAAGGTTTGACCGTCCAGTCAATTGAGCTCCGGGAAAGGGCGACTCCTGAGCCCCGATTCACCAAAGAACAAAACGTCCGTGAACGGTGAGAAAAACCACAGTTGAGCCACGGGTTAAAGTCTAAGCTAGCATGGTATGAGTGATGTGTGAAAGAAACGAGTGTTCCCCGCCACTTCGATTGTCACAAACTATCTCAGTCACCTAACTTGAGCTAGAATTAAGAGGGCGAATGCCCCACGTGAAGGCCAAGGATTAAGGTCGAAGGGAACAAACGAGAGGACAAAGTGGCGATGGAAAAGTGGAACAGTGAGTGAAGTAGGGACTAATCTCCTTGCGACTTTGAGTCACACAGGTGGGGACATTGGGGGTCGTGTGTAGAACAATTAATGTGGTTGTAGTAAGTTGCGGGTGCAGCTGGAGAAGATCGTAGTGGGTCGCGGAGGCACCATTTTTAACGAATCGCAAGTGTGTTGAAACACCTCTGACGATAGAGACTGCAAGTCCTGAACGGACCGCTGACAGTAGTAAGACCGCGACGTGAGACTACGATGAGTGGTAAGAATCGCAAGTGTAATCAGACACCTCTGACGATAAAGATTGCGAGTCCGCCTGGTAGAAGTGAGTAAGACCAGGCGTACCTCTGACAATCGTGAGACCGTGACGTGAGACTGCGATGTCCGGTAAGGAAACGGAGCGGGGCCCCCCCCGGGGTCCCTGACCAGACTGTACCTAGTCGACCAAAAGGGATTGATAGATAGAATGTGAAAGGAGGGATGGTCCCCGACGGAAAAAAAAAAGTGTGAAAGAACAGAGAGAGTGGTAGGAGATGCAGAAACAGAAAGAAAAACTGGGACATTTGAGAGGACGAAAAGCAGCCCTCAAAGCCTGCGTGCTAGACTCCATTCTAGTTATGAAAAGAAAGGATAAAGATGCAGCCTTGAAAGAAAACAAATTGAACGAAATTGAAAGAAAAAGTGTCTTCGATTGTCTGAATTAACAAAGTTACTGAGAGACGAGCCCTCTGTGTAAAATACCAAAACCTAATTTGAAGAAAGGAGATAAAAAAAAGAGGACATAACTTACTAAATACTCGTTGATATTGGCTGTGAAAAAAAAAGATATTGGTTTAATTGAAAAGATTTTTGGAAGAGGTAAAAGACACTCTCCATTGAAAATGATTTTAAATTACTAGAAAGTTTCATTGCAGTTTGAAAAGATTTCCAGAATAGACGTGTTTATCAAGAAAAGTCCCGAACAGTCTAAACAAGCAGGAGGGTTTTGAAAATAACGAGAAGAGATCTAAGCTATGCGAACTCAGCACAGAAAGAAAAATTGGGAATTAGAAAATCTTACTGATTTTAAAATTCTTATAGGAAATGTTGGAATGTATACAGCTTGTGTGAAAATTGAAGTTCAGTAAACAAAATAACTATTAAAAATGTGTGGTATCGTTTTAAATCAATTAAAAAAAAAATCTTTGGCAAGTACTTGAATTAGAAGTTAAGGAAAAAATTGAAATTTAATCTAAAATGCTGTCTGTCCTGATGAGAAGACTTCTATTATGACGACTTTACTAATGATTTCTGCTGTTTTAACGGATTCCTAATTTCTAAGCAAGTTTTGAAAGCACAAAGACGTAAAAAAAAAGAAATTCAGATGATTACGTGAAGTCACGTAATGACATCAGGCCTTCTTACAAACCTGTAAAGAAGTTAACCCTTTCCATTAACAACTGTTTTATATTGGACATTATTCATTTGAATTTCTTAATAGAATAAAGAAGACTCACCTGACAGATAAAGGAAATGGTGGGATAGTCAGAATAAAATAAAACAGAACTAGCCCATGTAATAATACTCGCCTGATACAAATAATGAAAGAATTATTCTAGGAACAGACTTAATAAGGGAATTTAAACTACTAATAGACGCCGAGCATAACAAAATAATCTGGCCGCAAGCAGATGGACGTAAAAGTAAGTACTCCGCGCCCTTACGAAACATTGCGAAAATGGGCTGTGCTAAACCACTGGCCCTGGATTAGGGATAAGAGTCGGGGATAGACGGGGTGATATGCGAGGCCCTAGAGCCGGTATGGGCCAAACAAAGCAGGACACGGGCCTTGTTGACATGATGCCGGTTAACGTCCCAAGGCCTGAACATGAGGGACATAGGAGAAAACCCGGCAGAAGGCCTCCTGGGGGCAGTGAGCCGCACCAGTGTGAGGAAGTGGATCGTGAGAATATAGGAGGTCGTCTAGCAGACGAACCCTTAACTGGGGACAGATGACCCTCTACGTGGATGAGTCTAGAAAGTATGTCGGAGGGACACCACGGACCGGGTGGGCCGTGATAAATGGCCAGTTACAAACCGTGGCGTCTGGCAGATTAGATGGGGGACTCTCAGCCCAAGTTGCTGAGATTGTGGCCTTCACCGAAGCCTTGAAGTTGGCAGGGGGCAAGACTGTTAATATCTATACAGATAGTCGCTATGCATTTGGAGTTGTACATGATTATACGATAGCATGGGTACGCAGGGGGTCTGTCATAACAGGGGGGAAACGACATTGCTTAGTGCTAATAGGCCAGTTCACCCGATGGGTGGAAGCTTACCCAACAAGGAACTGTACGGCCTCTGCGGTAGCTAGAATTCTGGCGGAAGAAATAATCCCTAGATGGGGGGGTGCCGTTGCAAATGGACTTGGACCAAGGCACCCACTTCATGGGGAAGGTAATAAAGGCCGTAAAACAGAAATTCCACATACCATACCATCCCTAAAGTTCAGGAATGGTAGAACGGATGAATCGAACCCTTAAGATAATGATCGCAAAGGCAATCCGAGAAACTGGGATGACATGGGTTGATGTGTTACCCATCATTCTGATGAAACTAAGGGCGGTCCCTAATCGAACAACGGGCTTATCCCCTATGAGCTAATGACGGGTAGAGCAATGCAACTCCCAGAAGGGATCGTTACAGGGGGAACTGATGTGGGACCCTTGAAGGATAGGATCAGGAGGTACGTCCTGGAAATGAGCAACAGTCTTAAGGAAATGAGAACGCAGGTCAGGTATAAGCAGCTCCGGCAGGACGAGAAATTAGAAATCACCGCTCTCCCAGATGTGCCCCAGGCAGGGACCCGCGTAATGGTGAAGATCATCCCTGGGAAACCTGGCTTTGCACCAAAATGGATAGGACCGTACGAGGTTATGATTAGCGGAGATACATGTGCCTGCGTCGACATGAGAGGACGGGGGCAGTGGAAACACTGGACCCAGCTTAAGGTTTTCGAGTTGAAAAACTAATGCCTGTAGTATCCACCATTCTTTGATTCGCTAACAGGTCAATAGAGACACTACAAGCAAAATATACGGCCATTTTGCCTTTGACTAGTTGTTAATATAGAGTGGTAAGATGAAACTGTGTGCCACAGTCTGTATAGTAGCATTGGTGTATGTCAAGTGCGGCACGTGGGAAGCGAGACGGAAGCGAGAGCTCCATGTAAACACCTTTTTGTATATGTCTTAAGTTTATGCGCGAAATGGGAACTTTTCTGGTTGCTGGGTGTTCTCACATATCCCTATACATTTCAAAGGGGGAATTCCTTTGCGCCCCGTTCCACTGACCCTAACTGAGACTGTCAAGTGGCTTCTGAGCCAGAATGGCACGGATGGGAGGAGGACCATCATACCGCTGCCGTATGGACAACCACGGGGACGTCACCGAGTGGGAGAGTGCTGGGTAGCCCATTAGTCAAACATTCCAGGGATGGTACCAACCACCCTATGACCATAAAAGTGAACCCCCATTCTTAGTCCTGACCAATACCTTGGGGATCGGGAGGCCAACCGGGACCATATGTTTAACCCGAAACGACACCAGCAGAAAGGGACATATCATAGGGTACAGCGATTGCCCACACAACCTCAATATCACAACAGGCGCACGGGTCACTATCCTCTCTCGCCTTCCGAATAAAACAGGTGGAGATCTGTGGGCCCAGTCTTGGGACCCCGACACAATATATGAAATGGCAGCGTATAACGGCACGTATTTTGTGTGCGGGCATAGGGTATATCCCTGGTTACCCAGGAGATGGACAGGTCCTGTTATCTGGGATAGGTGGTCCCCTTTCTCAGACAAGTACGTACCCTGGCAGAGGTGCGTACACCAGGTCAACGAAGACGAGCGATCACCCCGGTAGAAAGACTCTTTGGCGTTGTGATGTTCCCATACGGGATAGGGCGCACCATGGATGAACTAAGAAACGTAGAGAGGGTTCTGGAACAAATAGCTAACGACACTGCCGAGGCGATGGAGAGCATAACCGTTGAAATGGTAGCCATACGTACTACCGTACTTCAGAACCGAATGGCCCTAGATTACGTATTGGCCCAGAACGGAGGCACTTGCGCATTGATTGGGACCAAGTGTTGCACTTATATACCCGATAATTCGGAGAATATAACCAACCTAGCCGACCACATAAGAAGAGAAGTGAGGAAACTAACCACCCCGGATGGTGCAGTTGGCTGGCTGGGGGGATGGATGTCTAAGTTGGGACAAAGTGTTGTACAGGGGCTGATTTTGATTGTGGGCATATGCCTGGCTCTGTACCTTGCGGTAATGATGATTAAGATATGTATGTCCAAGCTGTGTACCGCGATACCCATAGCTGCCGGGACCCGCATCAATGATACAACAACCCAACTTCCACCCGCAACATACCAGAAGCTGCTCCTCCATTTTCAACAGGACCACCAGGCACAAGACGACGAGACAGCCTGAATGTAGAATTGGATTGTTCTTATCCGCATGAGATGGGAAAAGATCAAAATGAGGGACTGTAGGAGAAAATTTCTTAACCTATAACCTTTGTAACTTTTATAATGTGTAACCAGCTCCGCTCTCTCTCTCTCTCTCTCTCTGATGAATTATGGGACAGGGAAAGTGGTCAAAGTAAAAAATGTATGCTTAAGCAAAAAAAAACATATTCAGTCTCCAATGTCTGCTGACCCTGAGTCATGGAGATAGGGGAAGTGGGACAGTGGACAGTTGGAGAGGCAGACAGATGTATATCGCTTGTACTAATAACAGGAAGCTGCTGAGATGGGAACTAACCCCACTTGTGTGTACGTATGCTAGTTAACCTTTGACTTACCACAATATAAAGATAGATTGTCATAGCATTACCACATAGGGTAAGACGTTACAAAAATGTTAGATAATTGGACAATGGTGTAAGGGGCGGGACCGCCCCCAAAGGTATAATTGTAACTTGGAAACTTCGCTTGGAGAGAAGGTGTGGCGAAGCTGCGGAGTTTCCCCACTTCTCCCAGAGCGCTCTGTACGAATAAACTGTGATGTTTTCCTTCACCGTACTCGGACTTGGTGCGGAATTTAGTTCCCTTAACAAACGTGCACCCTACAAATTTGACTCTCCTCCACCTTTGCTGACCCTCCTTCTGTTCTGCAGGTTCACCCGTTACTGCTTCGGGAACGAAGGCACGAGCCTTCCTCGAGGAATAAGCTGCTTCGACGGACCGTCAGCGTCCCGGTGGAAGGGAGGCACGCCGACCACGGTAAGGAGTGCACCCTGTGGCACTTGTATTCTGACCCTCTCCTTCCAGTCCTCCTGACGTTGCTGACTCCCACTTGGTGATGGGCGGGATGTGGTGTGAGTGAGGGAACACCGGATGGTGGGGGCGGGATGTGGTGTGAGTGAGGGAACACCGGATGGTGGGGGCGGGGGTAATGAGTGAGGGAACACTGGGTGGGGGCACGGGTTCCACCTCAGTGGTCATTCTTGATATGCCGACCCAGACCCCGAAGCCGGCATTGGTCCCAATTGCTGTCGTTCTCATGCTGGGATTAACAGGCGGTTTAAGCAATCCCGTCAAAAAAACACCTGATCGGCAATTCTAGATTGGGTGTCGGCACTTAGTTGAACCAGAGACATTCATGTCCAATCCTATCTTTCCCCTTACACCCGTATACTGCCCCATGCGAGGAATGATGGGGCAGAGATGGGAAGATGCAAGCATTGGCTTATTGTTATTTTCCCCCCCTCTCCCTGGCTCAGGGGTGCCCTTGGCCAGTTGTCACGTGGCCAGTGCCACCTCTACCAAAATCAGCTGACTCCGTACCAACCTGGATCCTGGTCCGCACGGTCCAGCTCCACTACAGATGGGGTAATTAACTGTCTCTTGACCCAGTGTTGACTGCCAAATTTGGTCCTCGCCCCTTAGCGTGTCTGCCCCCGTCACACCCTCCCCCCCTCCCCCCCACTCCCTGCCCCACCGTGCTGGGCACTGCGTCAGGGGACGGGTGCAGAGCGGGTGTGAGAGTAAGGTGTGGGAAGGGTTACAAGGCCCGTGGAACCGTACCCCAGGTGTGAGCCGGCACCCTGGGGAGAGGCATGGAGATGAGCGGAATAATTGCTGGAAGGCGTGGGTAATGGAGATGCCAGCAGACTCGGAGAAGTGAAATTAAAATTAACACGTTTCAAATGGCATTTTATGGTTGTAATTCACTTTTGAAGATATCTGTTCATCAACACCCTGATCACACAGAGGGTTATTGACAAAGAATGGTTGATATGTATTTTGGGTTAGGTGTCACATATGCCGTAGACATCTACAGTCTAGTCGCACAGTGGTTTGTTTTAAGCTGTCTGTTTGGCTGTTTGCTTTTTTTAATTCATTCTCGGGATGTGGGTGATACATTCAAAATAAAGGGTGAGACTGAGTACTGTGTGTAATGAGCAAGTGTGACCTTAGCTCCTTTATTAAGGTTCCAGAGTGCAGGTACCTCGTGGGTGGCCTGCTTATATACTGTGCTCCCAAGGGATGCTGGATGCCTTGGGACTCCAACAGGTGGGCCCTCTGATGGTCAGGTGTCATGCAGGTTAGAAAGGGTTAAATACATAACAGTGGGCATCGCTGGCAAAGCCAGCATTTATTGACTATCCCTAATCGCCCTTAAGAAGGTGGTGCCTTCTTGAACCGCAGCAGTCAGCGTGGTGCAGGTACTCCCACAGTACTATTAGGGAGCGAGTTCCAAGTTCTTGACCCAGTGAAGATGAAGGAACGGCACATATATCCCCAAGTCAGGATGGTGCATGACTCGGAGGGGAAATTAGAGATGATGTGTGCCCATGCGCCTGCTGCCCTTGTCTTTTTAGGTGGTGGAGATCGTGGGTTTTGGAGGTGCTGTCGAAGAAGCCGTGGTGAATTGCTACAGTGCATCTTGTAGATGGTACACACTGCAGCCACGGTGCGCCGGTGGTGGAGGGAATGAATGTTTAAGGTGGTGGATGGGGTGCCAATCAAGCGGGCTGCTTTGTTCTGAACTTGCATTTTATGACGATTCACACGGCCTGCTTGTGCACAGCAAGGTCCCACAACTAGTAATGAGATAAAGAGGAGATTATCTGTTTTAGTAATGCTGGTTGCGGGATAAATATTGAGCAGAACTCTCCCGCTCTTCTTCAAAATAGTGCCATAGGATCTTTTACATCCACCTGAGGGGGCAGACGCAGTCTCGGTTTAGCATCTCATCTGAAAGACGGTACCTCCGACAGTGCAGCACTTCCTCAGCACTGCACTGGGAGTGTCGGCCTAGATTTATGTGCTCAAGTTTCTGAAGTGGGACTTGATCCCACGGGCCTTCTGATTCAGAGGCAAGAGTGCTATCCACTGAGCCAGGATCTGTTTAAAATAATCAGGCTCGCAGCGGTAAGAAAACAGCACTGATCGGAAAATCTGTGTTCAGTGCTTGTGGCGACTTGTCCCAGACAGACAACCCACACCCCCACCATTGGGCAATTCCACACCTCCTGATTTTGCATCAGTTAAAATTAACGGTGAGAAAACCGCAGGTCTGGAGGGCCCAGTATGCTGGTGAATGTTGAGACAGAGCAGGTAAAATTGGTCTCCGGCGTTTGCGCAACAGGGACAATAGTGAATCGGCCGCCTAAGTACACCCTATCCCACCAACTTCAATGGAACAGAAAATCAGGCGGGGTGCACAACGGGATCCCGATACGCCATCACCCCTTTTTGAAACGGGACGTAAAGAAACAAAAGATGGGTCGAGAGGAGGTGTAAATGGCAACAGCAGAACCATTATCAGCAACTGCTGTTCGAGAGAAAATGGGAGCAGTAATTTAAGATTTAAAGTTGTTAAAGCAAGCACTCGGGTTTATTTCTAGAGGGATAGAATTGAAAAGTAGGCAAGTTATGCTAAACCTGTTTCGAACCTTGGTTAGACCACGCTGAGGCAGAGCAGGTAAAATCGGTCTTAACCGAGGCTCTGTCTTCGACGTGAGTGTCCTGGAACTCCATCCCACAGCATGGAAACCGCCACCATCTCAGCACAACCCCAGCCCGGCACGAGGTTGAAAAGGCCATCCGACAACTGAAGAACAACAAGTCATGCCCGCCGAAGCACTAAAACATGGCAGAGAAGTTCATGCTGGCGCGGATCCATTACCTCATCTCTCTTATCTGACAGGAGGAGATCAAGGCAGATCTCAGAGACTGTGATAGTGGTCATTTTCAAGAAAGGCGACAAGTCCGACTGTAGTAGCTACAGAGAAATCTCCCTGCTGTCGACCACCGGGAATGTCATCGCAAGAATCCTCCTCAATCACCTTCACTCTGTTAATAAAGAGCTCCTCCCAGAGTCGCAATGCGGATTCTGCCCACTAGGGGCACAATGGACATGAT
This sequence comes from Pristiophorus japonicus, assembly GCF_044704955.1. Lineage (NCBI taxonomy): Eukaryota > Metazoa > Chordata > Chondrichthyes > Pristiophoridae > Pristiophorus > Pristiophorus japonicus. Next base: position 33,015,968 of record NC_091995.1, read on the forward strand.
CTTCACCGTGCAGCAGATACAAGAGAAATGCAGGGAACAGCACCAACCCTTGTACATGGCCTTCTTTGACCTTACAAAAGCCTTCGACACTGTCGACCATGAGGGATTATGGAGCTTCCTCCTCAGATTCGGCTGCCCTCAAAAGTTTGTCACCATCCTCCGCCTGCTCCACGGTGACATGCAAGCCATGATCTTGACCAACGGATCCACCTCAGACCCATTCCATGTTCGGACCGGGAACAAGCAGGGCTGTGTCATTGCACCAACGCTCTTCTTGATCTTCCTTGCTGCAATGCTCCATCTCACCCTCAGCAAGCTCTCCGCTGGAGTGGAGCTAAATTACAGGATGAACGGGAATCTGTTCAACCTCCGCTGCCTCCAGGCGAGGTCCAAGGTCGTCCCATCCTCCATCATTGAATTACAGTATGCAGATGACGCCTGCGTCTGCGCACACTCTGAGGCCGAACTTCAAGCCATCGTCAACACCTTCACCAAGGCATACGAGAGTATGGGCCTTACACTAAACATCTGTAAGACAAAGGTCCTCTACCAACCTGCCCCTGCCACACAGCACTGCCCCCTGGTTATCAAAATCCATGACGTGGCCTTGGACAATTTTCCATACCTCGGGAGCCTACTGTCAACAAGAGCAGACATCGACGACGAGGTCCAACACCGCCTTCAGTGTGCCAGTACAGTCTTCGGTGACCTGAGGAAGAGAGTATTTGAAGACCAGGATCTCAAACCCGGCACCAAGCTCATGGTCTATAGAGCAGTAGCGATACCCGTCCTCCAATATGGCTCAGAGACATAGACTATATACAACAGGCACCTCAAAACACTGGAAAAGTACCACCAATGTTGTCTCCGCAAGATCCTGCAAATCCATTGGCAGAATAGGCGCACCAACGTCAGTGTTCTTGCGTGTCCAGTTGCCTCGGGGCGTGTCCTCGCTCAGGCATTGAAGCACTGACCACGCTCGATCAGCTCCGATGGATGAGCCACATTGTCCGCATTCCCGACACAAGACTCTCAAAACAAGTGCTCTACTCGGAGCTCCGACACAGCAAGCGAGCTCCAGGTGGGCAGAGGAAACACAGAGGAAACGCTTCAAGGACTCCCTTAAAGCCTCCTCGACACCTGGGAATCCCTGGCCCAAGACCTCCCAAAGACCTCCCAAAGTGAAGGCAAAGCAGCTGGGAAGGCGCTGAACACCTCGAGTCTCTTTGCCGAGAACAAGCTGAAGCCAAGCGTCGACAGCGGAAGGAGCATGTGACAAGCCAGGCCCCTCACCCACCCGTCCCTCCAACCACCGTCTGCCCCACCTGTGACAGAGACTGTAGTCACGCATCGGACTCTTCAGTCACCTGGGAGCTCATTTTTAGTGTGGAAGCAAGTCATCCTCGACTCTGAGGGACTGCCTAAGAAGGAGAAGGTCGCTATATTATAAAAAGGATATAGAGGCACTGGAGAGGGTGCAGTGAAAATTTACAAGGATGATACCAGAAATGCGAGGGTATACATTATCAGGAAAGGATGAACTGGCTGGGTCTCTTTTCTCTTGAAAAAAGAAGGCTGAGGGGTGACCTAATAGTGGTCTGTAAATTATGAAAGGTTTAGATAGAGTAGATACAGGGAGAATGTTTTCAATTGTGGAGAAGAGCAATAGGGAAATCAGAAGAAACTTCTTTACCCAGAGAGTGGTGAGAATGTGGAACTCACTGCCACAGGGAGTGGTTGATGTGAGTAGTATCGATGCATTTAAGGAGAGGCTGGACAAGTACACGAGGGAGAAGGGAATAGAGGGTTATGCTGATAGATTTAGATGAGGAAAGACGGGAGGAGGCTCGAGTGGAGCATAAACGCCAGCACGGACTGGTTGGGCCGAATGGCCTGTTTCTGTGCCGTATATCCCGTGTAATCCTGTGTAACACTCGATATGGAGGCGGAAAGGCTTTCGAGTGCCTAGTAGGAAGGTGAGGTGCCGTTCCTCGAGCTTGCGTTGAACTTCTTTGGAACATTAGTCTGAGATCCAAACAGAGGCAGCGTGAGTAACACAACTGAGGCAAAGTGAAGATGGCCGTTTAAAAGTACAAAGAGAAAACAAAAACCTTATCCGTGCTTTCTCAAGCATAGCCGGAGCAGGGCGGGGACTTAAAAATAAACTGGTGAAGTGCCAGCCCATCTTAAGATTTTCTAAAAGAGCAGGAGTGGCAAAGCATCGGTTTCAATTTTGGATCATTTAACATGCCCGGCCCCCTGGCTGGGAATTTGTAAGCCGTGTTGGAAAAACGCCCTATGGGAAAACTGCCAAATTGCGTACAGCACTGCTGACCTGCCTCATAGAATTATAGAATGATACAGTGCAGAAGGAGGTCCTTCGGCCCATCATGCCTGAACTGGCTCTTTGGTACAGCTATCCATTTAGTCCCACTCCCCCTTGCTCTTTCTCCAGAGCCCTGAAAATATTTCCTCTTCAAGTATATAACAATGTTGGAGATGGGAAACGAGTCTGTTTGACTGAGAGGCAAGAATCAGCCAACGGGCAGCAAATTGGCTTTCCAATTGGCCAGGGGAAAGCAGGGCACGGTGAGGATGGGCATGTCGGGAGACCAATGGTGGGGGCAGGGAGGTGGGAGGTCACGCGATGACACCTCCAGGTCAAAGGACCAACCGTAGTTGGCAGCCCCAGCCCCGCCATGGAGCACAGCGGGGAGCTGCACACCTGGCCTCAAATTGGGCCTACTAGAAAAGGCCTTTTTCCCTGCAGCCTTTTTCCAGCAATTAGATGAATTTTCCATCGCTATCAACCACAGCACTAGGATCCCAGGAGCAGCAAAGCCTGGACTCCAGTCATCTTGGATCCCCTTGCCATTGGACCAAGACCTTGCCCTGTCAAGTTCCTGTGGTAGCTGGTGTGCAACGGCCACCCCATGTTAAAAGAGTTCACGCACAGACATCTGCCACCCTTTAAAATGAAGTTCGGGACTTGGAACATCGGGACCCTCATGGACAACCCCAACAGTGACAGACCCTCCAACCACCACTTGCCACACCTGTGACAGAGACTGTAGATCCCGCATTGGTCTCATCAGTCACCTCAGAACTTATTTTATTATGGAAACAAGTCATCCTCGACTCCGAGGGGCTGCCGAAGCAGAAGAAGGATCCCAAGCTACTATGGTTTCAATTCAACAAGAGTGCGAGAACAGAACTAGATACATTTTGCCTCAGGCAAGGTTTCAGTTTCAAGAGGACTATTGTTCTCCCTTCTAACTCCCCGACCCCGCTCCACAACAAAGTAGCGGAGAAGTGGAATGGAAGACGTTAATGGCGCCCATTCACGGTAATTTCTTTTAAGACATACTTGCATGGTTTGAAGAAGGATTTAGGGTTGTGACAGTGCTCGCAGATGGAATGATGTGTGAAACTGTTGTGTTCCTAACACAGATGAGGCTGCACACAGGGAGGTTAAAGTAACAGTGACCTCAGTCTTTAATAAGACACTCCAGAGTGAGGTACAGGACTTAGGGGCCGGCTTATGTACAGTGCTCCCAAGGGATGCTGGGACACCTTGGGACTTCAGGGGATGCGCTCCCGGGTGGCGGAACATGGGAGTGGATGCTTTACAGATACATAACACTTAACTTTTTGTGGTTGATGCACAAGGACCCCCAGGTCCCTCTGTACTGAAGCACTTTGCAAATTTTCTCCATTTAAATTATAATTTGCTTTTCTGTTATTTCTGCCAAAGTGGATAACCTCACATTTTTGCCTACTCACTTAGCCTGTCTATATCTCTTTGCAGATTTTTTGTGTCCTCACAATTTGCTCTCCCACCCACCTTTGCATCATCAGCAAACTTGGCTACATTACACTCAGTCCCTTCATCCAAGTCATTAATATAGATTGTAAATAGTAAATGGGACCCCTTGGGCCTTCAGGGGATGAGCTCCCTGGTGGCGGAACATGGGACTACATGCTTTACAGATACACAACATCACTCCCCCCGAAAGTCAAAGTGAAAACTATTTACAAGGTGAGGCGGTCAGGAGCCTTTCTTTCCCTGGTGGACCGCCTCGGTACAAATGTCTGTTCTGGTGTGTTGGCTGTGCCCTCGCTGGGCTGGCGTGTTGTTGGCCCTGCAGGGCTGCTGGGTGAGCCTGGCCTTGCTGGGCTGTTGGGCGTGATGGGTTCGATTTCCTGGTCTAGCGTGGTATTATTGATCCTTTGGGTGTGTGTTGTGGGCTCGAAAAAGGTAATGACTGCTGTGGGTTATTCAGGGCAGTGTGTTAACCGCAGCCTCGTTTGGTCCAGGTGCTTTCTGCAAATTTGTCCATTGTCTAGTTTGACTACAAACACCCTACTCCCTTCTTTAGCTATCACCGTGCCCGCAATCCACTTGGGATCATGTCCATAGTTTAGCACATACACAGGGTCATTCAGATCAATTTCCTGTGGCACAGTGGCGCGACCATCGTTTACATTTTGTTGCTGCCGCCAGCTCTCTACCTGATCAGGCAGGTTGGGTGAACCAGCGAGTGTCTGGTTTGAAGTGTCCTTTTCATGAGTAGCTCAGCCAGGGGCACCCCTGTGAGTGAGTGGGGTCTTGTGCGGTAGATGAGCAATACTCGGGACAGGCAGGTTTGGAGTGAGCCTTCTGTGACTCGTTTAAGGCTCTGTTTGATGGTTTGTACTGCCCGCTCTGCCTGCCCATTGGAGACTGGTTTAAACGGGGCCAAGGTGACATGTTTGATCCCATTGCGGGTCATGAATTCTTTAAATTTGGCACTGGTGAAACATGGCCCGTTGTCACTGACCAGTATGTCAGGCAGGCCGTGGGTCGCAAACATTGGTACAGTTATACGCTGATAGCGCGAGTGCCCACCTTTGTATGCAGGCTGAGGCATTAGTATTTATCCCCATGTTTTCAGCGAACAGGGATATGAGGGGCTTGTAATCGGTTTCCAGCTCAAATTTGAGGTCAAACAGCTACTGATGCATTTTCTTTACCCTGAACACACACACTAATGCCTCTTTCTCAATCATGCTGTCGGCCCTCTCGGCCTTAGACAAGCTCCTGGAAGCATAGGCGATGGATTGCAACTTCCCCGTAATGTTAGCTTGTTGTAATACACACTCGACTCCATACGACGATGCATCACATGCTAGCACGAGTCTGCTACACGGGTTATACAATACAAGCAGCTTGTTGGAGCATAAAATGTTTCTGGCTTTCTCAAAAGCAATTATTTGGTTTTTTCCCCATACCCAGTTCTCACCTTTACGCAATAACACATGTGGGGGCTCTAAAAGGGTGCTTAACCCCGGTAGGAAGTTAACAAAATAGTTCAGGAATCCCAGGAACGACCGCAGCTCCGTGACGTTCTGTGGCCTGAACACGTTCCTGATAGCCTCTGTCTTGGCGTCTGTAGGCCAAATGCCACCCGTCGCAGCCTTTCTCCCTAAAAACTCCACTTCTGTTGCCATGAAGACGCATTTCGACCTCTTCAGCCACAGCCCTACTCGTTCCAGTCGCTGGAGGACCTCCTCCAGGTTTTGTAGGTGCTCGGCGGTGTCCCAACCCGTGACCAATATGTCGTCCTGAAAAACCACCGTGTGTGGTACTGACTTGAGTAGGCTCTCCATGTTTCTCTGGAAGATCGCTGCAGCCGACCGAATTCCAAACGGGCATCTGTTGTAGATGAACAGTCCCTTGTGCGTGTTAATGCAGGAGAGGCCCTTCAAAGACTCCTCCAGCTCCTGCGTCATGTAGGCCGAAGTCAGGTCGAGCTTGGTGAACATCTTGCCTCCTGCCAGCGTCGCAAATAGGTCGTCTGCCTTAGGTAGCGGGTATTGGTCCTGTAGCGAGAAACAATTAATAGTTACTTTATAATCGCCGCAAATCCTGACCGTGCCATCACTTTTGAGTACTGGAACAATCGGGCTGGCCCACTCGCTGAATTCCACTGGGGAGATGATGCCCTTGCGTTGCAGCCTGTCCAGCTCGATTTCCACTCTCTCCCTCATCATGTAAGGTACTGCTCGCGCCTTGTGATGAATGGGTTGTGCCTCTGGGACCAAGTGGATCCGCACCTTCGCCCCGGAAAAGTTTCCAATGCCTGGCTCAAAAAGGGAAGGAAATTTGTTAAAAACCTGAGTATATGAGGCCTCATTGACATGTGATAGCTCTCGGATGTCATCCCAGTTCCAGCGGATTTTGCCCAGCCAGCTCCTTCCAAGCAGTGTGGGGCCATCGCCCCCTGACAATCCAGAGTGGCAGTTCATGCCCTCGTAGGTGACCTTGATCATGGCGCTGTCCAGGACAGTGATCAGCTTTTTGGTGTACGTTCTCAGTTTTGTGTGGATGGGACTCAGGGCTGGTCTGAGTGCCTTGTTGCACCACAGTCTCTCAAACATCTTTTTACTCATGATGGATTGCTAGCGCCAGTGTCCAGTTCCATGGCTATTCAATTTTACGTTTAGCATTATCGGTGTGCACCCTGTGTACTTCAGCATCTGCCTCCTCTCTCTGAGGCTTGAAATTGCTTTGGTCCACCATGGAATGATCTTCCTCTGCCACGTGGTGGTTAGCAGGTTTTGCAGAGCTTGCAGCTTGTCTGCAAGCTCGTTGGAGGTGCCCCATTGTTCCACAGCTCTTGCAAACATACCTTTGAAGCGGCATGAATAGGCTGAATGGAAGCCTCCACAACACCAACAAGGTGTGAATTGCCTTGCATTCATCTTTTGTTGCGGACTTTGAGTCATCTGGGTCACCTGAGGCCTGCTGGCAGTTGCAGATTTGTGATTTCTGCCCTGTACATTTCTGCTCGCAAACACAGTTCCAGTTAATTTATGAACATTGCTAGCACTTGTATGCTGAGAGATTTGTTTTGTGTTATCACTGGTGGACATAAACGCCTGTGCTATCGCAATGGCCTTACTGAGGGTCGGTGTCTCTACAGTCAAAAGTTTTCGTAGGATGGTCTCGTGGCCAGTGCCCAGTACAAAAAGGTCTCTGAGTATTTGCTCCAGATAGCCATCAAACTCACATTGTCCTGCAAGTCGCCTTAGCTTGGTGACGTAGCTCACCACTTCCTGACCTTCAGATCACTGATACGTATAGAACCGATACCTCGCCATCAGCATGCTCTCCCTCAGGTTAAGATGCTCCCGGACCAGTGTACACAGCTCCTCATACGACTTATCTGTGGGTTTCACCGGAGCCAGAAAATTCTTCATGAGACTGTAGGTCGGTGCCCCACAGACCGTGAGGAGGACCGCTCTCCTTTTTGCAGCGCTTCCTTCTCCGTCCAGCTCGTTGGCTACAAAGTACTGGTCTAACCGTTCGACATAGGCTTCCCAGTCCTCATCCTCCGAGAACTTCTCCAGGATGCCACAGTTTGCTGCATCGTTGCATTGGATTCGTGTACTCGTCGCCAGTTGTTGTGTTCCTAACACCGATGAGACTGCACACAGGGAGGTTAAAGTAACAGTGACCTCAGTCTTTATTAAGGCACTCCAGAGTGAGTAACAGGTCTTAGGGGCCGACTTATATACAGTGCTCCCAAGGGATGCTGGGATCCCTTGGGACTTCAGGGAATGTGCTCCCTGGTGGCAGAACATGGGAGTGCATGCTTTACAGATACACAACAGAAACACTGATGGATCCTGTGCAAATGTCAGACCCAGGGTGGGAAACGGCCAGGGATAAATAATTCCGAATGAGCAGGTCACCCTTGGTGGTGTTCATGTTCCGAGGTGCAGATACAAGTGAGGGAGCAAGCTGGCAGGCTCCAGACAGGACACGTGGTAAGCAAGGCCGGAGACCACACAGAGAGCGCAAGGCCTGAGGTACACAAGTTGGGGGAGGAAATGAAGCAAGCTCAGCCTCCTGCAGTGCACTCTGGTTCAGCCAGACCTGACCCCTCCGCTCCACCCCTGACCCAGCCATTCCTCTCCCCTCCACTCCAACCCTGTCCCAACCACCCCTCTCCCCTTCGCTCCAACCCTGTCCCAGCCACCCCTCTCCCCTCCGCTCCACCCCTGCCCCAGGCACACATCGCTCCTCCGCTCCACCCCTGACCAGTCTACAAGGAACATCGGAACAGGAGGAACCCATTCAGCCCCTCAAGCCTGTTCCAATTAAATCAAGGTTGATCTGCACCTTCACTGCTTGGTTCCATATCCCTTCATATCTTTGCCTGTCAAAGATCTGTCAATCTCAGCTTTGATACTTTCAGTTGACCCCCAGCCTGAATAGCTTTTTTGGGGAGAGCGTTCCAGATTTCCACTACCCTTTGTGTGAAGAAGTGCTTCCCGACTTTACCGCTGAACGGCCTCGCTCTAATTTTAAGGTTCTGCCCCCTTGCTCTGGACTCCCCCCACCAGAGGAAATCATTTCTCTCTCCATACCCTATCAACTCCTTTAATCATCTTAAAGACCTCAATTAGATCACCCCTTAATCGTCCATACTTGAGGGAATATGCAACCTGTCCTCATACTTCAACCCTTTAAGCCCCGGTATCATTCTAGTGAATGCAAAGCCAATTTATCCTTGGTGAGGTGCGGTGCGTGACGAGTGAGGTGTGGATTTAGGGAGGGAAACCTGGAGCGTGGGGTCTAGGCAATCTGAAGGCATAACTGCCAATGATGGGAATGAAGGGAGAGTGGCTGCACAAAAGGCTGGATATTAGAGAAATGGAGAATGTAGGGAGGGCAGGTTGTAGGGCTGGAGGAGGTCACGGAGAAAGGGAGGGGGCGAGGCCATGAAGGCATTTAAACACAATTATATTCATTTTGAATTTGAGGTGTTGGGGGGGCCGGAAGCCAATGTGGGTCAACGAGCACAGGGCTGATGGGTGAACAGGACCTGGTGTGGGTTGGGACACGGGCAGCTGAGGTTTGGATGAGCTCAGGTTTACAGAGCCTGGAGGACGGGAGACCGGCCAGGAAAGCATTGGAGTAATTGAGTCTGGAGGAATGGATGGGCCGGGGTTTTGGGAGATGGAAGTAGATGGTCTTTGCGATGGAGAGGACATGGTGATTGGAAACTCAGCTCTGGGTCGAACAAGATGCTGAGGCTGCAAACAGTCTGGTTAGGCCTCAGACAGCGGCCGGGGAAGGGATACCGTCAATGGTGAGGGTATACAGTTGCTGTAGTCTCAATGTAATTCTATGTACACATACAAAGATAGGTGAACATATGCCAATAGGAGACAAGAGACATCAGCAAGACAAGGCCACTTCGTCTCCTACCCAATCAGAATTGGACAATGAGTTCATGAGAGCCCAGGCAGAACTAGCATGAATATGGGATGGGATTGGAATAAATTGAGATGGAATAGGATAGGATGGAATACAAGTCAGTGCGATGGGATGGCATTGAACTGGATGGAACGCAAGGCAATGGGATGGGATGGAAATAAATTGGATGGAACACAAGGCAAAGGGATGGGATGGCCTTTGAGAATTCCCTCAAAAATCTAACTGCACTGATTATGTAAGGCAGTAAGACATGAATACATGGAGACACACAGAGACACACACATACACACACAAACACACAGAGACACACACAAACACACACACACAAACATACAGAGGCACACACAAACACAGAGAGAGACACACACACACAGACACACACAAACGCACACACACACACACACACACACACATAGACACACACACACACACACACACACACAGACACACACACACACACATAGGCACACAGGCACATATAAACACACAAACACAGAGGCACACACAAAGGCACACAAACACACTCAAACACACAGAGACACACAGGCGCACACACAAACACACAGAGGCACACACAAACACACAGAGATACACACAAAACACACAGATGCACACAGAGACACACAAGACACACACAAGCACACACAAGCAAACACAAACACGCAGAGACACCCAGGCACACACAAATACACAGAGAGACACACAAACACACACACACAAACATACAGAGGCACACACAAACACAGAGAGAGACACACACACACAGACACACACATACACACACAGACACACACAAACACACAGAGGCACACACAGGCACACAGAGACACACACAAACACAGACACACACACACACACTCACTCACACACAGAGACACACACAAACACACAGACGCACACACACGGACACAAATACACAGAGACACACACACACACACACAAACACAGAGAGAGAGAGAGAGACACACACACACAGGCACACAGAGACACACACACAGACACGCAGAGGCACACACAGAGATACACAGAGACACACACAGATACAGAGAGGCACACACAAACACACAGAGGCACACACAAACACACAGAAACACACACAAACACACAGAGGCACACACAAACACAGAGAGGCACACACAAACACACAGAGGCACATAGAGGCACACAGAAACACACAGAGACACACACAAAACGCACAGAGGCACACACAAACACACAGAGGCACACACAAACACACACAAACACAGAGAGAGAGAGAGAGACACACACACACAGGCACACAGAGACACACACACAGACACGCAGAGGCACACACAGAGATACACAGAGACACACACAGATACAGAGAGGCACACACAAACACACAGAGGCACACACAAACACACAGAAACACACACAAACACACAGAGGCACACACAAACACAGAGAGGCACACACAAACACACAGAGGCACATAGAGGCACACAGAAACACACAGAGACACACACAAAACGCACAGAGGCACACACAAACACACAGAGGCACACACAAACACACAGAGGCACACACAAACACACAGAGGCACACAGAGGCACACACAAACACACAGAGGCACACACAAACACACACAAAACGCACAGAGGCACACACAAACACACAGAGGCACACACAAACACACAGAGGCACACACAAACACACACAAAACACACAGAGGCACACACAAACACACACAAAACGCACAGAGGCACACACAAACACACAGAGGCACACACAAACACATGGAGACACATGCAGAGAATGACGACAGAGGCGGAACGGCACACTGGCACATGGCACAGGCGGGCACACGAAAATACATAGAGGCACACACAAACACAGAGAGGCACACACAGAGACACACACAAACACACAGAGGCACACACAAACACACAGAGGCACACAGAGGCACACACAAACACACAGAGGCACACACAAAACGCACAGAGGCACACAGAGGCACACACAAACACATGGAGACACATGCAGAGAATGACGACAGAGGCGAAACGGCACACTGGCACATGGCACAGGCAGGCACACGAAAATACACTAACAGACACATATGCACACACAAAGAAACTCACAAACAAGGCAGCATACTTGCACAGAGGGAGAAAGGGAGAGAGAAAGACAAATGGATATCGAGTGGCACACACACGCGGACAGATAGAAACACAGCCAGATCACGAGCACACTTATACATGAGGCACTGCAGAAAAGGGCTTTTTTCGAAAATTGCTTCAATGAAATTTCAAGAAGGAGAGTGACCCAGCCAGCAATGCGGAGAGTGCTGCAGCTGAGAGCAGGAATTGAAATGAATGTAATGGCAGTTATGTGGAAGGAATGTCTCTTTCACCGAGAGCCGCCCCCAGGATCCAGCCTGTCACCAGCTCGAGTGCAGGATAATTACACCTAATTATTCAATGAATTCTTTCACAGGCTGCTGACATGTATGATATGGATGGGCTGTGCAAGCAAGGTGGGAGAATTCAGCAACAACCACCGCTTGTGGATTTAGAGTCCCACCCCCCCACCACGCCCCATACATACACACGTACACACACACACACACACACACACACAAGATTACAGAGACATAGAAATACAGACACACACAGACACAGAGACACACCAATACAATACAACACCACGACCCCTGAATACACAGGAATACAGAGACAGACACACAAATAGACATGGCTACACTGACACACAGGAACAAAAAGACACACTAAAGACCCAGGATTACAGATACACACAAATACACAGAAATGCAGAGACATGGAGGCACATACACAGGAATGCGATGCAGAGTAATATTGGGCAGGTTGTAAAGCCAGCAATCACCCGATCACATGGGTTACAACGTTCGGCGTGTTAGGTTACAATTATCCCCCTCAGTAAAGTTCGCTCTACACTGCCCCATCAAACACTCTCAGGGCAGGTACAGCATGGGTTAGATACAGAGTAAAGCTCCCTCTACACTGTCCCATCAAACACTCCCAAGGCAGGTACAGCACGGGTTAGATACAGCGTAAAGCTCCCTCTACACTGTCCCATCAAATACTCCCAGGGCAGGTACAGCACGTGTTAGATACAGCGTAAAGCTCCCTCTACACTGTCCCATCAAATACTCCCAGGGCAGGTACAGCACGGGTTAGATACAGCGTAAAGCTCCCGCTACACTGTCCCATCAAACACTCCCAGGGCAGGTACAGCCCGGGTTAGATACAGCGTAAAGCTCCCGCTACACTGTCCCATCAAACACTCCCAGGGCAGGTACAGCCCGGGTTAGATACAGCGTAAAGCTCCTGCTACACTGCCCCATCAAACACTCCCAGGGCAGGTAGGGCACAGGTTAGATACAGAGTAAAGCTCCCTCTACACTGTCCCATCAAATACACCCAGCACAGAATGCTTTGATGCAAGCTGGGCAAATTCTTAAAGCTCAGACAAATTCCCTCTATAGCTTGGGATGAGCTCTCTGGAGCTTATTATGAATTATTAGGATTGTAGTGTCAGGCCGATGTGCCAAGTCGGAATGTAAATAATCCCTGTGGGGCGCTGTTGGTATCATTATGGGGTTCACCTTGTGGTATTTGTTTGAATCAAACACTCTCCTGGTGCATCAGTTGATTGAATGCATCATTGAAGTGTAATGGAACCATAAAGACCAGAATAGATGTCAGTTAAAATTCTGAGGTGCATTTTCTGAAGCTTAGATAGAAGGTACGAGGCCTTAGCACCACTGTGTTACGGAAGGCTCCTGACCACTAACCAGTGATCCATGTATGTGTGTGTGTGTGTGGAGGGATACATTTCAGAAGGACAAAAAATAGAGTATTAGCTGTCATCATTGAGCAGACTAGGCCTATATTCTCGAGAGTTTAGAAGAATGAGAGGTGATCTCATCGAAACATAAAATTCTTCAGGGGCTTGACAGGTTAGCTGCAGGGAAGATGTTCCCCCTAGCTGGGGAGTTTAGAACCAGGGGTCACAGACTCAGAATAAGGGGTTGGCCATTTAGGACTGAGATGAGGAAAAATGTCTTCACTCAGAGGGTGGTGAGTCTTTGGAATTCTCTACCCCAGAGGGCTGTGGAGGCTCAGTCGTTGAGTATATTCAAGGCTGAGATCGATAGATTTTTGGATATTAACAGAATCAAGGCATATGGGGTTGTGCGGGAAGGTGGAGTTGAGGTAGAAGATCAGCCATGATCTTACTGAATGGCAAAGCAGGCTCGAAGAGCTGAATGACCTAGTTCTGCTTCTATTTCTTATGTTCTTCTGTTCATTGTGTTTCCGACTCCTAATCCTCTCCATCACAAAGACTTCCATCTCCGTTGATGCTGAAACCTTCACCTATGCCCTTTGCCAACTTCCACGCTTTGCCGGCCTCCTCCACCACCTCCTCCACCTTCCGTGAAGCTCAACTTGTCATGTATCCTACATGGTTATTGTTTGTACTATCACAAGGTGTGCCACCAGAGGGCACAGCAGTGGGAGGCTTGTAGGTTACCTGTACAGGTGTGCCTGGCCTAGTGTAAAAGGCAAGCCACCAGGTGTGATCCTCACTCTGGAGTTAGCAAATAAAGGACTAAGGTCACTACAGTTCAATTACAAGACATTGCCTCGAGGAGTCATTATCAGAGCATCCAAGGACATAACAATTGGCGACGAGATTACGGACTTTCATGCGAAAATGGCTACCCTTGGTACGTTGCAGCAGTTTGCCGATGGTGATGATTCGGACGCCTTTGTGGAGAGGCTCGAACATTTCTTCACAGCAAACAACCTGGCAGGAGACGACCGGGCCACACTGGCTGGCAAGCACAGAGCTATCCTGCTGACCAGTTGTGGGGCCACCGTCTATGGCCTCATCAGGGACTTGCTGGCACCAGCGAAGACAATGACCAAGACATACGAGCAACTCAAGCCCAAGGAGAGCATCCTCACAGCCAGACACCGGTTCTACACCCACTGACGGCCCGCAGGCCAGGAAATCGCGAAATACGCTGCAGACCTCAGGAGGCTGGTGGCACCGTGTGATTTCAGTGAATACCTCACCGAAGCGCTGCAGGACATTTTTGTCATTGGCATTGGCCATGAGGGCCTTCTTCACAAGCTACTGTCGGCGGATACCACAGTCACACTGCAGAAGGCCATCTCTGTGAGCCAGGCATTCATGACCTCGACCTGCGGCTCTAGGCAGATGACCCATCCTCAGGACTCAAACCCAACAAGTACTGTGCACAGAGTGGCACCTTTTAGAGGCTGGACTGTAGAGCGTGAACCCTCTCAGAGAAGAGAGAACAGGCCCACGAGTCCCTTAACTCAGAGTCCGCCAAGGGGGGGGCTAACCGAGTAGCTCCATGCTGGCATTATGGAGGGAATCACAGGGCTCACCAGTGCCGCTTTAAAGACTATGTATGCAAAGGCTGCAGCACAAAGGGCCACCTCCAGCGAATGTGTAAGAGAAATATGACTCACTATGTCGATGAAGAGTCTGCTGATGGCCATGAATCCAGTGCGGATTATGAAACGATGGGCAGAGAGGCAGCTCAACCCCACGATGAGGTATATGGCATATTTACCTGCACCACCGAGTGTTCCCCGCTGAGGATTGAAGTTGAGATAGATGGCGTTCTAGTCTTCATGGAAGTGGACACAGGGACGAGCCAGTCAGTAATGAATCAAGAAGCCTTTGCGAGGCTATGGGACAATCAAGCTGAACGACCCAAGTTGGTCCCGGTTCAGGCAAAGCTGCGCACCTACACCGATGAACTTATCCCAGTCGTTGGTAGCGCGGATGGAAAGGTACTCCATGAATAGGCAGTGCACAAGTTATCTCTGTGGGTTGTTGCAGGTGATGGACCAACGCTACTCGGAAGAAGGTGAATGGAGAAGATCCATTGGAAGTGGGAAGACTTCACCCCTCCAGCGATCGACGTCCTCTGCGCTCAGAGGCAAAGCAAGCCCTCACCTGAGGTTAGATCCGGCACCAGAGAGCAGACCAGCACAGCACCCGAGGCACAGACTGCCCAGCATGACTGCGTGGAGATGATCCAGCTGAAACCACCCGCCAAGGGTCAACCAGATAGAGCTAATCCCAGAGCACAGTCAATTGCAGAGGCGATCTGCACCAAAAGCTTGGGGGAGAGTGATGTCATGTATCCTACATAGTTACTGTTGGTACTATCACAAGATGTGCCACCAGAGGGCACAGCAGTGGGTGATTTGTAGGTTACCTGTACGGGTGTGCCTGGTCTAGTATAAAAGGCAGGCCATCAGGTGTGATCCTCACTCTGGAGCTATCAATAATGGACTAAGGTCACTACAGTTCAAGTACTACAACACATTGCCTCGCGGAGTCATTATCAGAGCATCCAAGGACATAACACAACTCATCCAAAACTCTGCTGCCGGTATCCTACACCACACCAATTAAAGGCAATCCTTCACTTTAGGTTGGCATCTACAGCTAACTGATGGGTTCAAAACTCACTAAGACTCAATTTCATCTCGTATTGAGCAGTTACACCTCGATTTTAAAATTCTCAACCTTGCATTCACATCCCTCCATGGCCTCGCCCCTCGTTATCTCTGTAACTTCCTCCAGCCCTCCAAGATCGCTGAGTGTTGCTCTAATTCTGGCCTCTAGCGCACCCCCGCTTTTCATCACTTCGCCATTGGCAACCGTGCCTTCAGCTGCTTAGGCTCTAAGCTCTGGAATTCCTTCCCTAAATCTCTCTATCTCCCCACCTCTCTTTCCTCCTTTAAGGCACTCCTTAAAACTTACCTCTTTGACCAAGCTTTTGGTCACCTGTAGTAATATGTCTTTACGTGGCTTGGTGTCTAATTTTTGTCTGATGATGCTTTTTTGAAGCGCTTTGGGACATTTTACTAGGTTAAAGGCGCTATGTGAATGTAAGCTGTTATTGCTGGTAGCACTTCAGATTATCGCCTTTCCTCATCTAACTCTATCAGCATAACCCTCTATTCCCTTCTCCCTCATATGCTTGTCCAGCCTCCCCTTAAATACATCGATACTATTCGCCTCAACCACT
This sequence comes from Pristiophorus japonicus, assembly GCF_044704955.1. Taxonomy (NCBI): domain Eukaryota; kingdom Metazoa; phylum Chordata; class Chondrichthyes; family Pristiophoridae; genus Pristiophorus; species Pristiophorus japonicus. Next base: position 33,032,320 of record NC_091995.1, read on the forward strand.
CCCTGTGGCAGCGAGTTTCACATTCTCACCACTCACTGGGTAAAGACGTTTCTTCTGAATTCTCTATTGGATTTCTTGGTGACTATCTTATATTGATGGCCTCTAGTTATGCTCTTCCCCACAAGTGGAAACATTCTTTCTGTATCCACTCTACCACAGATCCCTGAAAGTAGCAGGCCAGGTGGATAAGGTGGTTAAGAAGGCATACATAATGCTTGCCTTTATTGGCCGAGGCATAAAACATAAGAGCAGGGAGGTTATGCTTAAATTGTATAATACTTTGGTTAGGCCACAACTGGAGTACTGCCTGCAGTTGTGGTCGCCGTATTATAGGAAGGACGTGATTGCACTAGAGAGGATGCAGAGGAGATTTACTAGGATGCTGCTTAGAATGAAAAATCTTAGTTATGAGGACAGATTGGATAGGTTTGGTTTGTTCTCATTGGAACAGAGGAGGTTGAGAGGAGACCTCATTGAGGTGTACAAAATATTGAGGGGCCTGGACATAGTGGATAGTAAGGGCCTATTTCCATTGGTGGAGGGGTCTATTACGAGGGGGCATAGTTTTAAGGTGGTTGGTAGAAGGTTTAGAGGGGAGCTTCTTTACACAGAGGGTTGGGGGGATCTGGAACTCGTTGCCTGGAAGAGTGGTGAATGCAGAAACCCTCACCACTTTTAAGAGATGGTTAGATGGGCACATAAAGTGCAGTAACCTGCAGGGTTATGGACCTAGAGCTGATAATTGGGATTAGACTGGATGACCTTTTGCTGGACGGCACAGATATAATGGTAAGTACTGCAGGGAATAGAATACGGCCAGGGTGATCTCCTGGACTAGTTTTGATCGCTGCATGGGTCAGAGAGGAATTTTCCCAGATTTGTTCTCCCTAAATTGGCCTGGGTTTTTATCTGGTTTTTGCCTCTTCCAGGAGATCACATGGCTCCGGTTGGGGTGGAGTGTAGAATGTTTCAGTATAAGGGGTGTCGCCGTTGTGTGAGGCGGACTGGTTGGGCTGGATGCTCTTTGCCTTTCCGTCATTGTTCATAGGTTTATAAGTAACCTTTAGGGCTGCTGACCAAGGGCCGTGTGGCTCTTTTTCAGCCGGCATGGACACGATGGGCCGAAATGGCCTCCTTCTGTGCTGTAAATTTCTGTTTCTATGTTTCTAAAACCTTTCATAATTTGAAAGACCTCTATTAAGTTACCCCTCAGCCTCCTTTATTCAAGAGAAAAGAGACCCAGCCTGTTCATGCTTTTCTGATATGTATACCCTCGCATTTCTGGTATCATTATTATAAATCTTCCCTGCAACCTCTCCAATACATCCATATTCTTTTTATAATATGGCGACCACAACTGTACGCAGAACTCTAAGTGTGGTCTAACCACATTTGGTACAGGGTACTGAGTTGGCAGCTGTGAATAAAATAGAGCGGAGAGGAATTTTACCCACACACATTGAGCAGAGAGGGTTAAGAGGATCTTTGATAGAGGTGTTCAAAATCATGAATGATTTTAATAGAGTAAATAAGGAGAAACTGTTTCTAGTGCTGGTGGGTAGGTAACCAGAGAACACAGATTTAAGGTGATAGGCAAAAGAACCAGGGACAACATGAGGAAACATATTTTTATATAGCGAGTTGTGATCTGATATGCGCTGCCTGAAAGGGTGATGGAAGCAGATTCAACACTAACATTCAAAAGAGAATTGGATAAATACTTGAAGGGAAAAATTTACAGGGCTATGGGGAAAGAGCAGAGGAGTGGGATTAATTGGATCGCTCTACCAAAGAGCCAGCACAGGCATGATGGGCCGAATGGCCTCCTTCTGTGATGTATCATTCTATGATTATTCTATTCTATGAACGGGCTAGAGGAAACAGGTAAAAAGAATCCTTGCTCTTCGAAGATAAGTAGCACTGGAATATGTAGCTTTCAGTTGTACTGGGAAGAAAGCATATTCTGGAAGCATGAGATCAAACGGGCTGAAGGAGATTCTCCAACCATGCGATTCATGTAGGGCCTTTGATCACGTCTTGCAGAAATATCTCAAGGCTCCTCACGCATCACGAACATAGGAACGGGAAGGAGGCCGTTCAGCCCTCGAGCCTGTTCCGCCATTCAATTAGATCATGTCTGATCTGTATCTTAACTCCATTTACCTACCTTAGTTACATGGGCTAGAACCTCCATGTTTGAGCTTATCGCCAAAAATAGGTGTTATTTCCTGCGTGGGCGTTAAAAAAGGGTATTCAGATCATTGGCTTCTCGCCCATTCTCAAAACACCTAGTTTACATTTTTGAAAATGGGCGTTACCGCAAGAGAAATCAAATGGGCGGTAGCCTTATATTTTTCTGACCTTCTGCCGTAAAGTGAGGCCATCCTTAGCAACGGCATGACAACGCTCGATTCCCGCGATTCAGGAGGTCAAAGGTCACCATGACATGCGCAGAAGAGGAGACAGAGAGAGAGGGAGCTCAGAGGCATTGAAAGCGTGTGTGGCTGTGGTGTGTGCTTGTTTGGCTGTGGTGGGAGAAACGAAGGAGATTCACCAGTAGCAAAAAGCCTACTAAGCACCAAGAACATAGTTGTTGTCCAACAAGTAACAAAGAAAATGGAAGGGATGAAGGAGGCCCTGGAGCTGGTAGCCAGAAACACTGGTGGCAGAGGGCATCCACTGGTCTCGGAGTGCGGCACTGCACCCCAAGGTGACGCACCCCCCATTGCCAACCACACATGACAGCCAGCAGCAACACCTTGCTTCTGGCTCGGAGCACGCTCCCACCTCAGGACCGTCCTCTCCCGCATCCATCCAAGCAGCGTTTCGGCCGTCACACCCCACCCCCATGAAGCATCACCTGAGGACCTCCTCAACCAGGCGGCTTGGAGTCAGGAGGGGAAGGGAAAGGGGTAGATGTAGGGAGGAGAAACGTGGGGGTGGGCGGGGGGGAGGGTTGGTTTGTACAGAAATACTAATGATTTCAGACTAATATTCGTTTTAAATGTTTTTTATTTAATAAAACCTTACAGCACATTGGCTCAGGGAGCTGCACCATTACACACTGGTGATTCCTTAACATCAAAGGGCATAATCACACTCAACTTCAATCAACTGAAACTTTAACTGTCACCAAAGTGATGCCCACCATTGATGTATGACCTGCACACCCAGCAGTATTTCAACCTTGTAAATATCACCAACGTTCTTTTAGACAAAGCGATCATTGATGAGCTCCTGATGTAAGGTTCTTGTATCTATCATGCCACCATGGACCCTTTCATGCGATCTACAGGGGGACAGGAGCATGGCTTCAGCGTCAGCCTGATTGTCTGGCCCGATATCAGCGTCCGCCTCCTCGTCCTCCTCTTTCTCTCTCTGGTGAGGTGGACTGTCAGACTCATCAGGCAGTTCTTATCCCCTCCTGATAGCCAAGTTGTGTAGCATGGAGCAGACCACCACAAATTTAGCTACCTGCTCAGGGTGGTATTGGAGATCACTTCCTGAGTGGTCCAGGCATCTGAAGCACTGCTTCAGCACTCCAATGGTTTTCTCCACGATATTGTGAGTTGCTCTGTGGCTCTCATTGTATCGCCTCTCGGCCTCAGTGGGGGTCATCAGCCAGGTAGTGTGGCGATATCTTTTGTCCCCAAACATCCAGCATTGACCTTGTGGCTCATTGTTAAACAAGTCAGATACAGTGCTCTCACGTAGGATGTGAGCATCATGGATGCTGCCCGGAAATTGAGCATTCAGAGCCAGTATAACTTGCTGGTGGTCGACAACCAGCTGGACATTCAGGGAGTGGAACCCCTTGCGGTTCCTGAAAACCTCAGCATCGTGAAAAGGTGCCTGCATCACGATGTGCGTACAGTCTATTGCTCCCTGCACCTTGGGGAAGTTTGCAATTCTGGAGAATCCAAGAGCCCTCTCACTCTGTGCCTCCCTGGTCATAGGGAAGCCGATCAAGTACCTCCTGCGTGTGTACAGGGCTTCAGTGACCTGTGTAATGCAGCGATGTGTGGCATGCTGAGAAAGTCCGCAAATGTTGCCAGTTGTGGCCTGAAAAGAACTCGAAGCGTAGAACGACAGTGCCGCGGTGACTTTGACCTCGATGGACAATGCAGTTCTGATGGTGCTGGCAGGCTGCAGATCTGCACTTATCAGCTGGCATACCTCAGTGATAACCTCTTTGTGGAAGCGCAGTCTCCGAAGGCAGGTGGTGTTGGGCAAGTCCAGGTAAGAATGCTTCTCCTTGTACTTGCGGGAAATGTAACGTCTGGTCCTCCTCATCTGTTTGTCACTTCGTACATTGGGCACATAATGCAGTGCAGCATTCCTTCGGCGATGTCGAGTCTGCTGCATGTATTTGGCCATCAAGAGAGGGTGAGAAAGGACTGGCCTCATTGCAGTCGCTCTCTGTTTTCCAATGATTGCTCACAAATGAGGAATGTCCCGACGAACACCTCTTCAATTCCAATCGGTCACAGTGTGGTCAAGATGTTTTTAGAGATGTTCACATCAACTCCAACGACCTGCAGAGTACATTCGAACTCCGCCGAGGTTGAAGTGCAGCAGCCTTTTAAAGGACGCGACATGCGATCTGCAATATGGTGTCCATAACGATGTGATTCATTTCGGTTGGTTCCACTTTTTGTGGGTGGTTTTTTGAGCGAGCAATATTGTGGCCGATATGTGTGCAAGGCGGTGAAATTGATGATGGGCGATCTCCATGGCCGCCAGTTTGGGTAAATATGCTCTTTACGACAAAAAACAGTCGGCAGGCGTTAATATTGAATCCCTGTGTTAATTCCATGCGGAAAGTAACGCTGGGTGATATTATGGGTGTTGAATTCGCGCATTCTGCTGATTACGCCCCAAAAAAGTGGGCGGGCGGTACTATTTTTTCTCGCCGTTAAGCACATGGGGAAAGTAACGCTCGCCGATAAGTTTTCGAAAAATGCCCGTCAGTTTCCATTTTGTGCCAAAATGGCGATATTAGGGCGTTATACATCATTTCAGCGGTAAAATGAGTGTTATGTGGGCATAAAGCAGGTCAAAAAAATGTGGACGTTCTACCCCTAATCCCTCGATACCCCCACCCAACAACATATCCATCTCAGTTTTGAAATTTTCAGTTGACCCCCAGCCTTTTGTGAGGGAGGGTTCCAGATTTCCACCACCCTTTGTACGAAGAAATGCTTCCTCGCATTACCGTCTGAACAGCCTGTCTCTAATTTTAATGTCCTTTCCCCTTGTTCTGGACTCCACCACCAGAGGAAATAGTTTCTCTCTATCTACCCTATCAACTCCTTTAGTTATCTTAAACACTTCAATTAGATCACCCCTTAAACCTCTATACTCAAGGGAATACGTGTCCAAATGGGGTAAAGGAATGGAAGGATCTGGAGTATTGTGTACAGTTTTGGTCTCCTTACCTAAGGAAGGATATACTTGCCATTGAGGGAGTGTAACGAAGGTTCAGCAGACTGATTCCTGGGATGGGGGGGATTGTCCTATGAAGAGAGATTGAGTAGACTAGGCCTATATTCTCTAGAGTTTAGAAGAATGAGAGGTGATCTCATTGAAACATTCAAAATTCTTACAGGGCTTGATAGGGTGGATGCAGGGAGGATGTTTCCCCTGGCTGGGGAGTCTAGAACCAGGGGTCAGCCATTTAGGACTGAGATGAGGAGAAACTTCTTCACTCGGAGGGTAGTGAGTCTTTGGAATTCTATACCCCTGAGGGCTGTGGATGCTCAGTCGTTGAGTATATTCAAGAAAGAGATCGATAGATTTTTGGATATTATGGGAAGCGAGGGATTATGGGGAGAGTGCAGGAAAGTGGAGATGAGGTAGAGGATCAGCCACGATCTCATTTAATGGTGGAGCAGTCTCGATGGGCCAAATTGGCCTACTCCTGCTCCTATTTCTTATGTTCTTATGATCTGGGGGAACAGATACACAGATCATTAAAAGTAGCGACGCAGGTTAATAAGACCATTAAACAACAAATAAAGCGCCGGGGTTCATTTCTAGAGGGATAGAATTGAAAAGAAGAGAAGTTATTTTAAACTTGTATAGAACCTTGATTGGACCACACTTGGAATACTGTGAACAGTTATGGTCTCAGTATTAGAAAAAGAATATGGCAGCACTGGAGGAGGTGCAAAAAAGGTTCACTGGAATGATACTAGATCTGAGAGTTTACACCTATCAGGAAAGATTGAATAGGCTAGAGGTATTCCAGAAGGGTAACCTGATAGAGGTCTAAAAGATTATGAAAGGGTTTTGAAAGGGTAGACGCAGAGAAGATATTTCCACTCGTGGGTGAGACGAGAACTAGGGGCCATCAATATAAGGCAGTCACTAATAAATCCAATAGGGAATTCAGGAGAAACTCCTTTACCCAGAGAGTGGAACTTGCTACCACAAGGAGTGGTTGAGGCGAACAGCAGAGATGCATTCAAGGGAAAGCTCGATAAACACACGAGGGAAAAGAGAATAGAAAGTTAATAGAGTGAGATGAAGAGGGGAGGGAGGATGCCCTTGTGGAGCATAAACACCGGCATGGACCTGTTGGGCCAAATGGCTTGTTTCTGTACTGTAAATACTGTGTAATACTTTGTAAAAGTAAATTCTATGCAACCTGTCCTCATAGTTGAACCCCTTTAGCCCTAGTATCATTCTGGGTGAACCAGACCTGAATGCAGTGGTCCCAATGTGGTCTGACCAAAGCTCTATACAGTTGCAACATATCTTCAACCCCTTTGTATTCCAGTCCTCGTGAGATGAAGGCCCACATTCCATTGGCCTATTTAATGCTTTTGTTCGTACCTGTCCACTAGTTCTCCTCTGCTCCTCCACAATTCCTAGCTTCTCGCCATTTAGAAAGTATTTTGGCCTATCTTCCTCGGGTCCGAAGTGAATTATTTGAACCGCGGGTCTGGTTTTGTCCTCTTTGTGCAGGGCACACTCCTGCACTGACCCCGTGAGCCTGCAGGGGCGATATTCCCATTCCAGTTGGTTTGCAAGGTTCCCTCAGCATCTCAACAGAATCCTTCCCCACTGGTGCTCTGACCTCCCCGAACTTACTTCAACAACAACAACAACAACTTGCATTTAAATAGCGCCTTTAACATAGTGAAACGTTCCAAGGCACTTCACAGGACTGTTATGAGATGCAAATTTGACACCGAGCCGCTCAAGTAGAAACTAGGGCAGGTGATCAAAAGCTTGGTCAAAGAGGTAGGTTTTAAGGAGCATCTTGAAGGAGGAAAGAGAGGTCGAGAGGCAGAGAAGTTGAGGGAGGACATTCCAGAGCTTGAGGTCTAGGCAACTGAAGGCAAGGCCCCCAATGGTTGAGTAGATTATAATCAGGGATGCTCAAGAGGGCAGAATTAGAGAAGCGCAGATATCTCGGGGGGTGGGAGGGGGTTATGGGTCAGGAGGAGATTACAGAGATAGGGAGTGTGCGAGGCCATGGAGGGATTTGTAAACAAGGATGAGAATTTTGAAATTGAGGCGTTGCTTAACCGGGAGCCAATGTCAGTCAGCGAGCACAGGGTGAGCAGGACTTGGTGCGCGTTAGGGCACGGGCAGCCGAGTTTTGGATCACCTCAAGTTTACGTAGGGTAGAATGTGGGAGGCCCAGATACTTTGCTCTTAAAATATCAGTGAGGCTAATGGCGCCCGCCGTCATTTATGCGTAAATGGTGCAGCAGCTTCGGGGGAGGGGCAGATGCACGGTTAAAGGCGGGTAGCCACAAGATGCTGTCCGAGTTAGCTTCACGAAGACGGCATCTCGCCCTCAGCCTCCCCATTTCTATTTTAAGAACTTGCTGCATTTGCCCGTTGAACCTGCTGCAAAAAGTTGTGTCTTGTCATTACAGGTGCAAGCACCCTTTTAACGATGTGGTGATCATTAATTACCACCAATCAACCTCTTTGGCATCAAAAATGAACTATTACAAGTGTGAAGTCTCATTCCTTCAGGGTTTTAATATTTCAGGGAAATTTGCAACATATCCAATTTAAAATGTTACGTTTTTTTCTGACTTTTTTTCTCCGTTTTAATCCAATCGTTTCTCTCCCTATCTTTATTTTTCTTTCTGTACCTGATTTGACATTGAATTTACCCTCCTTGTCAGTCCTCCTCTGTTCACTGGAGTTCAGAAGAATGAGAGGGGACCTCATAGAAACGTTTAAAATTCTGATGGGTTCAGACAGGTTAGATGCAGGAAGAATGTTCCCAATGTTGGGGAAGTCCAGAACCAGGGGTCACAGTCTAAGGATAAAGGGGTAAGCCATTTAGGACCGAGATGAGGAGAAACTTCTTCACCCAGAGAGTGGTGAACCTGTGGAATTCTCTACCACAGAAAGTTGTTGAGGCCAATTCACTAAATATATTCAAAAATGAGTTAGATGTAGTCCTTACTACTAAGGGGATCAAGGGGTATGGCGAGAAAGCAGGAATGGGGTACTGAAGTTGCATGTTCAGCCATGAACTCATTGAATGGCGGTGCAGGCTAGAAGGGCCGAATGGCCTACTCCTGCACCTATTTTCTATGTTTCTATGTTTCTATTGCCCAATCCTTCAATCTCACTGGTGATACATAGTTACAACAACTTGTATTTAACGTAGTGAAACATCCCAGGGTGCTTCACAGGAGTAATATGAGATTTTTTTAAATTGACACCGAGCTGCATAAGTAGAAATTAGCGCAGGTGACCAAAAGCTTAGTCAAAGAGGTTTGTTTTAAGGGACTTCTTGAAGGAGGAAAGAGAGGGAGAGAGGATAAGGCAGGGAGTTCCAGAGCTTAGGGCCCTGGCAGCTGAAGGCACGGCCACCAATAGTGGAACGATTATAATCAGGGATGCTCAAGAGGGCAGAATTGGAGGAGCGCAGATATCTCGGGGGGGCTGTGCGGCTGGAGGAGATTACAGAGATAGGGAGGGGCGAGGCCATGGAGGGATTTGAAAATAAGGATGAGAATTTTGAAATCGAGGCAATGCTTAAACCGGTGAGTGGGACATAGTGTGAGTTAGAACACGGGCAGCCGAGTTTTGGATCAGCTCTAGTTTATGTAGGGCAGAATGTGGGAGGCCAGCCAGGAGTGCATTGGAATAGTCAAGTCTGGAGGTAATAGAGGCATGGATGAAGGCTTCAGCAACGGATGAGCTGAGGCAGGGGCGGAGACGGGCGGCGTTACAGAAGTAGAAATAGGCGGTCTTAGTTATGCTGCGGATATGTGGGCGAAAGCTCATTTCAGGGTCAAATATGACACCAAGGTTGCGAACTGTGTGGTTCAGCCTCAGGCAGAAGAATGTACAGCACAGAGAATGACATAGAGTGTACAGCACAGAAACAGGCCATTCGGCCCAACACATGTTATGTTCAGAATAACTCCACAAGACTGTATTGTAAGCTCAAACTGTTGTGACCTTCGTCTCTTTATTCAGACTCCAGAGTGAGAAAGCAGCATGGTAGATTACCTTTTGTACCTGCTTGCCCAGGGTGCACAGATAACCCTTAGTTCTCCCACAAATGTGCCCCCTGGTGGCAAGTCTTACATATTGGTGAGGTTTACATACATACATAACAGGTCATGCCGGAATTTAAGTTCCACACGAGCCTAACTTGCCCTGTTCACTCATGTCCCAGATGCCCCGTTTGCCCTCAGTGCGCCATTATCAGCTCACACTTTCAGCAACTTTATGAGCAAGATAGTTTTGAGCTGAAGGGTGCAGGGGACATGAGATGCCTCGCTCCAGAAAATTCTGGTCCATTACATTCCCGTCAGCTTTGGGCCATCTGTCCTGCAGGGGACGTCAATCTGATGCCCACTCGTTGCCTGGGCGTCGCAATCCCTGTCGCCGAAACTGCGGCCAACCGTGTTTTCTCAGACACGCCATGTTTTTGCAGGTGATGCGACGCCGCCCCCTCCCCCGCGGTCGGATAGTGCACCGGCACTGGCCATCGGTGTTCACGGATGAAGAAGGGATGAGGAGCTGGAGGACTGTGTGCTTGCCGAACTGTGCGCTTGGAACAAGTCAGCATCCTCGGGAGAGGAGCAGGAGAATACCTGTGGTGGGGCAGGGGGGTAGGTTGGACGAGAAAGTCCTTGGGGTGGAAATTCGTTACCGCCCATTTTGAGACGTTAATCCTGGCGGGGCAGTAAGCATTGCGCCTTGAAAAAGTTTGCACGAGAAATTTGTTGGAATCAGGTCAAGAACTGACAGGGGCGCTAAATCAGCCGTTACACACCTGACCTGGAGGGGGCGCTAAATCAGCCATTACACACCTGACCTGGAGGGGGCGCTAAATCAGCCGTTGCACACCTGACCTGGAGGGGGCGCTAAATCAGCCATTACACACCTGACCTGGAGGGGGCGCTAAATCAGCCATTACACACCTGACCTGGAGGGGGCGCTAAATCAGCCGTTGCACACCTGACCTGGAGGGGGCGCTAAATCAGCCATTACACACCTGACCTGGAGGGGGCGCTAAATCAGCCGTTGCACACCTGACCTGGAGGGCGCGCTAAATCAGCCGTTACACACCTGACCTGGAGGGGGCGCTAAATCAGCCATTACACACCTGACCTGGAGGGGGCGCTAAATCAGTCGTTACAGCCGGACCTGGGGCGGGGGGGCAGGGAGGACTAACAAAAATCCTCGCGTTAAATTCTGGAATCTATTGCACATGTTCAGAAGTCGAATTTGAAATCCCAGGTAAAGCCGAGTATTAAAGGCGCGGCATAGGAATGGATACATTAAAGTTTTCAAAATCACTTGTTTTCAGGTTGTCCTGTTATGCCTGCCTGCCGCTGCAGACTCGGAGGCTCACGCACCGTGCTCTGTGCAAACGTTGCACTGACTGTGACCTCCGAGGGAAGCACTTCCTCATCCCTTTAAGTAGCCGCCAGTTAACGACAGTGGAAGGCCATACCGACTGTTTTTTCAGACGTGAGTCGTGGCGGGCGATAAATGAAGCGGCCGGGCCGAATTTAGCGAGCGGGGCTAGCATGGTTGTTGCACCTGACTGACGTCATGATCGGAGTAATCAGCAGCAGCTAAGCACCAGCGTTTCGCACCCCAGTTAGCACTCAAATGAATTCTATGGTGGGCGCCCGGTTGCAAAGCTATTAAGCATGCTTTAAGGGACTGACGATTTGGACTGCACTTTTTCTGTCCTTCTGCGCCTGCGTCCTCTTGAGACTCTGCCCCCAATGCCTCCTGCCCGAAACTGGAACCGGAAGTGGGGCCCTGCAATCTGTCCGACCACGGTGTTGCTCCATGGGTTCTTCGACCGAGCTGCTGTTCCTCTGTGAGCCTGCTTCTCTGACCGACCACCGACCGGGCCTCCTGCTGAGCTGCAAGCCTCAAGCAGTGGCCGCAGCTGGTGGCCGGGGAGGGAGAGAGAGAGAGCCTGGGGAGGAAGAGAGAAAGAGAGAGACTAGGTGGGTGGGGGTGGGGAGAGGGGGAAGAGAGGGAGCCGGGAGGGGTAGATCTGGGGAGAGAGAGAGGCTGGGGGGAGAGAAAGAGGCTGGGGGCGAGAGAGAGAGACTGGGGGGAAGAGAGAGAGGCTGGGGGAAGAGAGAGAGGCTGGGGGGAGAGAGAGAGGCTGGGGGGAGAGAGAGAGGCTGGGGGGAGAGAGAGAGTCTGGGGGCGAGAGAAAGAGGTTGGGGGCGAGAGAGAGGCTGGGGGGAAGAGAGAGAGGCTGGGGGGAGAGAGAGAGGCTGGGGGGAGAGAGAGAGGCTGGGGGGAGAGAGAGATTCTGGAGGCGAGAGAAAGGCTGGGGGGTGAGAGAGAGAAGCTTGGGGGGATATCCCGATCGGAGAGGAGAGAGAGAACTCAGGGAAGACGGATCATCCAACCTCCTGCAAGGGACATCGTTGGATGGATGATATCCAGAAGTCACAACACTATCACTATTCACTTCATACCAATAAATATGTTAACAATCCATACACAATGCCTGCCCCATCTATGGTGGGGGCATGGGGGGGCGGGGGGGGGAGGATGTACTTGGACTGGGGTAAGGCACTTCGGCTGGGGGAGGCATGTACTTGGACTGGGGTAAGGCACTTCGGCTGGGGGAGGCATGCACTTGGACTGGGGTAAGGCACTTCGGCTGGGGGAGGCATGCACTTGGACTGGGGTAAGGCACTTCGGGTGGGGGAGGTATGCACTTGGACTGGGGTAAGGCACTTCGGCTGGGGGAGGCATGCACTTGGACTGGGGTAAGGCACTTCGGCTGGGGGAGGCATGCACTTGGACTGGGGTAAGGCACTTTGGCTGGGGGAGGTATGCACTTGGACTGGGGTAAGGCACTTCGGCTGGGGGAGGCATGCACTTGGACTGGGGTAAGGCACTTCGGCTGGGGGAGGGATGTACTTGGACTGGGGTAAGGCACTTTTGCTGGCCCTTGCTGTCTTCTGGGGAGTTCTGTCCTCTGTCGCTTCAGGAAGTCAAAGTGAATCGAGTTACAATTTGCAAAGTCAGTGAGACCTTGGGATGGGCGGTTCCAGTTACACATTCCAGTGAAACTTAAGTTGTGGCTTATCCTCCAAGGGGACCAATCAGAAACAAAGGGTGGAGCATGTTGGCCATTTTGGCAGTACAAATAAGCGCATCCATGCTTTAACGCCCCTTCTGGCCACTAACTGAGGCGCTAGATAACTGAATTTCTACCCTGTTGTATTGCAACGGGTGGAACTTCTGACCTGCAGTTCAGGGGGTTAGGGTTTAAATCCAACCCAGACTGAGTTCCCTGAAAGTGTGTTTCAGTGCTGTTTGCTTTTAAAAGCTCTAAGCCCCAGGTCCCAGGTTCCAGACTGGCTTCCATCCTAGGCAGCTCTCATTTCCGAAAGGTTACCGGGCACAACACTAGGTTTAGAAAGTGCCTTGGCACCTCTGTGTGTTAAAAATTTCCTGATAGATCTCAAACCTCACAGGGGTTTAAATTTAGTTTGGGGAGTCTCGGACTAGGGACTTAGAGCCAGGCCTTTCAGGAGTGAAGTTCGGAAACACTTCTACACACAAAGGGCCATAGAAGTTTGAAATTCTCTTCTCAATTGCTGCTAGATCAATTATTAATTTTAAATCTGAGATTGATAAATTTTTGTTAATGAAAGGTATTAAGTGATATGGGACAAAGGCAGTTATGTGGAGTTAGGTCACAGATCAGCCATGATCTCATTGGATGGCAGAACAGGCTTGAGGGACTGAATGGCCTACTCCTGTTGCTATGTTCCTATGCTTTAAAAAATAATTCTGTAATAAAAAGGTGGTATCAATAAGACCATGAAGCTGTCGAATTCTCATTAAAAACACATCTGCTTCACTAATGTTACCTTCAGGGAAAGGAATCTGCCATCCTTATCTGGTTTGGCCTATATGTGCCTCCAGACCCACAGCAATATGGTTGACTCTGAACTGCCCTCTGGAAATGGCCTAACAAGCCACTCAGTTGTATCAAACCACTACCAAAAAATACAAATAAAAATGAAAAACTGCTTACCCAACAACAACCTTCACCACACAGACAGCAGCGGCTCAAGAATGAGGCTCATCACTTCGGGCAATTAAGGATGGGCAATAAATGCCAGCGACGCCCACGTCACATGAACGAATGAAAATAAATTTCCTGCTCATCTTAACCCTCAGTAACCATTTCCCTCCAGAAGTGTATTGAATTGTCTCTTGAACCCAATAACATCATGTGAATTTGAATTTCGTTTAAAAAAAAACCCAAATAATTCTGGAATAAAGAAGCTCTCGGATAATCATGATCACCATTACAACACTTTTTTATTTCCAGAATTATTTTGGGTTGTTTTAAGACTAAATTCAAATTCACATTTTGTTCAACTTGCGTTGTTGCCTGCTTTCGTTTCCCTGGTAACTTTTCCATTGGCCTTTGTGGCCTTCATCTCGACCTTCACCTCGGGAGGGTGTGTCAAAAGTGCCCTTCGCAACCTCGCCAAATACAGTCAAGTCACCCGAAAGGCTCCTTCTTTCCCAATACTCCCAATTAAGCAACACCTCGATTTCAAAATTCTCATTCTTGTTTGCAAATCCCTCCATGGCCTTGCCCCTCCCTAGCTCTGTAATCTCCTCCGGCCCCACAACCCCCCCGAGATGTCTGCGCACCTCTAATTCTGCACTTTTGAGCATCCCTAATTATAATCGCTCAACCATCAGTTGCCTGGGCCCCAAGCTCTGGAACTCCCTGCCTAAACTTCTCCGCTTCTCTACCTCTCTTTCCTCCTTCAAGATGCTCCTTAATACCTACCTCTTTGACCAAGCTTTTGGTTACCTGCCCTAATTTCTTCTTATGTGGCTCAGTGTTAAATTTTTGCCTTATAACACTCCCGTGAAGCACCTTGGGATGTTTTACTATGTTAAAGGTGCTATATAAATACAAGTTATTGTTTGTTATTGTTGATACCCTGAATCGTGTTAATTGCTCCCCTTTGGTATGATCAGGTGACCAGAACTGTACGTAGTCCTGCCTGGCCCAGAACCGAGCTGCCTCAGCAGCCTTAGAAAGCTCCTTTTTTGGTGCTTGCCGCTCCCTGCACCTCTCGGGGATCCATTTGCGGCCTACTTGGCTGCAGGGCGTCACCCGAGCCTGCGAATCGTTGCTAAACACTCTGCTGGACCTTTGCTTTCCGGTCAAAGGTCGCGCAAATGTCGTGAGGGGGCAGCTTGTGTCCAGAAAGTGAAAGGGCCCATGTCAAAGGGTATACCGCCTTTCGGGTGAGGCGTTAAACCCGAGGCCCCTGTCTGCCCTCTCAGGTGGACATAAAAGAGCCCCAAGCGCAGGGGAGCTCGCAGGGTAATCCTGGCCAATATTTCTTCCTGAACAAACATCAGTGAAACAGATTTATCTGGTATTTATTAATAAAAAATTGCATGGATATGAGGAAAGAGTGAGTGAATGAGACTAATTGGATTGCTCTTTGAAAGAGCCGAAGCCGGCTCAATGGGCCAAATGGCCTTCCTCTGTGCTGCATGATTGTTGGATCCATTTGTGTGCAAATTGACTGTTGCGTTTCCTTAGTTACATCAGTAACTACACTTCAAAAGCACTTTGTTGACTATAAAGCAATTTGGGGCATGCAGAGATCATGAAAGGTGCTTTATAAAAATGCCAGTTCTTTATTCTATCTTTCCTTGTGGAGATTTGTACTCTTCTCTCTGCAAGGCGTTTATTCATGTTGGGGGCTGAGTTCCCCAGCCACCTTTTGACCTCTGACACCTCAGCTCCGTTGACTTCGATCACACTAAATATCGGGCGGGGGGATATATAACGGCTGGCAACAATGATTCCGCCAGTTGTGCGGCTCTCCTCCGTGACCAGTTTCACCTGCCCCAACTGTCTGGCCACTGTCACATTGCTGTTTGTGGGAGCTTGCTTGTACGCTGCAAAAAAAAAAAATAAGGTTCTCTCATTGGCTGTAAAGCGCGTTGTGAGGTCCTGAGGTGGTCACAGGCTTTGTGTATGCAGTGCAAGTCTTTCAGTTCTTCAGTGAGCAGTTTGTTTACGGTGAAGTGGACTCCTTGTGCGGAGTGCAGAGTGGGACGCCTCCCACCCCCTCGCCAGGATCTTCTAACCGGCACACGTTCCGAGTGCCACTCCTCGCTGACTCGCCCCAACTGTTTGTTCTTTCTCATCCTGCATCAAGTGCTTGGCTTTGACTTGGCACCTGGCCCCCGAACATCTAATCAGAGGACAGCTGCGAATCAGCTAAGGAATTCCATGCCTGTACAAACTTGTATTCCCTTCACTTTCGAAGGTTGAAGCGATTATAAAAGGAGTTGATGGGTTAGATAGAGAGAAACTATTTCCTCTGGTGGTGGGGAGGGGGTGGCGGAGGTGGGCAGAACAAGGGCGGGGGGGGGAGGGGGGGTGGGGGCGCCTCACCTTAAAGTTAGAGCCAGGCCATTCTGGAGTGATTTCGGGAAGCACCTCGTCACACAAAGTGTAGAGGAAATCTGGAACTCTCTCCCCCAAAAGGCTGTGTGGAAGCTGGGGGTCAACGGGAGCTTTCAAGACTGAGGTCAATAGGTCTTTGTTGGTTAAGGGTTACAGCACCAAGGCGGGTCAATGGCGTCGAGGTGCAGTACAGCCGAGACCTGATTGAATGAGGGGGTTGACTTATGAGGGCAGAAGACTGGAGGCCAGCCAGGAGCACACTTCTCATATATTGATCTCTCGGTGGGGGGTCAATTTAATTATGGCTTATGGTATAAAATGGTCGATATCGAATTGGCCGATCATTATACACCCTCCCAATTTTCCTTTACATTGACATCACCACCAGCTGTGAAGTAATGTCAGCAGTGGCTCAGTGGGTAGCACACTCGCCTCTGCGTCAGAAGGTTACAGTTCTGGTCGCCATAGTGTAAAAAGCATATAGAGGCACTGGCGAGGGCGGTGAGAAGATTTACAAGGATGATATCAGAAATGTGAGGGTATGCATATCAAGAAAGGATGAACAGGCATTGTCTTTATTCTCTGGAAAAATGAAGGCTGAGGGGTGACTTATTAGAGGTCTTTAAAATTATGAAAGGTTTTGATACAAGTGGATACAGAGAGAATGTTCTTTCAGAGGGTTGTAAATCTGTGGAATTCGCTGCCTCAGAGAGCTGTGTAACCTGGGCCATTGAATGAATTTAAGGCAGAGATAGACAGTTTCTTAAATGATAAGGGGATAAGGGGTTATAGGGAGCGGGCAGGGAAGTGGACCTGAGTCCATGATCGGATCAGCCATGATCGTATTAAATGTCAGAGCAGGCTCGAGGGACCGTATGGCCTATTCCTGCTCCTATTTCTTACGTTCTTATGTTCTTATGTTTCCACTTGTGGGGAAGAGCACGACTAGAGGCCATCAATATAAGATAGTCACCAAGAAATCCAATAGGGAATTCAGAAGAAACGTTTTTACCTATAGAGTGGTTAGAAGGCGGGAGGGCGTTGAGCACCTCGAGTCTCGTCGCCGAGAGCATGCAGAAACCAAGCGCAGACAGCGGAAGGAGCGTGCGGCAAACCAGTCCCACCCACCCTTTCCTTCATCCACTGTCTGTCCCACCTGTGACAGAGACTGCAATTCCCGTATCGGACTGTACAGTCACCTGAGAACTCACTTTTAGTGTGGAGGCAAGTCTTCCTCAATTTCGAGGGACTGCCTATGATGATGATGGTGAGAATGTGGAACTCGCTACCATAGGAAGTGGTTGAAGCGAATTGTGTAGATGCATTTAAGGGGCGGCTGATAGACTGATAGATTTAGATGAGGAAAGACAGAAGGAGGCTTGAGTGGAGCATGGACTGGTTGGGCCGAATGACCTGTTTCTGTGCCGCATAACCTATATAAAGCTATGTAAGGTTTTATGTCCCATTCCAGGACCAGTTGAGCACATAATATTGAGAGAGTGCTGCACTGTTGGAGGTGCCATCTTTCGGCTGAGCAGTTAAACCAAGTCTGCCCTCTCAGGTGAATGTAAAAGATCCCACGGCACTATTCCGAAGAACAGCAGTGGAGTTCTCCCCGGTGTCCTGGGGCCAATACTTATCCCTCAACCATCATTACTAAAAACAGATTATTTGGTCTTGTTGATGTTTGTGGGAGCTTGCTGTGCGCGAATTGGCTGCCGCTTTTCCTAAATTTCAACAGTGGCTACACTTCAGAAAACTACTTTATCAGCTGTAAAGCACTTTGGGACATCCTGAAGATGTGGAAATAGCTGTAGAAATGCAAGTTCGTTCTTTCTTCCTGAGATCAATTTGTACACTGTGTCCCCCCTTTGTCCGTTTGAGCAGTGAGCTACGGTAGCCTTGTGGTTATGTTATTGGGCTAGCAATCCAGAGACCTGAATCAATGATGTGGGAACAATAGTTCAAATCCCCACCCCAGCAGCTGGGGAATTTAAAAATCAATTAGTGAAACAAAGACTTGGGGCTGTATTTTTGAATTGCTTGTGCTTCATTTAGCGCCCCAGAGGGATGGTAAAGTGTGTTTCTAGCTGGAACGCTGAGCGCCCAGCCGGCAAATGCAGCTCATGGTTTGCAGTGGCGCAAAAACTTACCGCCCCGCCCTCTAGTTTCACTGAGATCATGACGTCAATCGTCGTGCAACACTCCGCCGGCGCCCCGGATGCAAAATTAGGCCCTAACGCTCCATTTAACGCCCTCCCCAGGAAACGTCCAAAAAACCAAGTGTTCCCAGGGTGCACCAGGCAGTATTGGCGGCGTATTTAAATGGGGGGGGATGAGGATCCGACATCACGGGTCACATTGACTGCTATGGTTGTGCATACCACGCAGCGTGAAGTTCCGACTTGCAAATGGCACTTTTATTTGCCATTACACCGCCCTTACAAGGTGAGTGAGAAAAGTTAATGAGGGCTTTATTAATTCGCCAGTGCCATCACGCTCCACGCTATTGCCAGGTGGCGTCAAGCTAGAAGAAGGGCTCTTGGCCATGTCGGGCCACGGATGAGGAGAGGCCGAAGACGTCTGGGGAGGAGGACTTACAGGCACCAACGCTCAGACCTCCAGCTCTCCGAGGAGAAGGCTGCGCTTCCGAAAGGAAGTGCTGACAGAGATATTCCATCTCCTACAGGCAGACCGATGCCTGGACCGCTCTGGAGGCAGCCTTCAATACTCCCCTCAACAGGTATCTGAATTCATGGTGGTGTGCTGCATACTGCACAACTTGGCCATCATGAGGGGGCCAGGCATTGCCAGTGGGGATTGCAGGCCCACCTCAGGAGGAGGAGGATGACGAAGAGGAGCCTGGTGAGGCCCCCATTCGATAGCCGCACCATCCACGAGGGAGGCAGTGTGGAGATCAAGAGTCGCATGTCACCAGCTCATAATGGACCTCCTTGGTGGAGGAAACTGAGGGATGGAGCTAATACTGGACACGCTATGTGCCCCCATAAAGGCACACCTCCGGTGAACGTTGGAACCAATGGCAAAGGAGGAATCATAAATTTTACTGCATCAAAGTAACAGAATCTCCCCCAACTGAAATAAAGCCATACAATAGACAATGTTATGCTGCATTGCACTGAACAACAGTGAAGTTCTTTAAAGCAACAAAACTTTTTAATGCCATGATTTTCGGCTGGTGCAAAAACTTGCTTGTGTAATGCCTGATTTTGCGCCCCCAATCATGGAACCTCATTTTTTGCTGAATTTTGCAAATGAGGCGCAAACTTTTTCCAGGCAGTGTCAGGACAGCCCCGCCGTCATTACCGCCCCGATATCTCAAAAGCCGAAAATCCAGCCCCGAATGATTTTATATAGCGCCTTTCACGACCACCGGACTCAAAGCGCTTTACAGCCAAGTAAGTACTTTTTAGAGTGCAGTCATTGCTTTAATGTGGGAAACGCAGCAGCCAATTTGCACACAAGCAAGCTCCCACAAACAGCAATTTGTATTTCTGTTATGTTGATTGTGGGATAAATATTGGCCCAGGACACTGGGGATAAGTCCACTGCTCTTCTTCGAAATAATGCTGCGGGATCTTTTACATCCACCTGAGAGAGCAGACGGGGGCCTCGGTTTAACGTCTTATCCAAAAGCCGGCACCTCCGACAGTGCAGCACTCCCTCAGCACTGCACTAGAGTGCCAGCCTAGATTTATGTGCTCACGTTCCTGGAGTGGGACTGGAACCCACAACCTTCTGACTCAGAGACAAGGGAGAGTGCTACCCACTGAGCCTCAGCTAACAAAGATAAAACATGCATTGACTAATTGTGAATGGGTTGGTGGGATCGGTCGGAGTGCCCTCACACCAAGTGACAGATGATGATGAATTGGAAGAGCACAAGCCAGCCTGGTTCTGCACAGCTCTGTAAGGGGTCTGGTGGGAGAAGGTACATCTGAATTGTAAGGCAACGCTGCTGTAAAATTAGCTGAACAAGCTAGATGGCCAGGTGATGCGAATAAGAGAGATTGATGTCCTTCGGAGGGAGCGCAGATCAATTAATCCGAGCAGCTAAATAGTATAAGGTGGGTTTTAGTGCCGGTAAATGTAAGGCAGGCTTGAGCAGGAGGCAAAACCGTAACAACACAGCCAATGAGAGGTGGAGGAGCTTTGCTTGATTTTAAGTCAATGCATGTGTTTGTGGAGACAAGATTAGACACGGGCACCCTTCCCTGCCCCCTATCCCAATCCCATCTCTTTCCCTATCCCGCTCCCTGTTCCTCCCCTATCCTGCACACATCCCCATCCCCTATCCCGCACCCTTTTCCAATCCCGCACCCTTCCCCCTATCCCACACCCTTCCCTCTATCCCACACCCTTCCCTCTATCCCGCACCCTTCCCTCTATCCCGCACCTTCCCCCTATCCTGCACCCTTCCTCCGATCCCACACATTCCCTCTATCCTGCACCCTTCCCCCTATCCCACACATTCCCCCTATCCTGCACCCTTCCCCCTATCCTGCACCCTTCCCTCTATCCTGCACCCTTCCCCCTATCCCACACATTCCCCCTATCCCGCACCCTTCCACCTATCCCGCACATTCCCCCTATCCCACACATTCCCCCTATCCCGCACCCTTCCACCTATCCCGCACATTCCCCCTATCCCGCACCCTTCCCCCTATCCCACACCCTTCCCCCTATCCCGCACCCTTCCCCCATCCCACACATTCCCCCTATCCCGCACCTTTCCCCCATCCCACACATTCCCCCTATCCCGCGCCCTTCCCCTATCCCACACATTCCCCCTATCCCACACCCTTCCCCCATCCCGCACCATTCCCCTCCCCCTTCCCGCAACCTTCCCCATCCCGTCCTGCGGCCTTCCCTGCCCCCTATTCCAATCCTATCTCCTCCCCTATCCCGCTCGCCCCCATCTTTCTCCCTGCTCCTCCCCTATCCCGCCACCTATTCTGCACCCTATCCCAATCACATCTCCTCCCCATCCCACTCACTGCTCCTTTCCTATCCTGTACCCTTCCCCGCCCCCGATCCCGCACCATTCCCCCTATCCCACAACCTATCCCCTGTTGATTGAGGAATAAATGTAAGCCAGAACACGGGGGATAACTCTCCCGCTCTTCAAAATATTGCTGCGGGTTCTTTTACATCCACTTGAGAGAATAGACAGTGCCTCGGTTTAATGTCTCATCCAAAAGACAGCACCTCCAACAGTGCAGTTCTCCCTGAGCCCTGCACTAGAGTGTCAGCCTGGATTTATGTGCTTAAGTCCTTGGAGTGGGATTTGAACCCACAACCTTTTGACACCAAGGTAAGTGCCATACCCACTGAGCCACAGCTAACAAAGATAAAACATGCATTGACTAATTGTGAATGGGTTGGTGGGATCGGTTGGAGTGCCCTCACACCAAGTGACAGAGGATGATGAATTGGAAGAGCACAAGCCAGCCTGGTTCTGCACAGCTCTGTAAGGGGTCTGGTGGGAGAAGGTACATCTGAATTGTAAGGCAACGCTGCTGTAAAATTAGCTGAACAAGCTAGATGGCCAGGTGATGCGGATAAGAGAGATTGATGTCCTTCGGAGGGAGCGCAGATCAATTAATCCGAGCAGCTAAATAGTATAAGGTGGGTTTTAGTGCCTGAAGATGGAGCACGGGGTGTCCACCGGTACGCTCGCGGCCTTCCGCGAGAGACGGGCGCCGGAGGGACTGGAATGCACCATCACCCCCGGCAACCAAATTTTAATTTGATTTTATGTCTAAATGTTAATTTGTTTAATTTACTGGTTTTAGTGCCCCCCCGCCCCCCACTTTTAGCCAGGGGGCACTGTATAATTTGTATTTTAGTGCCCTCAAAAATAAACAATTGTTTGGTGTAATCCCCCCCCCCACTTTAATCAGGGGGCACTTGATTTAACCGGTTTCCTACAAAATAGTTGTAAGGCAGGCTGGAGCAAGGGGCGTTACCGTAACAACACAGCCAATAAGAGGTGGAGAAGCAGCTTTTCTTGGTTTTAAGTCACTGCATGTGTTCGTGGAGACAAGATTGGACATGGACACCCTTCCCCCTATCCCACACATTCCCCCTATCCCACACCCTTCCCCCTATCCCGCACCCTTCCCCCTATCCCGCACACTTCCCCCATCCCACACCCTTCCCCCTATCACGCATCCTTCCCTCTATCCCACACCCATCCCTCTATCCCACACCCTTCCCCCTATCCCGCACCCTTCCCCCTATCCCACGCCCTTCCCTCTATCCCACATCCTTCCCTCTATCCCACACCCTTCCCCCTATCCCGCACACTTTCCCCATCCCGCACACTTCCCCCATTCCGCACCCTTACCCCTATCCCGCACCCTTCCCCCTATCCCACACCCTTCCCCCTATCCCGCACATTCCCTCTATCCCACACCCTTCCCCCTATCCCACACCCTTCCCCCTATCCCGTACCCTTCCCTCTATCCCGCACCCTTCCTCCTATCCCGCACCCTTCCTCCTATCCCCCACCCTTCCCTCTATCCCGCACACTTCCCCCATTCCGCACCCTTCCCCCTATCCCGCACCCTTCCCCTTATCCCGCACCCTTCCCCCTATCCCACACCCTTCTCCCTATCCTGCACACTTCCCCCATCCCGCACCTTCCCCTTATCCCACACCCTTCCCCCATCCCACACCCTTCCCCCTATCGCACACCCTTCCCTCTATCCCGCACACTTCCACCATTCCGCACCCTTCCCCCTATTCCGCACCTTCCCCCTATCCCACAACCTTCCTCCTATCCCGCACACTTCCCCCTATCCCGCACCTTCCCCTTATCCCACACCCTTCCCCCTATCCCACACCCTTCCCCCTATCCCTCACCCTTCCCCCTATCCCACATCCTTCCCCCTATCCCGCACCCTTCCCCGACCCCTTGCCCACACCCTCTGCTCGCCCTATCCCAATCCCATCTCCTCCCCTATCCCAATCCCATCTCCTCTGCTATGCACCTCATTCCCCTCCCCATCCGTCACTATGCTCCTCCCCATGCCAATCCCATGTCGTCCCCTATCCCAATCCCATCTCCTCCCCCTATCACGCTCCTTTATCGTGCACCCTTCTCCTGCCTATCATTCCCTCTTTTCTCACTTCTCCTCTCTTCATCCGACACATTTCCCCTCCTCTATCCTTCCCCTTCCCCTTCTCTATGGTTTCCTCTTCGCAGGGTTGGGGGTAATATATTAGCATGGATAGAAGATTGGCTAATTAACAGTAAACAGTCGGGATAAATGGGTCATTTTCCGGTTGGCAAACTGTGACTAATGGGGTGCCGCAGGGATCAGTGCTGTGTCCTCAACTATTTACAATCTATATCAATGATTTGGATGAAGGGACCGAGTGTAATGTAGCCAAGTTTGCTGACGATACAAAGATGGGTGGGCAGGCAAGTTGTGAGAAGGACATAAAAAATCTGCAAAAGGGCACAGACAGGTTAAGTGAGTGGTAAAAGTTTGATAGACGGAGTATAATGTGGGAAAGTGTTAGGTTATCCACTTTGGCAGAAAAAATGAAAAAGCAAATTATTATTTAAATGGAGAAAATTTACAAAGTGCTACAATATAGAGGGACCTGGGGGTCCTTGTGTATGCAATGTAAAAAGTTAGTATGCAGGTACAGCAAGTAATGAGGAAGGCAAATGGAATGTTGGCCTTTGTTGCAAGGGGGCTAGAGTATAAAAGTGGGAAGTCCTGCTAGAACTGTACAGGGTATTGGTGAGACCACACCTGGAGTACTGCGTACAGTTTTGGTCTTCTTATTTGAGGATATACTTGCACTGGAGGCTGTTCAGAGAAGATTCACTAGGTTGATTCCGGAGATGAGGGGTTTGACTGATGAGGATAGGTTGAGTAGGTTCGGCCTCTACTCATTGGAGTTCAGTGGGTAGAACTCTCGCCTCTAAATCAGAAGGTCATGGGTTTGAAATTCCACTCCAGAGACTTGAGCACATAATCCAGGCTGACACTCTATGTGTAGTACTGAGGGAGTGCTGCACTGTCAGAGATGCTGGGGCCGAAATTGCCCCCTGCCCGAAACAGGGCGCTCCCACCCTGTTTTTACGTGTTTTTACTGTCGCGGTGGTTGAGGTCGCCTCTTGAGCAAAATTCCTCACTGAGCCGCCGGGGAAAAGCTTGTTTTGGCACCGCCGGGCGAGCCGAAGATTTTCACGGCAGAATTTCGCCGTCGGGGGGGCTTAGATCGGCGGTGCGCACGGTGATGGCGCACTTAACACAGATCGGCAGCAGCGGAACGATGTGGGCGGGGGAGCAGAAACGGGTCACCACCGGGATAACATGGGAGTGGACTTTGATAATGGCAGCCATTACACGAAAAGCCGGCAGCCATTGCACTCCGCAGCCTAGCCGCTGCTTTCCGGGGTTAAGAGGCCTTAAGGAGAGGGGCAATTTCGGCCCCGCCTTGTTTCAGATGAGATGTTAAATCGAGGTCCCGTCTGCGCTCCTCAGGTGGATGCAAAAGACCCCTTGGCACTATTTTGAGTAAGAGCAGGGCCGTTGACCCCACTATACTCACCAGTATTTATCCCTCAGACCACATCACTGTTATATTTCTTATGTTCTTTTCGATAAGGCAATAAAGGGTTGTGGGGAGCGGGCAGGGAAGTGGACCTGAGTCCATGACCAGATCGGCCATGATCGTATTAAATGGCGGAGCAGGCTCGAGGGGCCAAATGGCCTACTCCTGTTCCTATTTCTTATCTGGTCATTAACACATTGTTGTTTCTGGGATCTTAGTGCGTGCAAATTGGCAGCTGCGTTTCCTTCTTTACAACAGTGACTGCACTCCAAAAGTACTTCATTGGATGTGAAGTGCTTTGGGAGGTCCTAAGGCCGTAAAAGATGCTGTATAAATGCAAGTCCTTCCTTTTTTCCTGCACGGAGATTTATAATCTCCTGATGACATTAACTCACGACGGGGTGCGGGTTCAGAGACACCATTTGCTCTCTGGCGCCTCACCCAGTGGCTTATTCTTATTTGCATGGACGGTGAGTATCGGTGGGCTAGCCGACTGTGGAAGGGTCGCGTTACAGAGCCGGGCTCATTCCTGTTCCCGCGCAATCTGCATACCTGTGTCCTTAACTGCAGGAGTCAGGAGCAGGGTAGGATTCATTCACCTCTCCCCTTCCTCCCTTCCCCTGCATTGCCCGCGCTCCCCCCACCCCACCACAGTTGTCACACCCCTACAGCTGCCCCTTGGCTGGGAACGGGTAACTTTGCTGATCTTTTGGCCGGTGGAGTTTTAGCGCTCCTCCACCGGCCCGCGATTCGAACTGAAGGGCTTTCGGGCCAGACAGGTAGGGCTGCTTTGAGATGTGCCTGAACAGGTTGTCCCTGCTTACAGGCACAGCACACCTGCGATCTGGCTGGGAACCGAGGTTGTGCTACTTAGGTGAGAGAGAGAGAGCTCCTTCCTTCCCTTTCTGCCTGCCACTAAGCTGCACGTACCCTTTCTGATCTGTGATTAAAACCCCGGCCTCGTGCCAGGAGTTCTCTCTCTTTTTTTTAAAAGAAATTTTGGAAACCATAGCAACTGGCCTACTCCGACAGTTTTGACACGGGGAATATGCGGAGAGGGCAGGAAACTGTTGCGCTGCGCGACACGCTCCTTCCCTCCCTCCCTCCCTCCCTCCTTTCCTCCACCCCCTCCGTTCTGGGTTTGAGTGGAAGAACCCAGGTGCTGTTACATCTGTCCTCGCTTATTTGGCTGCAAAAACACAGTGTTTATCTGCTCATCCCCGCACATGGGCCTCAGGCACCGCTGATTCCTTCTCGACACCACCGGTAGGCAAATCAATCCTCGTGGGCTGTGTGTTGCCGCGACAACGGCAAGCGGCCAGGGCGCAGTGTGGTGTTGGGGGGGGGGGGGCGGTTAGCCCCATTTAATAGATATATATTTTGGGGAGAACGTAAACTGTGACAGTCAGATAGTCCGAGGCTGGCTTCCGGTGCACATTTTTTTAAAAAAGCTGAGGGGAAATTGAGGAGAGATAGGATAAAGAGAAAAAAAACAAAAGCAACAGTTTTCTCAGATGGCCTCCGGAGGTTGACGGTTAGGCCGCCCTCACCCGCCGCCCCCCCCCCCCCCTGCGCCAGGGCCTTCGGGAACCGCGCGGACCCTCTCCCCCCTTCCCACCGAGGCCTGCGCTGACGGAACCTCGCGCCTTGCTGGACCCCTCGGTGTGAGCAGCGCGTGTTGGCCAGGTGACCAGGGAGCGCCTGGCCCCACCCCCGCACCACTAGCCCTGCATTCCCGTCCCCTCTTTACTGGCACCTACGGCAACGCCTACCGCGCGCCACCCCCCCCCCCCCCTCCCCCCGCTCCATTTAACCGGTGACCGAACGAACGGAGATAACTGCGGGACTGCGTCTCTACTCGCCGAAGTATTCCTGAGCCGTCGACTCTCCGAGGTAAGGTTTTATTTCAGCTCCAATTGTTGTCCCGTGGAATATTCTGGCACGCAGCGCCATAGCAACCGATTGGCCCTCTCTGGAGCGTGTGGGGAAAGGCCAAAGCGAGTCGAGAGCAGAATGGTCCCCCTTGCAGCCTAAACGCACAGGCCCGGCACCGGGTCGCCTGGCACAGGCCGGTTACTTCCGCGGCCTGGCCGTTAATCTGTGGATGGATTCCTCGGGGTGAGCCCGTGTGTGGACTTCTGCTGTGATGTGAATTGCACCCTCGTTCGAATCGAGAGTAATTCATCAGATGGCAATGCCACGTTGCTATGACAATGCAGCCAGTTCCCCCCCGCCTCCCAAACCACCATCGCTGAATTATATTTTCTTCAGTTCACACTAGCTGGAAATGAAACGTTCTGGAAAAGGAATTCACCGTGTGATTTCTTTCAAGCTTTAATCCTTGTTTTCAAATACCTCCGTGGCCTCGCCCTTTCCTATCCCTGTAATCATCTCCAGCCTTCAACCCTTTGAGATGTCTGTGCTTCTCCAATTCTGAGCTCTTGCACATCCTCAAATTTAATCACCCCACCATTGGCATCCGTCCCTTCAGCTGCCTTGACTTTAAGCTCTGGAACTCCCCCCCTAAACCTCTCCGTCTCCTTACCTCTTTTTCTCCTTTAAGACGCTCCTTAAAACCTTCCTCTTTCACCTCACCTGTCCTAATAGCACCTTATGACGTTTTACTGCATTAAAGGTGCTATATGAACACAAGCTGTTCTTGCTTCCATACAAACATGCGTAGCCTCCATCAGTATCTCCCTCCCTTGTGAATATACTGAGCCACCCTTGGATCCAGTTGTCTGGGTGCCAGCAACCCACCTGTGCCTCCTCAGAATGGCTGTCCATCCTGCGTGGGCCCTGACATGTGAATGTGAGCACACTATTCGACCATGGGGTGCGCAGTATTCATCATAGGCAGTCCCTCGGAATCGAGGAAGACTTGCTTCCACTCTAAAAATGAGTCCTGAGGTGGCTGAACAGTCCAATACGAGAACCACAGCCCCTGTCACAGGTGGGACAGATAGTCGTTGAGGGAAAGGGTGGGTGGGTCAGGTTTGCCGCAAGTTCTTTCCGCTGCCTGCGCTTGATTTCTGCATGCTCGCGGCGATGAAACTCGAGGTGCTCAGCGCCCTCCCAGATGTACTTCCTCCACTTAGGGCGGTCTTTGGCCATGGATTCCCAGGTGTCGGTGGGGATGTTGCACTTTATCAGGGAGGCTTTGAGGGTGTCCTTGAAACGTTTCCTCTGCCCACCTGGGGCTCGCTTGCCGTGAAGGAGATCCGAGTAGAGCGCTTGCTTTGGGAGTCTCGTGTCTGGCATGCGAACTATGTGGCCTGCCCAGTGGAGCTGATCGAGTGTGGTCAGTGCTTCAATGCTGGGGATGTTGGCCTGGTCGAGGACGCAAACGTTGCTGAGCCTGTCCTCCCAGGGGATTTGTAGGATCTTGTGGAGACATCGTTGGTGGTATTTCTCCAGCGACTTGAGGTGTCTACTGTACATGGTCCCTGTCTCTGAGCCATACAGGAGGGCGGGTATTACTACAGCCCTGTAGACCATGAGCTTGGTAGCAGATTTGAGGGCCTGGTGGGTTGCGCTGTTGCCAGGCCCTAATCCCGCCCTCGTCTCGATGCGTACGGACTTCCAACAGTGTTGCTTGCCGACCCGGTTATTCCTCTTCCACAGCTCGCGGGGGGGGGGGGGGGGGGGGGAGGGGGGAGCGGGAGCGAATGTGGGAAGCAGGCACTAAGGGCGATTGGTAGCGGAGCGGCCCCAATTCCCATCCAACCAGCCCCCACCCTACTGTGGTCAATTAACCGCACAAGCTGAAGGAGCAGAACCAGCTCCTTCCGCTCAGCACCACATGGGGTATCTAAAGCCCCTGTCCCCAGAATAAGAACCGTTTGGGACCGTGCTCACCATGCTCGGCGATCTCACGTGTGAGCCGTAACCAGGGCAACTGGCAGGAAAGGAGCTTTCTGGGCGGGAATTTCACTTTATTCAGCCCAGCTCAATGTAGGCCGGTGGGCAGGTTTAATCTCCGAGTCAGTTAAAAAAAGAAAGGCTGGCATCTATAGATCTCATCCCAAAACATTTTAAAGCCAACGAAGATAATTTGAAGTGTAGTCACTCTTGAAAAGTAGGAAACACGACAATTAATTTGTGCACAGCAAACTCCCACAAACAGCAATGTGATAAAGACTGGATCAACTGGGCTTGTATTCACTGGAGTTCAGAGGAATGAGAGGGGATCTCATAGAAACGTTTAAAATTCTGACGGGTTTAGACAAGTCAGATGCAGGAAGAATGTTCCCAATGTTGGGGAAGTCCAGAACCAGGGGTCACAGTCTAAAGATAAGGGGTAAGCCATTTAGGACCGAGATGAGGAGAAACTTCTTCACTCAGAGAGTGGTGAACCTGTGGAATTCTCTACCACAGAAAGTTGTTAAGGCCAATTCACTAAATATATTCAAAAAGGAGTTAGATGTAGTTCTTATTACGAGGGGGATCAAGGGGTATGGCGAGAAAGCAGGAATAGGGTACTGAAGTTGCATGTTCAGCCATGAACTCATTGAATAGCGGTGCAGGCTCGAAGGGTCGAATAGCCTACTCCTGCACCTATTTTCTAGGTTTCTATGTTTCAAGTGGGAGATGTCACGTAACAAGGGCAAGGGGCAGGAGCTCGTAGTGACGGCCCAATCTCTGGGTCTGAGTAATCCTGATATTCACAGCTGCGGTGCAGTGTGGAGGTGGTGAGGTAGGGTGTCCTGCCCTTTCACTCGTGCTTGCCGTTTCTGCGCTTGGTGACTTCATCACATGGCGCACCCATGGGAGAAATAAAATGTCCGCAAGAGCAGCTCAGCTCCAAGCCACGTAGGCCTTCCCTCGGTTTCTTTCCCCAGTGCCTGTGGGTGTTGTTATATATGTAAACCTGTAAATACCTTGGTTAACCACCAGAGGGCTCATACCCTGGAGTCCCAAGGGATCCCACAATCCCTTGGGAGCACCTATACATAAGGAGGTCTCACAGGCTGGAGAGGCACTCTGGAGACCAGTAATAAAGGACTACGGTCACACATTACTTGAAGCTCACAGTATCTGGTCAGATTCTTTATTCAAGACATAACAACTGGCGACGAGATACAGATGACGAATCCCACCACAACAATGCAGAGAACCGTGGGCATCCTGGAGAAATTTTCGGAGGGAGATGATTGGAAAATCTTCGTGGAGCGACTCGACCAATACTTCATGGCCAACGAGCTGGAAGGAGAAGCGAAGGCTGCCAAACGAAGGGCGATCCTCCTCACCGTCTATGGGGCACCAACGTATGGCCTGATGAAAAATCTGCTCGCTCCAGCGAAACCCACAGAGAAGTCATACGATGATTTGTGCACACTGGTCCGGGAGCATCTAAACCCGAAGGAAAGCGATCTGATGGTGAGGTACCGGTTCTACACGTACAAGAGGTCTGAAGGCCAGAAAGTGGCGAGCTACGTCACCGAGCCTACAGCATGATGGAAAAAGAAACGTTAGCGTGTGTTTATGGGGTAAAGAAAATGCATCAATATCTGTTTGGGCTCAAATTTGAATTGGAAATCGACCATAAGCCACTTATATTCCTCTTTTCTGAAAGTATGGAGATAAATACGAATGCATCGGCCCGCATCCAGAGATGGGCGCTCACGTTGTCCGCATACAACTACGCCATCCGCCACAGGCCAAGCACACTAAACTGTGCCGATGCTCTCAGTAGGCTGCCATTGCCCACCACCGGGGTGGAGGTGGCACAGCCCACAGATTTAGTTATGGTAATGGAAGCATTCGAGGGTGAGCAATCACCTGTTACCGCCCAACAGATTAGAACTTGGATGAGCCAGGACCCCTTACTGTTCTTAGTAAAAAACTGTGTGCTCCACGGGAGTTGGTCTAGTGTTCCGTTAGAGATGCAGGCAGAAATAAAGCTGTACTAGCGGCGCAGAGATGAAATGTCTATACAGGCAGACTGCCTCCTATGGGGTAATCAGGTAGTTGTGCCAAAAAAGGGCAGGGACATTTTCATGAGTGACCTCCACAATACCCACCCAGGCATTGTAATGATGAAAGCGATAGCCAGATCCCATGTGTGGTGGCCTGGTATCGATGCAGACTTAGAGTCCCGTGTGCACAAATGTAACACATGTTCATAGTTAAGCAATGCACCCAGGGAGGCGCCTCTAAGTTTATGGTCTTGGCCCTCCAAACCGTGGTCTAGGGTCCATGTTGACTATGCAAGCCTATTCTTGGGAAAAATGTTCCTTGTGGTTCTAGATGCGTACTCCAAATGGATTGAATGTGAGATAATGTCGGCTAGCACGTCCGCTGCCACCATTGAAAGCCTACGGGCCATGTTTGCCACGCATGGCCTGCCTGATGTCCTTGTGAGTGACAATAGGCCGTGCTTCACCAGTGCCGAGTTCAAAGCGTTCATGACCCGTAATGGGATCAAATATGTCACATCTGCTCCGTTTAAACCAACGTCCAATGGTTAGGCAGAGCGAGCAGTGCAAACAATCAAGCAGAGCTTGAAAAGGGTAACTGAAGGCTCACTGCAGACTCGCCTATCCTGAGTCCTGCTTAGTTACCACACAAGACCCCACTCGCTCACTGGGGTTCCCCCAACTGAACTGCTCATGAAAAGGGTACATAAGTCAAGGCTTTCGTTAGTTCACCCTGATCTACACGAACAGGTAGAGAGCAGGTGGCTTCAACTGAATACATATCATGATCGTGCAAATGTGTCATTCGAAATCGAGATTAATGATCCTGTATTTGTGTTGAACTATGGACAAGGTCCCAAGTGGCTTCCCGACACTGTCGTGGCCACAGAGAGGAGTAGGGTGTTTCCGGTCAAACTTTCAAAAGGACTCACCTGCAGAAAACACTTGGACCAAACCAAACTCAGATTTACGGACTATCCAGAACAACCCACAATAGACTCCACCTTTTTCGACCCTCCAACACACACACAAGTGGCAACCGACCCAGCGGTTGACCCCGAAGCAGAACCCTCCACCTGCAACAGTCCAGTAGGACTCATCACACCAGGCAGCCCAGCAAGGCCAGCTGCACAGCAGCCCAGCAAGGGCCCAACAAACGACTCACCAAAACCTGCATTTGCACCGAGATGATCAACCAGGGAAAGGAAGGCCCCAGATCGACTCACCTTGTAAATAGTTACACTGTTGACTTTGGGGGGGAGTGTTGTTATCTATGTAAAGCTGTAAATACGTTGCTTAACCACCTGAGGGCTCATCACCTGGAGTCCCAAGGGATCCCACAATCCCTTGGGAGCACCTGTACATAAGGAGACCTCACAGGCTGGAGAGGCACTCTGGAGATCTGTAATAAAGGTCACACATTACTTTAAGCTTACAGTATCTGGTCAGATTCTTTATTCAAGACATAACAGGAGTGATTCTGCATTGGCATTCACCTCATCACCTCCCGCTCGCGACGGATTCCTCCTCGTGTTCTTCCTGCTCCTCCTCGACTCCGCTTCCGCAGCCCTCTAGTCTCCAACTCCTCACCTCCTCATAGGCAAAGGAGGAGGCCATTCAGCCTCTCGAGCCTGTGCTGCCATTTGATCAGATCACGGCTGATCTGTACCTCAACCCCCATCTACCCGCCTTGGCTCAAAATCCCATCATATCCTTACCTCACAACAATCTCTCAATCTGAGTCTTGAAACTCTGTGATGTGATGGTCACTGTTTAGCAACAGTATCTGTGAAGAAGAGCAGAGGAGATCTCCCTGATGTGCTGACCAATATTTATCGCTCAACCAACAACACTAAAATGGATTATCTGGACATTAAATTGCAGTTTGTGGGAGCTTGCTGTGCACAAATTGGATTTTGTGTTTCCTATATTACAACAGTGACTACACTTTAAAAGTATTTGATTGGCTGTAAAGTGCTTTGGGACGTTCTGAGGTTGTGAAAGGTGCTATATAGATGCAAGTCTTTCTTTCCTTCTTTTCTTTTTCCAATCATGTTGAAATCGCGATGCATTGCACTGCCTCCAATTCTGTCTCGCTCGCAGGATCTGCAGAACTGCTCATCTCTCCCAGCTCTCCCTTCCTCTTACAATTGAAAGCCTTAACAAAAAAAAACAAGTTTGGTGTTTTGAGTTGGCTCACTTGTCTCTCAATAATTTTAATCCTGGGTGGCGTCCCACACTAGGTCACTCCCCCTTCGTCTAAGGTTTCAATAAAAAGGCAATTAAAAGAGTCCTTTGTCCCAATTTGTTTTTTGATTTGTTCCTGGGATGTGGGCGTCGCTGGCAAGGCCGGAATTTATTGCCCATCCCTAATTGCCCTTGAGAAGGTGGTGGTGAACCACATTCTTGAACCGCTGCAGTCCGTGTGGTGAAGGTTCTCCCACAGTGCTATTAGGGAGGGAGTTCCAGGATTTTGACTCACTGACGATGAAGGGACGGCCGATATATTTCCAAGTCAGGATGGTGTTACTTGGAGGGGAACTTGCAGGTGGTGGTGTTCCCATGCACCTGCTGCCCTCGTCCTTCTAGGCGGTGGAGGTCGCAGGTCTGAGAGATGCTGCTGAAGAGTTCTTATTCTCGATCTGGCTCCTCACCGTGAGGCTAGGAAGAGTGGGGAGAAATGGGTCATGGATCACTATCCAATAACCTACTGCTCGAATAGTGCTTGTGTCGAGAAGGAGAGAGCGTGACGGGCAGAACCAACAGGCTGGAGAGTGAGACCAAGTTGTCAGAGGGAATGAGATTAAAAGCAGGACTTAACAGAAAACTCACAAAGGCCAGGAATCTGAAGCGAGATGCTGGAAATACATGGCAGGTCAGTCAGTATCTGTAAAGAGACGGGACGTTAATGCTTGGGGGATCGCCCTGCTACAGAATGGGAAACTGAAGAGGGAGCGAGTTCCTTTTGTAGAGGGACAAGTTTCTCCATCAGTTCTACCCAAATATTAAACCCAATCTTGTCCGATCAGATACTGACTGACATGCCGTTAATTCCAGCATTATCTGTTTGGTGGCCAATGAAATTTTATACAACTGTGCATCCTTCCTCTTGATTCCTGTTGCAGTACAGAGAGATCTGGGGGCCCTCGTACATGAAACACAAAAAGTTAGTATGCAGGTACAGCAAGTAATCAGGAAGGCAAATGGAATGTTGGCCTTTATTGCAAGGGGGATAGAGTATAAAAGTAGGGAAGTCCTGCTACAACTCAACAAGGCATTGGTATGACCACACCTGGAGTACTGCGTACAGTTTAAGGAAGGATATACTTGCATTGAAGGCAGTTCAAAGAAGGTTCACTAGGTTGATTCCTGAGATGAAAGGGTTGTCTTTTAAGGATAGATTGAGTAGGCTGGGCCTATACACATTGGAGTTCAGAAGAATGAGAGGTGATCTTATTGAAACATATAAGATTCTGAGGGAGTTCAACGGGTAGATGCAGAGAGGATGTTTCCCCTTGTGGGGGAATCTAGACCAAGTTTCAGAATAAGGGGTCGCCCGTTAAAAACGGAGA
Source organism: Pristiophorus japonicus (assembly GCF_044704955.1). NCBI lineage: Eukaryota > Metazoa > Chordata > Chondrichthyes > Pristiophoridae > Pristiophorus > Pristiophorus japonicus. Next base: position 33,066,354 of record NC_091995.1, read on the forward strand.
TGAGGAGGAGTTTCTTCCCCCAGAGGGTCGTGAATCTTTGGAATTTTCTGCCCCAGAGAGCTGTGGAGGCTGGGTCATTGAATATATTTAAGGTGGGGATAGACAGATTTTTGAACGACAAGGGAGTCAAGGATTTTGGGGAGCGGGCAGGGAAGTGGAGTGGAGGCCAAGATCAGATTAGCCATGATCTTATTGAATGGCAGAGCAGGCTCAAGGGACCAAATGATCTAATCCTGCTCCTATTTCTTATGTTCTTATGTTCTTATGTACTCACTGTGTGTGTGTGTGTGTGTGTGTGTGTGTATAGTTCCTATTGATTCACAGTGTGTGTGTGTGTGGTTCCTGTTGATTCACAGTGTGTGTGTGTGTGTGGTTCCTGTTGATTCACAGTGTGTGTGTGTGTGTGTGTGCGGTTCCTGTTGATTCAGTGTGTGTGTGAGTGTGTGTGTGTGTGGTTCCTGTTGATTCACAGTGAGTGTGTGTGGTTCCTGTTGATTCACAGTGTGTGTGTGTGTGTGGTTCCTGTTGATTCACAGTGAGTGTGTGTATGTGTGTGTGGTTCCTGTTGATTCACAGTGTGTGTGTGTGTGTGTGGTTTCTGTTGATTCAGTGTGTGTGTGCGGTTCCTGTTGATTCACAGTGTGTGTGTGTGTGGTTCCTGTTGATTCACAGTGTGTGTGTGTGTGTGTGTGTGTGTGGTTCCTGTTGATTCACAGTGTGTGTGTGTGTGGTTCCTGTTGATTCACAGTGTGTGTGTGTGTGTGTGTGTGGTTCCTGTTGATTCACAGTGTGTGTGTGTGTGTGTGTGTGTGGTTCCTGTTGATTCACAGTGTGTGTGTGTGTGGTTCCTGTTGATTCACAGTGTGTGTGTGTGTGTGTGTGTGGTTTCTGTTGATTCAGTGTGTGTGTGCGGTTCCTGTTGATTCACAGTGTGTGTGTGTGTGGTTCCTGTTGATTCACAGTGTGTGTGTGTGTGTGTGTGTGGTTCCTGTTGATTCACTGTGTGTGTGTGTGGTTCCTGTTGATTCACAGTGTGTGTGTGTGTGGTTCCTGTTGATTCACAGTGTGTGTGTGTGTGTGTGTGTGGTTCCTGTTGATTCACAGTGTGTGTGTGTGTGGTTCCTGTTGATTCACAGTGTGTGTGTGTGTGTGTGTGTTTCCTGTTGATTCACTGTGTGTGTGTGTGTGTGTGTGTGTGTTGTTCCTGTTGATTCACTGTGTGTGTGTATGTGTGTGTGTGTGTGGTTCCTGTTGATTCACTGTGTGTGTGTGTGTGGTTCCTGTTGATTCACAGTGTGTGTGTGTGTGGTTCCTGTTGATTCACTGTGTGTGTGTGTGTGTTTCCTGTTGATTCACTGTGTGTGTGTGTGTGTGTGTGTTGTTCCTGTTGATTCACTGTGTGTGTGTATGTGTGTGTGTGTGTGGTTCCTGTTGATTCACAGTGTGTGTGTGTGTGGTTCCTGTTGATTCACAGTGTGTGTGTGTGTGTGTGTGTGTGGTTTCTGTTGATTCAGTGTGTGTGTGCGGTTCCTGCTGATTCACAGTGTGTGTGTGTGTGGTTCCTGTTGATTCACAGTGTGTGTGTGTGTGTGTGTGTGTGGTTCCTGTTGATTCACAGTATGTGTGTGTGTGTGTGTGTGTGTGTGGTTCCTGTTGATTCACAGTGTGTGTGTGTGTGGTTCCTGTTGATTCACAGTGTGTGTGTGTGTGTGTGTGTGTTTCCTGTTGATTCACTGTGTGTGTGTGTGTGTGTGTTGTTCCTGTTGATTCACTGTGTGTGTGTATGTGTGTGTGTGTGTGGTTCCTGTTGATTCACTGTGTGTGTGTGTGTGGTTCCTGTTGATTCACAGTGTGTGTGTGTGTGGTTCCTGTTGATTCACAGTGTGTGTGTGTGTGTGTTTCCTGTTGATTCACTGTGTGTGTGTGTGTGTGTGTTGTTCCTGTTGATTCACTGTGTGTGTGTATGTGTGTGTGTGTGTGGTTCCTGTTGATTCACTGTGTGTGTGCGTGTGTGTGTGTGGTTCCTGTTGATTCACTGTGTGTGTGTATGTGTGTGTGTGTGTGGTTCCTGTTGATTCACTGTGTGTGTGTGCGTGTGTGTGTGTGGTTCCTGTTGATTCACTGTGTGTGTGTGTGTGTGTGTGTGTGTGGTTCCTGTTGATTTGTTGTGTGTGTGTGTTCCTGTTGATTCACAGTGTGTGTATGTGTGTGTGTGTGTGGTTCCTGTTGATTCACAGTGTGTGTGTGTATGTGTGTGTGTGTGTGGTTCCTGTTGATTCACAGTGTGTGTGTGTGTTTGTGGTTCCTGTTGCTTCACAGTGTGTGTGTGTGTGGTTCCTGTTGCTTCACTGTGTGTGTGTGTGTGTGTGTGTGTGTGTTTCCTGTTGATTCACAGTGTGTGTGTGTGTGGTTCCTGTTGATTCACAGTGTGTGTGTGTGTGGTTCCTGTTGCTTCACTGTGTGTGTGTGTGTGTGTGTGTTTCCTGTTGATTCACTGTGTGTGTGTGTGTGTGTGTGTGTTGTTCCTGTTGATTCACTGTGTGTGTGTATGTGTGTGTGTGTGTGGTTCCTGTTGCTTCACTGTGTGTGTGTGTGTTTCCTGTTGATTCACTGTGTGTGTGTGTGTTGTTCCTGTTGATTCACTGTGTGTGTGTATGTGTGTGTGTGTGTGGTTCCTGTTGATTCACTGTGTGTGTGTGCGTGTGTGTGTGTGGTTCCTGTTGATTCACAGTGTGTGTATGTGTGTGTGTGTGTGGTTCCTGTTGATTCACAGTGTGTGTGTGTATGTGTGTGTGTGTGTGGTTCCTGTTGATTCACAGTGTGTGTGTGTGTTTGTGGTTCCTGTTGCTTCATTGTGTGTGTGTGTGTGTGTGTGTTTCCTGTTGATTCACTGTGTGTGTGTGTGTTGGTTCCTGTTGATTCACAGTGTGTGTGTGTGTGTGTGTGTGGTTCCTGTTGATTCACAGTGTGTGTGTGTGTGTGTGTGTGGTTCCTGTTGATTCACAGTGTTTGTGTGTGTGTGTATGTGTGTGTGGTTCCTGTTGATTCAGTGTGTGTGTGTGGTTCCTGTTGATTCACAGTGTGTGTGTGTGTGTGTGTGTGTGTGTGGTCCTGTTGATTCACAGTGTTTGCGTGTATGTGGTTCCTGTTGATTCACTGTGTGTGTGTGTGTATGGTTCCTGTTGATTCACTGTGTTTGTGTGTGTGTATGTGTGTGTGGTTCCTGTTGATTCAGTGTGTGTGTGTGTGGTTCCTGTTGATTCACAGTGTGTGTGTGTGTGTGTGTGGTTCCTGTTGATTCACAGTGTGTGCGTGTGTGTGTGTGTGGTTCCTGTTGATTCACAGTGTGTGTGTGTGTGGTTCCTGTTGATTCACAGTGTGTGTGTGTGTGTGTGTGGTTCCTGTTGATTCACAGTGTGTGCGTGTTTGTGGTTCCTGTTGATTCACAGTGTGTGTGTGTGTGTGTGGTTCTTGTTGATTCACTGTGTGTGTGTGGTTCCTGTTGATTCGCAGTGTGTGTGTGTGTGTGTGTGGTTCCTGTTGATTCACTGTGTGTGTGTGTGTGTGTGTGGTTCCTGTTGATTCACAGTGTGTGTGTGTGTGTGTGGTTCCTGTTGATTCACTGTGTGTGGTTCCTGTTGATTCACAGTGTGTGTGTGTGTGTGTGGTTCGTGTTGATTCACAGTGTGTGTGTGTGGTTCCTGTTGATTCACTGTGTGTGTGTGTGTGGTTCCTGTTGATTCACAGTGTGTGTGTGTGGTTTCTGTTGATTCACAGTGTGTGTGTGTGGTTCCTGTTGATTCACTGTGTGTGTGCGTGGTTCCTGTTGATTCACAGTGTGTGTGTGTGTGGGGTTCCCTGTTGATTCACTGTGTGTGTGTGTGTCTGTGTGTGTGTGTGTGGTTCCTGTTGATTCACTGTGTGTGTTTGTGTGGTTCCTGTTGATTCAGTATGTGTGTGTGAGTGTGTGTGTGTGTGTAGTTCCTGTTGATTCACTGTGTGTGTGTGGTTCTTGTTGATTCACGGTGTGTGTGTGTGTGGTTCCTGTTTATTCAGTGTGTGTGTGTGTGTGTGGTTCTTGTTGATTCTGTGTGTGTGTGTGTGTGTGGTTCTTGTTGATTCACAGTGTGTGTGTGCATGGTTCCTGTTGATTCTGTGTATGTGTGTGTGTGTGTGGTTCCTGTTGATTCACATTGTGTGTGTTTGTGTGGTTCCTGTTGATTCAGTGTGGGTGTGTGTGTGTGTGTGTGTGTTTCATAGAAACATAGAAAATAGATGCAGGAGTCGGCCATTCGGCCCTTTGAGCATGCACCATCATTCAATAAGATCATGGCTGATCATCACCTCAGTACCTCTTTCTTGCTTTCTCTCCATATTCCTTGATCCCTTTAGCCGTAAGGGCCATATCTAACTCCCGCTTGAATACATCCAATGAACTGGCATCAACAACTCTCTGCGGTAGGAAGTTCCACAGGTTAACAACATTCTGAGTGAAGAAGTTTCTCCTCATCTCGATCCTAAATGGCTTACCCCTTATCCTTAGACTGTGTCCTCTAGTTCTGGACTTCCCCAACATCGGGAACATTCTTCCTGCATCTAACCTGTCCAATCCCATCATAATTTTATATGGAAACATAGAAACATAGAAATTAGGTGCAGGAGCAGGCCATCCGGCCCTTCGAACCTGCATTGCCATTCAATAAGATCATGGCTGTTCATTCAACCTCAATACCCCTTCCTGCTTTCTTTCCATACCCCTTGATCCCTTTAGCCGTAAGGGCCATATCTAACTCCCTCTTGAATATATCTAATGAACTGGCCTCAACAACTCTCTGCGGCAGAGAATTCCACAGGTTAACCACTCTCTGAGTGAAGAAGTTTCTCCTCATCTCGGTCCTAAATGGCCTACCCCTGCTTCTTCTTAGACTGTGACCCCTGGTCCTGGAACTCCCCAGCAACGGGAACATTCTTCCTGCCTCTAACCTGTCCAATCCCGTCAGAATTTTATATGTTTCTATGAGATCCCCTCTCATTCTTCTAAACTTCAGTGGATACAAGCCCTGTTGATCCAGTCTTTCCTCATATGTAAGTCCTGCCATCCCGGGAATCAGTCTGGTAAACCTTCGCTGCACTCCCTCAATAGCAAGAATGTCCTTCCTCAGATTAGGAGACCAAAACTGAACACAATATTCCAGGTGAGGCCTCACCAATGCCCTGTATAACTGCAGTAAGACCTCCCTGCTCCTATACTCAAATCCTCTAGCTATGAAGGCCAACATGCCATTTGCCTTCTTCACTGCCTGCTGTACATGCATGCCAACCTTCAATGACTGATGTACCATGACATCCAGGTCTCGTTGCACCTCCCCTTTTCCTAATCTGTCATCATTCAGATAAAACTCTGTCTTCCTGTTTTTGCCACCAAAGTGGATAACCTCAAATTTATTCACATTATACTGCATCTGCCATGCATTTGCCAACTCACCTAACCTGTCCAAGTCACCCTGTAGCCTCTTAGCATCCTCCTCACAGCTCACACCGCCACCCATCTTAGTGTCATCTGCAAACTTGGAGATATTACATTCAATTCCTTCATCTAAATCATTGATGTATATTGTAAATAGCTGGGGTCCCAGCACTGAACCCTGCGGTACCCCACTGGTCACTGACTGCCATTCTGAAAAAGACCCGTTTATTCCGACTCTCTACTTCCTGTCTGTCAACCAGTTCTCTATCCACATCAATACATTACTCCCAATATCATGTGCTTTAATTTTGCACACTAATCTCTTGTGTGGGACCTTGTCAAAAACTTTTTGAAAGTCCAGATACACCACATCCACTGGTTCTCCCTTGTCCACTCTACTAGTTACATCCTCAAAAAATTCTCGATTTTTCAAGCATGGTTTCCCTTTCATAAATCCATGCTGACTTGGACCGATCCTGTCACTGCTTTCCAAATGCACTGCTATTTCATCTTTAATAATTGATTCCAACATTTTCCCCATCACCGATGTTAGGCTAACTGGTCTATAATACCCTGTTTTCTCTCTCCCTCCTTTGTTAAAAAGTGGTGTTACATTAGCTACCCTCCAGTCGATAGGAACTGATCCAGAGTCAATAGACTGTTGGAAAATGATCACCAATGCATCCACTATTTCTAGGACCACTTCCTTAAGTACTCTGGGATGCAGACTATAAGGCCCTGGGGATTTATCGGCCCTCAATCCCATCAATTTCCCTAACACAATTTCCTGACTAATAAGGATTTCCTTCAGTTCATCCTTTTCGCTAGGCCCTCGAGCTCCGAGTATTTCCGAAAGGTTATTTGTGTCTTCTTTTGTGAAGACAGATCCAAAGTGTTTGTTCAATTGGTCTGCCATTTCTTTGTTCCCCATTATAAATTCACCTGATTTTGACTGCAAGGGACCAACGTTGATCTTCACTAATCTTTTTCTCTTCACATATCTATAGCAGCTTTTGTAGTCAGTTTTTATGTTCCCTGCAAGCTTCCTCTCATACTCTATTTTCTCCCTTCCTAATTAGATCCTTTGTCTTCTTCTGCAGAATTCTAAATTTCTCCCAGTCCTCAGGTTTGCTGCTTTTTCTGGCCAATTTATATGCCTCTTCCTTTAATTTCCCTTGTTAGCCATGGTTGAGCTATCTTCCCCGTTTTATTTTTACTCCAGATAGGGATGTACAATTGTTGAAGTTCATCCATGTAATCTATAAATGCCTGCCATTACCTATCCACTGTCAACCCTTTAAGTATCATTTGCCAGTCTATCCTAGCCAATTCACATCTCATACCATCGAAGTTACCTTTCCTTAAGTTCAGGACCCTCGTCTCCGAATTAACACTGTCACTCTCCAGCTTAATAAAGAATTCTACCATATTCCCCAGGGGGCTTTGCATAACAAGATTGTTAATTAGTCCTCTCTCATTTCACAACATCCAGTCTAGGATGGCCAGCTCTCTAATTGGTTCGTCGACATATTGGTCCAGAAAGCCATCCCTAATACACTCCAAGAAATCCTCCTCCACCGTATTTAAAGTCACACATGATAACTGCTGTACCTTTATTGCACGCATCCCTAATTTCTTGTTTGATGCCATCCCCAATCTCACTACTACTGTTTGGTGGTCTGTACACAACTCCCACTAGCGTTTTCTGCCCTTTGGTACTCCGCAGCTCTATCCATATAGATTCCATATCATGTAAGCTGTAAAGTCCTTACTCTACAGCATGAAACCACACGAGGCATATTCCAGGGACAAGGCCACTCTGTGACCTTAGCTTTTTATTACAGCACTCCAGAAGTGATGACCCTGCGTGGGACATCCCTTTATATATCTGTGTGGTCAGGTAAGGAGTGTCTCCCACAAGTTCACCCCTTGTGGTCAAGGTGTGCATCTAAGTTGAGTGTATACAGTAATACAGACGTGTTTCATTGTAGTTACAAACATGACATCACCTTCCCCCCCTCCAAAGTCTTACTGGGATCATAGGTTTAGTCTTTCAGGTGGTCTACGCTCCCTCGTGGAGCGCCACAGTTGGGGCTCCGGTTGTTGGACACTGACATGAGTGTCTGTCACCTGTGGTGATTCCGGCCTGTCTGGGCTGACCTCAGGGACTGTGCATTCTTCCGATTGCTCTTGTTGCTCGTTCACTGCCGGTAGTGTGAGCTTCATCTCATGGCCTTCTGCAGGTTCCTCCGTGTCCATGCTGAACCTTTTTTTTACTTGGTCCAGATGCTTACGGCATATCTGGCCATTGTTAACTTTTACCATGATGACCCTATTCCCCTCTTTGTCAATTACAGTACCCTCAAGCCATTTGGGACCCATAGCGTGATTGAGGACAAATACAGGATAATTTATTTCTATACATCTCCCCCTTGAATTACGGTCATGGTACTCGTTTTGTGGCTTGCGCTTGCCCTCAGCTATGTCGGTCAGGACTGGGTGAATGAGGGAAAACCGAGTTTTGAGTGTCCGTTTCATGAGTAGCTCTGCGGGCGTAACCCCCGTGAGCGAGTGCGGGTGGGATCTATAGGCTAGCAGGAGGCACGACAGGCGGCATTGTAGGGAGGGTCCTTGAATTCTGAGCATACCTTGCTTAATGATTTGGACTGCCCGTTCCGCCTGGCCATTGGAGGCCGGCTTGAACGCCGCAGTCCTGATGTGGTTGATACCATTGCCCGACATAAACTCCCGGAATTCATAGCTCGTGAAACATGGGCCATTATCACTAACCAGGATGTCTGGCAAGCCATGGGTTGCAAAATTCGCACGAAGGCTTTCCACGGTGGTGGATGACATGCATGAATTCAGGATGATGCACTCGATCCATTTCGAGTACGCATCTACTACAATGAGGAACATCTTCCCCATGAACGCGTAGTCAACGTGAATGCGTGACCATGGCTTGGTGGGCCAGGGCCACGGGCTGAGCGGGGCCTCCCTTGGTGCATTACCCAGCTGGGCACAGGTCGTGCACCTGCGAACACAGTGTTCCAGGTCTGAGTCAATTCCAGGCCACTAACGTGTGACTGGGCAATGGCCTTCATCATCACAATGCCTGGGTGCTCGCTGTGGAGTTCCCTGATGAATGCCTCCCTGCCCTTCTGGGGCATGACTACCCAGCTGCCCCATAGTAGGCAGTCAGCTTGGATGGAGAGCTCATCCATCCGCCTGTGGAACGGTCTGACCTCTTCAGGGCATGCTCCGTGTGCGAGCGCCCAATCCCCATTTCTTAATCAGGGATAGGAGGGGATCTCTGTTTGTCCAGATTTTGATCTGGCGGGCAGTGATGGGGGAGCCTGCACTGTCAAAGGCATCGACAGCCATGACCATCTCAGTGCTTTGCCCAGCTGCCCCCTTGGTGGTGGCCAGTGGGAGCCAGCTGAGCGCATCAGCGCAGTTTTCAGTGCCGGGCCGGTGCCGGATGGAGTAGTCATAAGCAGCTAGCGTGAGGGCCCACCGCTGTATGCGAGCTGATGCGTCGGCATTGACAGCCTTGCTGTCTGACAACAGGGATGTGAGTGGCTTGTGGTCCGTTTCTAATTCAAACTTCCTACCGAAGAGGCACTGATGCATTTTTTTTATACCATAGACACATGCAAGCGCTTCCTTCTCGACCATCCCATAGCCCCGTTCTGCTTGAGAGAGCGACCTGGAGGCATAAGCCACAGGTTGTAGCGGGCCCCCAGCATTACCCTGCTGCAACACGCACCCAACCCCATAGGATGATGCATCACATGTCAGAACTAAGCGTTTACAGGGGTCGTACAGGGTCAACAACTTGTTTGAATAGAGTAGGTTTCACGCCCGATCAAAAGCCCGTTCCTGACAATCCCCTCAAAACCAATCACGACCCTTACGCAGGAGCACGTGTAGCGGCTCCAACAGAAAGTTCCCGAAATAGTTCAACAGGAATAGTCCCAGGAATGAACGCAGCTCCGTTGTGTTGCAGGGCCTGGGTGCTCGTCGAATCGCCTCTGTTTTGGATTCGGTGGGCCGAATCCCATCTGCAGCAACCCTCCTGCCCAGAAACTCAACCTCAGGAGCTAAGAACATGCATTTAGACTTCTTGAGTCGTAGGCCTACCCAGTCCAGTTGGCGTAGCACCTCCTCCAGGTTATGGAGGTGTTCCTCGGTGTCTTGATCCGTGATGAGGATGTCGTCCTGGAATATGATCGTTCCCGGAATGGATTTAAGCAGGCTTTCCATGTTACGTTGAAAAATCGCGCCGCTGATCAAATGCCAAACGGGCACCTGTTATACGCAAACAGTCCCTTGTGCGTGGTGATGGTGGTCAGCAGTTTAGATTCTTCAGCCAGTTCCTGGGTCATATAGGCTGAAGTAAGGTCCAACTTGGTGAACAGCTTGCCGCCTGCCAGCGTGGCGAAGAGATCCTCCGCTCTTGGGAGCGGGTATTGGTCTTGTAGGGACACCCGATTGATGGTGGCCTTGTAGTCGCCACAGATCCTGACAGAGCCATCCGCTTTTAGAACGGGAACGATGGGGCTCGCCCAGTTGCTGAACTCAACAGTTGAGATGATGCCCTCTCGCAACATCCGGTCCAATTCGCTCTCGATTTTTTCCTTCATCACATACGGCACCGCTCTGGCTTTGTGGTGCACTGGCCTGGCGTCCGGGGCGATGTGTATCACTACTTTAGTGCCTTTGAAAGTCCCGACGCCCAGTTGGAGTAGTGACTCGAATTGTTGTAGGACTTGTGAGCACGAACTTCGCTCCACCAAGGACATTGCGTGAACATCCCCCCATTTCCAGTTCATCTCAGCTAACCAGCTCCTCCCCAACATTGCAGGACCATTGCCCGGGACAATCCAGAGTGGCAGACGGTTCACTAATCCATTGTGTGTGACAGCCATCATTGCACTGCCTAGCATCGGAATGATTTCTTTGGTGTAAGTCTCACTTTGGGTATCTACCCTGACATACAAGTCAGGTACAGCACGGGTTAGATACAGAGTAAAGCTCCCTCTACACTGTCTCCATCAAAAAGTCCAAGGGCAGATACAGCACGGGTGAGATACAGAGTAAAGCTCCTTCTACACTGTCCCATCAAACACTCCCAGGGCAGATACAGCATGGGTTAGATACAGAGTAAAGCTCCCTGTACACTGTTGCATCAAACACTCCCAGGGCAGGTACAGCACGGGTTAGATACAGAGTAAAGCTCCCTGTACACTGTTGCATCAAACACTCCCAGGGCAGGGACAGCACGGGTTAGATACAGAGTAAAGCTCCCTGTCCACTGTTGCATCAAACACTACCAAGTTCCTTCTCTCTTTCTATGCTCTGATAACCTCAGTCCCAATGTTTCTCTAGCTCTAGCTCCTTTACCCTCCAGCAGCCTGCCACCCCCTTCTATTATACCTTTGTTCTTTACTCTGATGGTAATTGTACTTTACAGATTGAAAGCGTACTTTTCACGGCTTTCTTCATGCAATTCTGCACCCTGCTTGCCTGGCAATTCTTCTTTAGCAGCGTGACTGGCTGATTACAGAATGGCAGTCTCTGAATGTGGCTGGCATCACCAAAAAAAATGGCTGACAAAATGGCCCCCAAAGGGGCAGCAGCCTGGCTCTTGAGACCTACCAGATGTATTTTGCTTGACTGAGATGTCCGTACAGGCAGAGTGCTGCCTTGTCAACATCACGACATGAAGAATTATTCTCAGTGGGTTTAATTTTCATGACAAAATGGTACTTTGAGCTCTGTAAATGTCAGAAAGATTGGGTAATTGGCTTGACAAATTAGAAAATGAAATTTATGCAAATGGGCGAGGGCAGCTCGTTCACAACTTCTGTCTGAGAGGATAGAGAGGGGTGGGGGGGAGGGGGAAACGTGGGCTGGTTACTGAGGACCATCAGAGGTGCAGCCGCTGTCGATGGGGATGTTGTCACCCTTGAGCCAAGTCGAAAGTCAAGGAGTGGGGCCATGGGTGGGATCATAATTTAATGAAAGCTTCGATTATTGAAAGAAAAGAAACAAAGAACTCGGATTTATACAGGGACTTCCAACTCCTCAGCATGTCCCAAAGCGTTTTAAGGCCAATGAAGTAATTTTGAAGTGTAGTCATTGTAATGTAGCAAACGTAGCAGCCAATTTGCACACAGCAAGCTCCCACAAAGACAATTGAGATCATGGTCAGGTAATCTGTGTTTCAGTGATGTTAATTCATGGCAGGTCACCGGGACACACTCCCCTGCTCTGCTTCGAATCAATGCCATGAGATATTTTATGTTCACCTGAGGGAGCAGACGGGGCCTCGGTTTAACGTCTCATCCAAAAGCCTGCACCTCCGATGGCGCAGCACTCCCTCAGCACTGCACTGGGAGTGTCAGCCTGGATTTTGTGCTCAAGTCTCTGGAGTGGGGTACTTGAATCCACAACCCTCTGACTCAGGGGCGGGAGTGTGCGACCCACTGAGCCACAGCTGACACCTGCGGAGATTACAATTGTTGTTGAGCATGGTTTGTGATCTGGGCAGATTAATTTTGTAAAAAGGGTGTTCTCAAACAGGTGTTCTCTCAGTATTTTCGGGACACGCAGACAGAGTGGGACGCTGGGCAGAAAAACAGAGTGAGCCAGACACACACCAGCAACTTTAATGCAGTTAAATGTCCCAAAGCATTTCACAGGAACGGCTATCAGACAAAATTTGATACCCAGCTACGTAAGGGGACATGTTTTAATGAGCGCCTTAAAGAAAGTGAGAGAAGTAGCGACATGGAGATTCGGCCCAACCAGTCCATGCCGGCGTTTTTGCTCCACTTGAGCCTCTTCCCGTCTTTCATCATCTAAACATTACAACATTACAAACATTAAAATATTTCCCACATTACAACAGCGACTACACTCCAAAAGTACTTCATTGGCTGTAAAGCACGTTGGTCGTGAAAAGCGCTATATAAATTCTTTCTATCTTTTTTCAAAACTTATCAGCATAACCCTCTATTCCCTTCTCCCTCATATGCTTATCTAGCTTCCCCTTAAATGCATCGATACTTGTCGCTTCAACCACTCCCTGTGGTAGCGAGTTCCACATTCTCACCACTCTCTGGGTAAAGAAGATACTTCTGAATTCCCGGTTAGATTTCTTGGTGACTATCTTATATTGATGGCCTCTAGTTTCGCTCTTCCCCACAAGTGGAAACACTCTCTCTGTCTACTCCATCAAAACCTTTCATCATTTTAAAGACCTCTATTAGGTCACCCCTCAGCCTGCTCTTTTCAAGGAGGGAATTCAGAGCTTAGGGCCGAGGCAGCTGAAGGCACAGCCGCCAATGGTATGGGCGATTAAAATCAGGGATGGGCAAGAGGCCAGAATCGGAAGGGAGCAGAGATCTCGGAGGCTTGACAGAAAAGAAGGTGGAAATAGAATAACAAACAATGTATAAAGGGAGAAAGATGCCAAAAGACAGGCAAGGCCATGACCTCCAGGCCTGGAGCTGGCCCGTTGCCAGGAAGTTCTCTCCGTCTGAATGAGCTCTTTAATGGTGCGGGTTTCCTCGGGACATTACTGAGGTTTAGTGGTGGGTGGGATAGGCCAATTGCTCATTCATACTCTCTCCAAACCCACAAGTTCGCTTCTGTTGATAAACAATGATGAGTGTATGCACATGTGTGCAGGCTGCATACTCAATGTTGTTTATGTACCTCACTGGTGCAAAGCCCTTAAAGGTCCACACAAAATCCAGCTAAAGCCCCCAGTACAGTACTGAGGGTGAGCTGCACTGTCGGAGGTGGCGTCCTTCGGATGAGACACTAAACCGAAGCTCTCTCTACTCTCTCAGTTGGGCGTAAAAGATCCTGTGGCACCATGTTTGAAGACGAGCAGGGAAATTCTCCCCTATGCCCTGCCCAATATTTATCCCTCCATCTACACCATAAGGAACAAATTATCTAGTCATTATCTCATTGCTATTTGTGGGACCTTGTTGTGCATTAAAATGATGTTAGGAAATGTCCCATCCCACAGGTTAAATGAAAGAGCAACCAAAGCATTGGCAAGGTCTTCTAGAGAGAGAGCGAGAGTGTAATAATGAGGGTGAGTGTATAACACACTGTTATAATTGACTGATACAATGAGGGTGGGTGTATAACAGGCTGTGTTATAACTGACAGTGATATAGTGAGGGTGAGGTATTTATATTGTTATTGGTTCTCAGGATCGTTGCATTGTTAGCAAGGGCTGCATTTATTGCCCATCCCTAATTGTCCTCGAGAAGATGGTGGTGAGCCGCCTTCTTGAACCGCTGCAGTCCATGTGGTGAAGGTATTCCCACAGTGCTGTTAGGGAGGGAGTTCCAGGATTTTGACCCAGCGACGATGAAGGAACAGCGATATATTTCCAAGTCAGGATGATGTTTAACTTGGAGGTGAACTTGCAGGTGGTGGTGTTCCCATGGGCCTGCTGCCCTTGTCCTTCTAGGTGGTAGAGGTTGCGAGTTTGGGAGATACTGTTGAAGAAGCCTTGGCGTGTTGCTGCAGTGCATCTTGTAGATGGTACACACTGCAGCCACAGTACGCTGGTGGTGGAGGGAATGGATGTTGAAGGTGGTGGATGGGGTGCCGATCAAGCTGGCTGCTTTGTTCTGGATGGTGTCGAGCTTGTTGTTGGAGCTGCACTCATCCAGGCAAGTGGAGAGTATTCCATCACACTCCTGACTTGTGCCTTGTAGATGGTGGAAAGGCTTTGGGGAGTTAGGAGGTGAGACACTCTCCCTAGAATACCCAGCTTCTGACCTGCTCTTCCAGCCAAGGTATTTATGGGCTGGTCCAGTTACGTTTTTGGTCAATGATGACCCCCAGGGTGTTGATGATGGGGGATTCAGCGATGGTAATGCCGTTGAAGGGGCGGTGGTTAGACTCTCACTTGTTGGAGATAGTCATTGCCTGGCACTTGTGTGGTGAGAATGTTACTTGCCACTTATCAACCCAAGCTTTAATGTTGTCCAGGTCTTGCGGGCATGCAAGTACGGACTGCTTCATTATCTGAGGAATTACAAATGGAACTGAACACTGTGCAATCGTCAGCAAACATCCCTACTTCCGAACTTATGATGGAGGGAAGGTCACTGATGAAGCAACTGAAGATGGTTTGTCCTAGGACATTGCCCCAATGTCCTGAGGCTGAGATGATTGATCTCCAACAACTACAACCATCTTCCTTTGTGCAAGGTATGACTCCAGCCAGTGGAGAGTTTTCCCCTTGATCCCCATTGATCAGTTTTACTAGGGCTGCTTGATGCTACATTCGGTCAAATGCTATCTTGATGTCAAGGGCAGCCACTTTCACCTCATCTCTAGAATTCAGCTCTTTTGTCCATGTTTTGACCAAGGCTGTAATGAGGTCTAGAGCTGAGTGCTCCTGGCGGACCCAAACTGAGCATCAGTGCGTGGGTTATTGGTGAGTAAGTGCTGCTTGATGGCACTTTTGGTGACTCCTTCTATCATTTTGCTGATTGAGAATAGGTTGATAGGGCAGTAATTGAATTAGATTTGTCCTGCTTTTTGTGGACAGAACATAACTGGGCAATTTTCCACATTGTCGAGTATATACCAGTGTTGTAGCTGTACTGGGACAGCTTGACTAGAGGCACCACTAGTTCTGGAGCACAAGTCTTCAGCACGACAGCTCGGATGTTGTCAGGACCCGTAGCCTTTGCTGTATCCAGTGCACAACTGTTTCTTGATATCACGTGGAGTGAATCGAATTGGCTGAAGACTGGCTTCTGTGATGGTGTGGCAGCTAATTTGTTCACAGCAGAGTCCCACAAACAACAACGTGATAATGACCAGTCAATCTGTTTTAGTGATGTTGGTTGAGGGATAAATATTGGCCAGGACACCGAGGAGAACTCCCCTGCTCTTCCTTGAAATAGTGGCCAAGGGACCTTTTACGTCCACCTGAGAGAGCAGACTGGGCCTCGGTTTAGCTTCTCTTCCAAAAGGCGGCACCTCCGACAGTGCAGCACTCTCTTGGTACAGGGAGTGACAGCTTAGATTTTGTACTCAAGTCTCTGGATTGGAGCTCAAAATCCTGACCTGCACCACCATTACATATTCCATCTGCATCTTCGGTTGGCTTATCGTGGAGCTTCTGTCACTGTCCTCAAGGTACAGCCTTCGACCCTGGTGTCGTGTCTTGGATAGTCCAAGGGTGCTCTTGCGTCACAGGTTGCAGGTTGTGGATACCGTTGGCTAATTTAAGGATTTGCTCACCCGCCCTTTGATGACGTTTCTTCCATCGAGGGTCCCACCATCCTCCTCCTCCAGAACTGTCGTCCCTCTCTGGATGTGGCATGGTTACTAGACCACCTCTCCGGGTAATCGGCCTTGACCAATTAAAGGTAGCGTTGTCTACGGTCACTCCGGTAATAGGTTTGAACACCTGGCTCAAAGTCCATACTTAGCATTCCAACCATTCAACCTTGAAGCCTGGGCTTAAACATCTTTGCGTACTGGTGAGAGTCTCTTCTCCCTGCTTGTTGTAAGGTTCCTAAGTGGAATAATTGAGAAATCTTAGTGAAGAGACGGGGTCCAATAGTGAAGGACAACAGAAAGGGTAAAGTAAGGAATCCTGATGGTGATATTGCCTCTTTAAACGGGGTCCTAACGAGACCTTTCTTTAAATGAGGTCCTAATGATGACCTTTCCTTAATCCTGATGCTGAGACTCACAAGTTCACAAGAGAATTACAATGTTGAAGGCATTCCGTCCGTCTTACGCATCCAGCCAGAGGGATCCTATTGTCACCCCATTGTACCGCCAAACTGTTTCTGAAATGATCCCAGGGTTTTCATTTAAACTGCTCTATCTGCAGATATATTTCTTACATTGATCACTCTTTGTGTGAAGAAGTATTTTCTGATTTCCGTCCTGAAATGAGCTTTCTGAAGTTGGAACCTATGTCCCCGAGTTCAACTCCTGCCGTTTCATAGAATCATAGATGGTTACAGCTCGGAAGGAGACCATTCGTTCCGTCGAGCCCGTGCCAACTCTCTGAGAGCACTTCAGCTAGTTCTACTTCCCCCGCCCTTTCCCTGTAGCCCCGCAATTTATTTTCCTTCAGGTACTTATCCAACTCCCTTTTGAAAGCCACAGTTGAATCTGCGTCCACCACCCTTTCAGGCTGTGAATTCCAGACCCTAACCACTCGCTGCATAAAAAAGTTTTGCCTCATGTCGCCTTTAATTTAAAGTTTAATTTACAGTAATATTCCGGGTTAACTTTCTACACCCTAAAATAGATCACTATTCCTCTAGAAGATCTCCTCACGGACGCCTCCTTTTTGAACTGAAAAGTCCTAGGAAGGAGCAATTTTGACTTTAAACAATGGTGTAAAATTTGGTGATATTGAATGAGCCGCCCATTACACAGCGAGGCCTGGGGGTGTATAATGGGCGGACAATCCGATATCGCCCACTTTACACAGTTGCTCAAAGTTAAAATGACTCCCACTAGTTTCTCCAGCCGTTCCCATAATTCAGACCCCTGACACTGGGGTTTCTGAATTGTAGATCTTCTCTGCCCTGCCTCCAGAGCTCAAATGTCTCTCTGACTCCTTGGCAACCAGTGTCGGATGTGGTATCCAAGGTGCGGACTGACCAGGACAATGTTCACTTTAATTACTACCTCCATTGACTTGTATTCTTATGGTTTGACTGTGCGGTCCAACATCCTAATTGGCTTAATGAATTGGTTGGGCATGTCTCGCATCAACATCCCTCAGGCTTTTTGATATCGTCCAGCTTCCTAAGCTATTTCAATACCAGTCATGGATTACATGTGCCGTCTATTTTTCCTTCCTATCTGTGGCACCTGCATTAATTTTCATCTCCCATTGTTCTGCCCTCTTGCATATTTTGTCCAACTCCTTCCATGGTTTCTGGGGTTCCTCCAGCAATTCCACTGCGCCTCCTAGTTTGCAGACATCTGAAAATCTGATCACTTTGCCTTGAGTTTCTGACCCAGATCATTTCTGTAAAGTAGAAACGGTAGTGGTCGCAGCACTGAATTCCGAGGCACCTCACTCAGTACTCCACCCCTACGCACCACCAACCCCGCCCCTGCTCTGACGTAACTCCTCCAATCGGCACTGCACCTTAGAAAGGATATATTGACCTTGGAAGGAGCGCAGCGCAGAATCACCAGAATGTTACCAGGGCTACAAGAGTTAGATTATACAAACTAGGCTTGATTAAGGTTTTTAGGATTTTGAAAGGAATCGGTTGGCTAGATAGAAACTTTTTCTGCCGGTGGGCGGGTCTAGGACAAGGGGACATAAAATCAGAGCCAGGCCATTCAGGAGAGAAGTTAGGAAACACATTTTCATGCAAAGGATGGTAGAAGTGTAGAACTCTCTCCCACAAAAAGCAGTAGTTGCGAGCTCAATTCATAATTTTAAATCTGAGAGCAATAGATTATTGCTAGCCAAGGGTATGGAAGAATATGGAACCAAGGTGGGTGGGATGGAGTTAAGATACAGATTAGTCATGATCCCATTGAATGGCAGGGCAGGCTCGAGGGGCTGAACGGCCACCTCCTGTTTCTATGTTCCTCATGAAGTACTCTTGTTTCCAACCCTTCAACCAGTTCTTTATCCATTTCCAGGGTATGCCCTGAATCCTCACAGATTTGTTTAATTAAGAGCCTTTCATGTGGAACTTTGATCAAAAGTCATCTGCTGTAAATGGGGGCCTGATGGAAAGATTAGGCCTTTACACGGATCCTGACAGCAAGATTCCATATTTAGACGCACTCCTGATGATTTACGATGATTGACCACGAAGGGGTTACTGGGATATATTTGGCAAGTTTTCCATTTAAATCAGATTCAATCAGAGTGCCAACATTCTCTTCTGTGTGAAGACTGTGATACCTTTTTAGAAAATTATATCTCTTTATGGAGAAGGCCCTTAATATTAATGAGGTCTTTGAATGATTTGCTTTGTTAGCTGCAGTTGAATAAGCAGAATAAAGGATTGAATTGGGCGAGGGGGAAGAGAATCCCGGTTACCGTGACAACACGGAAAAAACTTGAAAATAGGTCTCGATGCGGTTTCCATGGTAATTGTACACTGGAAACATTAGGTGGATTGATAACATGAAAGGGAATTGGTAAAATCAGGCTCTTTTCAAAATGGTTGACCTTTGACCTCCGTTCCCAGCACATCAAAAGTTTGTTGTTTGGTTTTATTTTGGTTTTGGAGAGGAGGTCGAGATAGTGCACTTTGGTTTACGTAGTGCTTCGGTTGCTATGGGTAACAATGTGAGCGATGCTAATCCAGCCCTGGAATCAGTCCTGCCCAGTGTCGATCTGTGCGGACCAATCAAAATTGAGCGTCCGCCAACTTGGGGATTAACATAACCTTACAGGTAAAGCAGGGCTTCATCGCACATTCTCTGGCTTAGACCCAAAGACTTCCACATGGTCAACCGCAGACGTAGACCTTTACCAGCATCAGGATAAGGTTTTTTTTTTTTACAGCTTCAAGTTCATATATTTTACATGTCAAAATACGGTGCTCCAAAGCTTTCCCAGGACCATCTTCAGGTTCCCATTTCTTGCCAATGCAAAGCTGAGGTACAGGGACTTCAAATGGTTCCGGTACATCACATTTCCCATCTCAGATTTGGGATCTTCACTCATAGCTTCAATATCTGTATCTGTGTTACAGGGTATAACACTCCTGTATATATTATATAACACACTGTGTGTTACAGGATATAACACTCCTGTATATATTATATAACACACCATGTGTTACAGGGTATAACACTCCGGTATATATTATATAACACACTGTGTGTTATATGGAAACATAGAAAATAGGTGCAGGAATAGGTCATTCGGCTCCTCGAGCCTGCACCACCATTCAATAAGATCATGGCTGATCATTCCCTCAGTATCCCTTTCCTGCTTTCTCTCCATTCCCCTTGATCCCTTTAGCTGTAAGGGCCATATCTAACTCCCTCTTGAATATATCCAATGAACTGGCATCAACAACTCTCTGCGGTAGAGAATTCCACAGCTTAACAACTCTCTGACTGAAGAAGTTTCTCCTCATCTCAGTCCTAAATGGCCAACCCCTTATCCTAAGACTGTGTCCCCTGGTTCTGGACTTCACCATCATTGGGAATATTCTTCCCGTATCTAACCTGTCCAGTCTCGTCAGAATCTTGAAAGTTTCTATGAGATCCCCTCTCATTCTTCTAAACTCCAGTGTATAAAGGCCCAGTTGATCCAGTCTCTCCTCATATATCAGTCCCGTCATCCCGGGAATCAGTCTGGTGAACCTTCGCTGCACTCCCTCAATACCAAGAAAAGCCTTCCTCAGATTAGGAGATCAAAACTGAACACAATATTCCAGGTGAGGCTTCACCAAGGCCCTGTACAACTGCAGTAAGACCTCCCTGCTCCTATACTCAAATCCTCTAGCTATGAAGGCCAACATACCATTTGCCTTCTTCACTGCCTGCTGTACCTGCATGCTAACTTTCAATGACTAATGAACCATGACACCCTGGTCTTGTTGCACCTCCCCTTTTCCTAATTTGCCACCATTCAGATCATATTCTGCCTTTGTGTTTTTCCCCCAAAGTGGATAACCTCACATTATACTGCATTTGCCATGCATTTGCCCACTCAGCTAACCTGTCCAAGTCACCCTGCAGCCTTTTAGCGTCCTCCTCACAGCTCACACCGCCACCCAGTTTACTGTCATCTGCAAACTTGGAGATATTACACTCAATTCCTTCATCTAAATCATTAATGTATATTGTAAAGAGCTGGGGTCCCAGCACTGAGCCCTGTGGTATTCCACTAGTAACTGCCTGCCATTCTGAAAAGGACCCGTTTATCCCAACTCTCTGCTTCCTGTCTGTAAACTAGTTCTCTATCCAAGTCAGTACATTACCCCCAATACCATGTGCTTTGATTTTGCACACCAATCTCTTGTGTGGGATCTTGTCAAAAGCCTTTTGAAAGTCCAAATAGACCACATCCACTGGTTCTCCCTTGTCCACTCGACTACTTCCATCCTCAAAAAATTCCAGAAGATTTGTCAAGCATGATTTCCCTTTCATAAATCCATGCTGACTTGGACCGATCCTGTCATTGCTTTCCAAATGCGCTGCTTTTTCATCTTTAATAATTGATTCCAACATTTTCCCCACTACTGATGTCAGGCTAACGGGTCTATAATTACCTGTTTTCCCTCTCCCTCCTTTTTTAAACAGTGGTGTTACATTAGCTGCCCTCCAGTCCATAGGAATTGATCCAGAGTCGATAGACTGTAGGAAAATGATCACCAATGCATCCACTATTTCAATGGTCACTTCCTTAAGTACTCTGGGATGCAGACTATCAGGCCCCAGGGATTTATCGGCCTTCAATCTCATCAAATTCCCTAACACAGTTTCCCGCTTTATAAGGATATCCTTCAGTTCCTCCTTCTCACTAGACCCTCGGTCCCGTCGTATTTCCAGAAGGTTATTTGTGTCTTCCTTCGTGAAAACAGAAGCAAAGTATTTGTTTAACTGGTCCGCCATTTCTTTGTTCCCCATTATAAATTCACCTGAATCTGACTGCAAGGGACCTACATTTGTTTTCACTAATCTTTTTCTCTTCATATATCTATAGAAGCTTTTGCATTCAGGTTTATGTTCCCACCAAGCTTCCTCTCATACGCTATTTCCCCCCTCCTAATTAAACCCTTTGTCCTCCTCTGCTGTATTAAAAATTTCTCCCGGTCCTCAGGTTTGCTGCTTTTTCTGGCCAATTTATATGCCTCTTCCTTGGATTTAATACTATCCTTAATTTCCCTTGTTAGCCACAGTTGAGCCACCTTCCCCATTTTATTTTTACTCCAGACAGGGATGTACAATTGTTGAAGTTCATCCATGTGATCTTTTAATGTTTGCCATTGCCTATCCACTGTCAACCCTTTAAGTATCATTTGCCAGTGTATTCTAGCCAATTCACATCTCATACCATCGAAGTTACCTTTCCCCAAGTTCAGGACCCTAGTCTCTGAATTAACTGTATTACTCTCCATCTTAAGAAAAAATTCTACCATATTATGGTCACTCTTCCCCAAGGGGCCTCGCACAACAAGATTGTTAATTCATCCTTTCTCATTACACATCACCCAGTTGAGGATGGCCAGCCCTCTAGTTGGCTCCTCGACATATTGGTCTCGAAAACTATCCCTAATACACTCCAGGAAATCCTCCTCCACCGCATTGCTACCTGTTTGGTTAGCCCAGTCAATATGTAGATTAAAGTCCCCCATGATAACTGCTGTCCCTTTATTGCATGCATCCCTAATTTCTTGTTTGATATTGTCCCTATCCTCATTACTACTGTTTGGTGGTCTGTACACAACTCCCAAGCATTTTCTGCTCTTTTGTATTCCGTAGTTTCACCCATACAGATTCCACATCATCCAAGCTAATGTCCTTTCTTACTATTGCCTTAATTTCCTCTTTAACCAGCAACGCCACCCCACCTCCTTTTCCTTTCTGTCTATCCTTCCTAAATATTGAATACCCCTGGATGTTAAGTTCCCAGCCTTGGTCACCCTGGAGCCATGTCTCCGTGATGCCAATTACATCATACCCGTTAACTGCTATCTGCGCAGTTAATTCGTTCACCTTATTCCGAATACTTCTCGCATTGAGGCACAGAGCCTTCAGGCTTGTCTTTTTAACACACTTTGCCCCTTCAGGATTTTGCTGTAATGTGGCCCTTTTTGTTTTTTGCCTTGGGTTTCTCTGCCCTCTACTTTTACTTTTCTTCTTTTTATCTTTTGCTTCTGCCCCCATTCTACTTCTCTCTGTCTCCCTGCATAGGTTCCCATCCCCCTGCCATATTAGTTTAACTCCTCCCCAACAGCACTAGCAAACACTCCCCCTTGGACATTGGTTCCGATCCTGCCCAGGTGCAGACCATCTGGTTTGTACTGGTCCCACCTCCCCCAGAACCGGTTCCAATGTCCCAGGAATTTGAATCCCTCCCTTCTGCACCACTCCTCAAACCATGTATTCATCTGAGCTATCCTGCAATTCCTACTCTGACTAGCACATGGCACTGGTAGCAATCCTGAGATTACTACTTTTGAGGTCCAACTTTTTAATTTAGCTCCTAGCTCCCTAAATTCGTCTTGTAGGACCTCATCCCATTTTTCACCTATATCGTTGGTACCTATATGCACCACGACAACTGGCTGTTTGCCCTCCCCCTTCAAAATGTCCTGCACCCGCTCTGAGACATCCTTGACCCTTGCACCAGGGAGGCAACATACCATCCTGGAGTCTCGGTTGCAGCTGCAGAAATGTCTATCTATTCCCCTTACAATAGAATCCCCTACCACTAAAGCTCTCCCACTCTTTTTCCTGCCCTCCTGTGCAGCAAAGCCACCCACGGTGCTATGGACTTGGCTGCTGCTGCCCTCCATTGAAGAGTCATCCCCCTCAACAGTACCCAAAGCGGTGTATAACAGGGTATAACACACCTGTATATATTATATAACACATTGTGTTACAGGGAAAACACTACTGTATACATTATATGTGTGTTACAGGGTATAACACACCTATATATATTATAGAACACACTGTGTGTTACAGGGTATAACACTCTTGTGTATATTATATAAGACACTGTGTGTTACAGGGTATAACACTCCTGTATATATTATATAACACATTGTACAGGGTACAGTCGAAGGATAAGGGGTAAGCCATTTAGGACCGAGATGAGGAGAAACTTCTTCACCCAGAGAGTGGTGAACCTGTGGAATTCTCTACCACAGAAAGTAGTTGAGGCCAATTCACGAAATATATTCAAAAGGGAGTTAGATGAAGTCCTTACTACTCCGGGGATCAAGGGGTATGCCGAGAAAGCAGGAAGGGGGTACTGAAGTTTCATGTTCAGCCATGAACTCATTGAATGGCGGTGCAGGCTAGAAGGGCTGAATGGCCTGCTCCTGCACCTATTTTCTATGTTTCTATGTTACTGTATACATTATGTGTGTGTTACAGGGTATAACACGCCTCCATATATTATATAACAGACTGTGTGTTACAGGGTATAACACTCCTGTACATATTATATAACACACATTGTATTACAGGGTATAACACTCCTGTATACATTATATGTGTGTTACAGGGTATAACACGCCTCTATATATTATATAACAGATTATGTGTTACAGGGTATAACACTCATGTATATATTATATAACACACTGTCTGTTACAGGGTATAACACTCCTGTATATATTATATAACACACGTGTGTTATTGGGTAAAACACTCCTGTACATATTATATGACACACTGTGTGTTACAGGGTATAACATTCCTGTATATATTATATAACACTATAACACTCCTGTATATATTATATAACACACTGCGTGTTACAGGGTATAACACTCCTGTATATATTATATGACACACTGTGTGTTACAGGGTATAACACTCCTGTATATATTATATAACACTATAACAGTCCTGTATATATTATATAACATATGTGTGTTACAGGGTATAACACTCCTGTATATATTATATAACACACTGTGTGTTACAGGGAATAACACTCCTGTATATATTATGTAACAGACTGTGTGTTACAGGGTATAACACTCATGTCTATATTATATGACACACTGTGTGTTACAGGGTATAACACTCCTGTATATATTATATAACACATTGTGTTACAAGGTATAACACTCCTGTATATATTATATGACACACTGTGTGTTACAGGGTATAATACTCCTGTATATATTATATAACACACTGTGTTACAGGGTATAACACTCCTGTATATATTATATAACACACCATGTGTTACAGGATATAACACTCCTGTATATATTATATAACACACCGTGTGTTACAGGGTATAATACTCCTGTATATATTATATAACACACTGTGTGTTACAGGATATAACACTCCTGTATATATTATATAACACACTGTGTGTTACAGGGAATAACACTCCTGTATATATTATGCAACAGATTGTGTGTTACAGGGTATAACACTTATGTCTATATTATATGACACACTGTGTGTTACAGGGTATAACACTCCTGTATATATTATATAACACATTGTGTTACAAGGTATAACACTCCTGTATATATTATATAACACACCGTGTGTTACAGGGTATAACACTCCTGTATATATTATATAACACACCGTGTGTTACAGGGTATAACACTCCTGTATATATTATACAACGCACCGTGTGTTACAGGATATAACACTCCTGTATATATTATATAACACACCGTGTGTTACAGGATATAACACTCCTGTATATATTATATAACACACCGTGTTTTACAGGGTATAACACTCCTGTGTATATTATATAACACACCGTGTGTTACAGGGTATAACACTCCTGTATATATTATATAACACACCGTGTGTTACAGGGTATAACACTCCTGTATATATTATATAACACACCGTGTGTTATAGGATATAACACTCCTGTATATATTATATAACACACCGTGTGTTACAGGGTATAACACTCCTGTATATATTATATAACACACCGTGTGTTACAGGATATAACACTCCTGTATATATTATATAACACACCGTGTGTTACAGGGTATAACACTCCTGTGTATATTATATAACACACCGTGTGTTACAGGGTATAACACTCCTGTATATATTATATAACACACCGTGTGTTACAGGGTATAACACTCCTGTATATATTATATAACACACCGTGTGTTACAGGGTATAACACTCCTGTATATATTATATAACACACCGTGTGTTACAGGGTATAACACTCCTGTATATATTATGTAACACACTGTGTGTTACAGGGTATAACACTCCTGTATATATTATGTAACACACTGTGTGTTACAGGGTATAACACTCCTGTATATATTATGTAACACACTGTGTGTTACAGGGTATAAAACGTCTGTGCCCCGGACTAAAGTTACCGAAACTCCCGTTTTGCGCTGCTGCTGATCCACACGGGGCAGAAAGCCTTGTGCTGTGAGCTCTGTAACAAAGCCTTCCCACAGTTGTCTGACCTTGTGGATCACCAGTGAACCCACACAGGGGACAGACTGTTCAAGTGTGAGTTCTGTAACGAAGCATTCGCCCATCCGTCCGACCTCCTGGATCACCAGCGGACCTACACAGGAGACAAACCCTTCCATTGTGACGTGTGCCAGGATTGTTTCACCTACTCCTCCTCTCTGGAGCTACACCAGGGTCCTCACACAGGACAGAAACCCTCCCAGCGTGGCATGTACCACAACAGTTTCACCATCTTCTCCTTTTCCCTGCCGGTATGAATGCTGCCAGAACTGCTTCACTGACTCACTGACACAGGCTTGTAGCAAACCCTGGTCCTCCAGCATTGCAATGGTCTTCAGAGACGTCTCCAAATGTTGCTCCTCCAGCATTGCAATGGTCTTCCTGGAACATTGTGGGCTGCCCCGACCTGTGTGAGAACACAACTGCAGGTCGGGGCTATAAATAGAGCTGGTATAACATTCCTGTATATATTATATAACATACCGTGTGCTCATCATCATCATAGGCAGTCCCTCGGACTCGAGGAAGTCTTGATTCCACTCCCAAAGTGAGTTCTTTGATGGATGAACAGTCCGATACGAGAACCACAGACCCTGTTAAAAGTGGGACAGACATTCGTTAAGGGAAGGGGTGGGTGGGGCTGGTTTGCCGCACGATCCTTCCGCTGCCTGCGCTTGACCTCTTCACGCTCTTTGCGTTGAGACTCAAAGAGCTCAATGCCCTCCCGGATGGACTTTCTCCACCTAGGGCGGTCTTCGGCCAGGGTCTCCCAGGTGTCAGTGATGATGTCGCACTTTACCAGGGAAGCTTTGAGGGTGTCCTTTTAACGTTTCCGCTGCTCACCTTTGGCCCGTTTACCATGAAGGGGCTCCGCATAAAGCATTTACTTAGGGAGTATCATATCTGGCACGCGAACTATGTGGCCTGCCCAGCGAAGCAGATCGAGTGTGGTCCGTGCTTCAATACTGGGGATGTTGCCTGGACGAGGACACTGATGTTCGTGCGCTTGTCCTCCCAGGGGATTTGCAGGATCTTGCGGAGTCATCATTGGTGATACATCACCAGCGACTTGAGGTGCCTTCTATACATCGTCCATGCCTCAGATCCATAGAGGAGGGCGGGTATTACTACAGCCCTGTAGACCATGAGCTTGGTGGTAGATTTGAGAACCTGGTCTTCAAGCACTCTTTTCCTCAGATGGCCGAAGGCTGCACTGGCGCACTGGAGGTGATGTTAAATCTCCATATCAATGTCTGCCTTTGTTGATAAGAGGCTCCCAAGATATGGGAAATAGTCCACGTTGTCGAGGGCCACACCATGAATCTTGATGATTGGAGGGCAGTGCTGTGCGGCGGGGACAGGCTGGTGGAGGAACTTTCTCTTTTGGATGTTAAGCGTAAGGCCCATGCTTTCATATGCTTCAGTGAATACATTGACTTTATCCTTAAGTTCAGCCTCTGAATGTGCACAGACGCAGACATCGTGCGCAGCCTGCAGCTCAACGACGGAGGTTGGGGTGATCTTGGACCTGGCCTGGAGGCGGCGTAGGGTAAACAGCTTCCCACTGGTTCTGTAGTTTAGTTCCACTCCAGCGGGGAGCTTGTTGATTGTGAGGTGGAGCATGGCGGCGAGGAAGATTGAGAAGAGGGTTGGAGCGATGACGCAGCCCTGTTTGACCCCAGTCCGGACGTGGATTGGGTCTATAATGGATCCGTTAGTAAGGATCACGGCCTGCATGTCATCGTGAAGCAGGCGAAGGATGTTGACAAACCTTTGGGGGCATCCGAAATGGAGGAGGACGCTCAATAGACCCTCGCAGTTGACAGTCTCAAAGGCCTTTGTAAGATCGAAAAAGGCCATGTATAAGGACTGGCGCTGCGCACTGCATTTTTCCTGCAGCTGTCGTGCTGCAAAGATCATGTCCGTTGTGTCGCGTAGGCGACGAAATCCGCACTGTGGTTCTGTGAGAAGCTCCTTGACCACAGGGAGAAGACAATTGAGGAGAACTCTAGCGACAACTTTCCCAGTGGCTGATAACAGGGAGATTCCCCTGTAGTTGCCGCAGTCGGACTTGTCCCCCTTTTTAAAGATGGTCACAATCACTGCTTCTCTGAGATCTCCCGGCATGTTCTCCTCCCTCCACATGAGAGAGATGAGGCCATGTATCCGTGTCAACAACGCCACTCCGCCATACTTTAGTGCCTCAGCAGGGATTCCATCTGCACCTTGTTATTCTTGAGCTGTTTTACGGCTTTGCCTAACTCGTGCAACGTTGGAGTTTCACTGAGTTGGTGGCGGGTCGCATGCTGTGGGATGGAGTCGAGAACACTCGAGTCAAAGGCAGAGTCTCGATTGGAGAGATCTTCAAAGTGCTCCTCCATCGGGCCCTGACAATCTCAATGTCCTTGATGAGTGTTTCCCCATTCTTGGCCAGGAGTGGGTTGGGGCCTTGGGAGTTTGGACCGTAGGTGGCTTTGACTGCAGTGAAGAATCCTTGCATATCGTGGCTGTCGGCCAGTTGTTGTTTCTCCTGTGCTTTCTCTATCCACCACCTGTTCTTTAGGTCCCGGGTTTTTTGTTGGACCTGAGCCTTGAGCCGTCTGTAATGTTGTTTTGCAGCTCCCGAGTTCGGTTGTTGCTTGAGGCTCAGAAATGCCCTGCGATTGCGATCTATTAGTTCTTCAATCTCCTGATCATTTTCATCAAACCGGTCCCAATGTTTTCTGATTGAGTGACCAAGTGTCTCTTCACAGGCACTGGTTATAGAGGCCTGGAGGGCAGACCAAGTGCTGTGGGCATTCAGCACCTCGGGGTCATCAAGGCATGCCAGATTGGCTGTGAGGCACTGGCTGTATAGGGCTCTCTTAGCTGGGTCTCTAAGTGTCCCGGCATTAACTTTTTTGCGGAACTGCTTCTGCTGTCCCCTCTGCTTTGGGGCAATGTTAATGTTGATGATGGATCGGATTAGGCGGTGGTCCATCAGCTCCTGTCATGGCGCGGGTGATGCGCACATCCTTGCAATCCCTGGCTCGGACGATAACATAGTCAAGCAGGTGCCAGTGTTTGGAGCGAGGGTGTTGCCACGATGCCTTGTATTTGTTCCTCTGGTGGAACAGGGTGTTAATGATGAGGAGTTCATGTTCTAGACATTTTGTCAGGAGTAGGGTACCACTGGAGTTGGCTTTCCCTACCCCCTCTCTGCCAATCACGCCTCCACAGAGGGCTGTGTCTTTGTCGACCCTTGCATTAAAGTCACCCAGAAGGATCAATTTGTCGCCCGTGGGGACATGGGATAAGGATGTCTCGAGGTTGGAATAAAAACCCTTTTTCGCCTCATCCATTGCATTGAATGTAGGGGTGTATGCACTGATGACTGTGGCACATTGGTTCCGGGATAGGGTAAGACAAAGAGTCATGAGGCATTCATTAACCCCACAGGGGGAGTCTTTGAGGCGGTCGACCAGCTCATTCTTGACGGCAAAGCCGACTCCATGAAGGCGGCGTTCTGCCTCTGGTTTACCTTTCCAGAAGAAGGTGTAGCCTCCACCATGTTCCTTCAACTGGCCTTCCCCTGCTCACCGGGTCTCGATGTCAATGTCAAAGCGTCTGAGTACCCGGGCAACTATGGCGGTGCAGCGTTCCGGCCTGTTGCTGTTGGGATTGTCCATGAGGGTGCTGACATTCCAGGTCCGGAACTTCATACTGACGAAGTGGAAGATGCCTGTGCGTGAATTCTTTTAACGTGGGGTAGCTGCTGCACACTGGCAACCACACGGGCTTAGCTGAACAAGGTCTTGGTCCAATGGCAAGGGTGTGCAAGACAACTGGAGACCAGGCACAGCTCTCTAAGCCTAATTTTCTACTGCGAAGTGTTGGCCGCAAGCTTGGCGCCGAGTAGCGCCATTGATGGTAGATGGCCCGAGTCTAGGATGGGGGGCAGGCATTCTGAAGGTCACTTCCAAAGTTATTTTAAAAGTCAAAAGTTGATGAAAAATTCCCAATTTCTTTAAGAAGTTGCTAAGAGTTGTTAAAAAGTCTAAGATGTAAATCAATAATAGGTTATAAAAGTTTCCCCAATTGTTTAAAAGTTAAGATTGATTAAAAGTTTTTTTTTTAAAAGAAGAATTAAAAGTCGAATAAAAATTAAAGAGTCAAAGATGTAGATCAATAATAGGTGTTTAAAAGTATTTCGATTAAAAGTCAAAATGTAAGTTTTAATAGTTCTCCCAAATTGTTTAAAAAGTTTAAAAGTTGATAAAAAGTTTTAAAATGATTAAAAGTTGGTTAGAAGTTTAAAATGTTGGGTTGAACGCCGGCCTCAGAATCCCTTCAGCCGGATACCGTGTGCTATATGGTACAACACTCCTGTATATATTATACAATACACTGTGTTACAGGGTATAGCACTCCTGTATATATTATACAATACACTGTGTTACAGGGTACAACACTCTTGTGTATATTATACAACACACTGTGTTACAGGGTACAACACTCCTGTGTATATTATACAACACACTGTGTTACATGGTACAACACTCCTGTATATATTATACAATACACTGTGTTACAGGGTACAACACTCCTGCATATATTATACAACACATTGTGTTACAGGGTATACACTCCTGTATATATTATACAATACACTGTGTTACAGGGTACAACACTCCTGTATATATTATACAATACACTGTGTTACAGGGTATACACTCCTGTATATATTATACAATACACTGTGTTACAGGGTATACACTCCTGTATATATTATCTAACAGTGTGTGTTACAGGGTATAACACTCCTGTATATATTATATAACACACTGTGTTACAGGGTATAACACTCCTGTATATATTATATGACACACTGTGTGTTACAGGGAATAACACTCCTGTATATATTATATAACACACTGTGTTACAGGGTATAACACTCCTGTATATATTATATAACACACCGTGTTACAGGGTATAACCTTCCTGTATATATTATATAACACACTGTGAGTTACAGGATATAACCTTCCTGTATATATTATATAACACACCGTGTGTTACAGGATATAACACGCCTGTATATATTATATAACACACTGTGTGTTACAGGGTATACACTCCTGTATATATTATACAATACACTGTGTTACAGGGTATACACTCCTGTATATATTATCTAACAGTGTGTGTTACAGGGTATAACACTCCTGTATATATTATATAAC
Source organism: Pristiophorus japonicus (assembly GCF_044704955.1). NCBI lineage: Eukaryota > Metazoa > Chordata > Chondrichthyes > Pristiophoridae > Pristiophorus > Pristiophorus japonicus. The sequence goes on from NC_091995.1 coordinate 33,097,227, forward strand.
AGTGTGTGTTACAGGGTATAACACTCCTGTATATATTATATAACAGTGTGTGTTACAGGGTATAACACTCCTGTATATATTATATAACACACTGCGTGTTACAGGGTATAACCTTCCTGTATATATTATATAACACACTGTGTGTTACAGGATATAACCTTCCTGTATATATTATATAACACACTGTGTGTTACAGGGTATAACACTCCTGTATATATTATATAACAGTGTGTGTTACAGGGTATAACACTCCTGTATATATTATATAACACACTGTGTTACAGGGTATAACACTCCTGTATATATTATATAACACACTGCGTGTTACAGGGTATAACCTTCCTGTATATATTATATAACACACTGTGTGTTACAGGATATAACCTTCCTGTATATATTATATAACACACTGTGTGTTACAGGGTATAACACTCTTGTATATATTATATAACACACTGTGTGTTACAGGATATAACCTTCCTGTATATATTATATAACACACTGTGTGTTACAGGGTATAACACTCCTGTATATATTATATAACACACTGTGTGTTACAGGGTATAACACTCCTGTGGAGATTATATAACACACTGTGTGTTACAGGGTATAACACTCCTGTATATATTATATAACACACCGTGTTACAGGGTATAACACTCCTGTATATATTATATAACACACTGTGTGTTACAGGGTATAACACTCCTTATATATATTATATAACACACTGCGTGTTACAGGGTATAACCTTCCTGTATATATTATATAACACACTGTGTGTTACAGGATATAACCTTCCTGTATATATTATATAACACACTGTGTGTTACAGGGTATAACACTCCTGTATATATTATATAACACACTGTGTGTTACAGGGTGTAACACTCCTGTATATATTATATAACACACTGTGTGTTACAGGATATAACCTTCCTGTATATATTATATAACACACTGTGTGTTACAGGGTATAACACTCCTGTATATATTATATAACACACTATGTGTTACAGGATATAACCTTCCTGTATATATTATATAACACACTGTGTTACAGGGTATAACACTTCAGTATATATTATATAACACACTGTGTCTTACAGGATATAACCTTCCTGTATATTTTATATAACACACTGTGTGTTACAGGTTATAACACTCCTGTGCCCCGGACTAAAGTTAACGAAACTCGCGTTTTGCGCCCTGAATGCTAGTGCAACACCTTCCTCACCACAGATGTAAATGCCAAAAGTTTGGGCAAAAAACGGTGGCGCAGCGAAAACGGTAAGTTTCACTTATTGTTACTGTTTACATCGAAAAACCCGGAAAGCCGAAAATCCGGCCCAAACTGTGTGTTACAGGGGTATACTGCTGGCAGTGATATATTGGGGGATATGGTGTTGGTGTGACAGTAGGAGTATAGAAATTACAGGAGGTGTGTGGTATACATGTTATTGTATACATTGTGGTTCTGGGGAATGCATGACGGTGAATGCTGGGTAAGTGGGGGTCGGGTTAGCTTAATCCTCACCACTGAAAATAGAAATAGATTGATTTTGAGTTGAAAAGAATAATGCTTTCTAATTCAATGGTTTTAAGGCATAATGAGCACGATTGAATCTCTCTGCAGGAACATGTTCTGATTCATGACTGTGCTAACAAAATACAAGTCAGCCGCTAAACTGAGACCCAGGCATGGCAGTCTGCCTGAGGGAGGGGCGGTTTCCTTGCTCATGGCACAGCACATTCCCGAGGAGCTTTATTTGTCTGTTTACATATCCACCCAGGTGTGCTTGGTATCAACAGGCTTGTTCGTGGAAAGCAGGTGATCGAGACAGACGGGGATTAGAGCAGAGGGTGAGGAGTTACACATGAAAAGAGAGAGCGAAAGAGACAGACAGCATGAGATGGGAGAGCGCGATGAAAGATATTCAAAATGGTGTCAGAAAGAGGGAAAGGAGTGCGAGATGGTGAGGGGAAAGCAGCTAGAAGGGAGATAAAAAGAAGGGAAGATGAAAGTGAGACAGGGGGAGAGTGAAAGAAGTAAAGGAGTAAACAACAGAGGATGAGAAAGATATGGAAAAGCAGCTTGCATTTATATAATTCCTTTCACATCCTGAGGAGCTTCACAGTCAAGGAGACACTACTGCTGTTTTTTTTGCAGACAATCATGGCACCCAAAATGAGACAACAGGAGGGGTGGGGAGGGGGGTGGAAATGTTCACCTAACCAGGGATTCCCATGAGATCAGGTTTTACACCCCGCCCAATATCACTCTCGACTGGCCCCGATAAGAGAGTAGAATGGGGGTGACTTAAAACAGGCGCTGCCCCTGATCCCATCAGTTTCCAAAGGATCTGTGTCCAGTAGCTCATCCGTCAACATCGGGCAGGGTGTGAAAGGGACCGAAACCCGCCTCTCGTCCCACCTGGCGGGCTAGGTTAAACCCGGGGCTCCTCTGCCACCCGGGAATAGAAATATCAGCCGCTGTTGGTTTAATCATGGGCCGAAAGGCCTCCTTCTGTGCTGCAAGCTTCGATGATTTTATGATTCTACGATTTAATTGTAAGCTCTCCGCAACCCCTCTGCTTTCCCACTTCCCTTCCCGCCCTGCATCCCTTTTAACATGGTCACTGACCGAACATTTGGGGGCGAGAAATTCGGCCGTGCCTCTGTTGCGGCATTAATCCAGGCGGGGCAATACTTTTAGCGCCTTGACAAAGGTTTGCGCCTCCTGCCCCGAAATGCGTTAGAATCGGTCGAAGAGCTGACAAGGGCGATAAATTAGCCGTTGCACACCAGAACTGGGAGGGGCAATAACGAAAGTTTGGTCAGTACATTTTGCAGACCCCATTGCACATGCGCGGAACTCCCAATCAGATCCCGAGAAAAACCGAGTCTTAAAGCCACTGCATAGTAGTGCACCCATTAAAGTTTTCAAGATCACTTGTCTTCAAGCTGTACTGTTATGTCTGTCTGCTGCTGAAAACTCGGAGGCTTACGCACCGTGTTCTGTGTAAACGTTGCACTGACTGTGACCTCCGAGGGAAGCACTTCCTCATCCCTTTAAGTAGCCACCAGTTAACGATTCTGCAAGCCTGTATCGACTGTTTTTCCAGATGTTGTTATTGACAAGTGCTCAATGAGGCGCACGCACCTAATTTAGCGAGTGCGGCGCAAGCGTGTGCGTTGCACCAGGACTGACGTCATGATCGGCGTGATCGTCAGCAGCCAGGCACTAGCGGTTTGTGTCCCCTGTGAGCTTCTCATGAATTTTCCGTCGGGGCGCTAAAAGCTGTGTGCCTGGTCGCTAAACTCGAGTGAATGCTGCTGACTGAGGCTATAGACAACCAAAATCCAGCCCTTGGTCCCCTTCTCATAGTTGGCTTTAAGGGGAAGCTAGGTAGGTACACGATGGCAAACGGAATCAGGCTCGAGAGGCCAAATGGCCTGCTCTTGCTTCTACTTCTTGTGTATCTAAGCACATGCTGATAGGGTCAGATGAAGCTCAGGAGCAGACACCTGTGGAGCTTAAACATGGGAATGGACCAGTCGAGCCGAATCGCATATGTCTGTGCTGTAAAATTCTACATCGTTCTACGTAACAAACTCCTGCTGTGCTTTTTCAGACTTCTTGGAAACCGGCTTCAGTTGGGAAATGTAAGGCGGTGGCTTTGGCTCCTTTAATCAGTTTCTAGAGGAAAATTTCGCAATCTGTTTTCAAGTTGGCTGCCCCACGGTGACACTTCGAGTATGCACTGCTGCACTCCCGACTAAGCCACCTAGTTTGTACACATTGCCACCACCTGCTGGTCAGAAGGGGAGCTGCGAAGCCAGTTTGATGTCACTCAGCTCCATATCCTATCGTGGCTGCCATGGGTAATAAGCCAGATATTTTTTTCAAGTGTCTTTTCCTCTGCCAACACAGTAAAGCGTGATCATCCTGTAAATGAAATACGTGGCTACATTTTGTCCCAGCAGCAGCTTCAGCGACTCTAGTGGTTAGATACAGAGTAAAGCTCCCTCTACACTGTCTCACCAAACACTCCCAGGGCAGGTACAGCACGGTTAGATACAGAGTAAAGCTCCCTCTACACTGTTTCACCAAACACTCCCAGGGCAGGTACAGCACGGGTTAGATACAGAGTAAAGCTCCCTCTACACTGTCCCATCAAACACTCCCAGGGCAGGTACAGCACGGGTTAGATACAGAGTAAAGTTCCCTCTACACTGTCCCATCAAACACTCCCAGGACAGGTACAGCACGGGTTAGATACAGTGTAAAGCTCCCTCTACACTGTCTCACCAAACACTCCCAGGGCAGGTACAGCACGGGTTAGATACAGAGTAAAACTCCCTCTACACTGTCCTGGCAAGCTCGGACTGTATCTCTATAGTACAGAAATTTAGTCTGTGGCTTTTAATATAGAATAAAATTGATGATAAAACTAATCTTTCTCTCGCTACCATGGAATTTCTCTCTTCTGTCGAGACCAATTTGAGCTCCTTGGTCTCCTCCGCCTCCGTTCCTCCTTCGGTCAATAACGTGCTTTGTTTGGGAGGAAGAATGTGTATCAGATAGAACAGTATTGAAACCATAAACCCTGTCATTCAACCTAAAGGTCAGCGGTTAAACCTCTGCATTTATGCTCCTCCTCCGGAGGTCATAGGTCACATTCTGCTGCACAAAAAAATACATTCTGATTGTGGGACTTATTGGCAGTATTGGCAGGTTGTTTGTGATTACTGGCTGCTGCTGGGCTCTATCAGATAAGTTCCCATTGCCCATTCCCTTGCAACTGGTTCCACTGGGGTTGGGAGGGCTCATCGCTCATAACAACACAAGAAATAGGAGCAGGACTAAGTCCTAAAGTCCCTCGAGCCTGCTCTGCCATTCAATAAGATCATAGCTGATCTTCGATCTCACTCCACTTTCCCGCCCGATCCCCTTGTCACTTGATATCCCTAGGGACCCAAAGAACACTCACTGGACAAGGAGCCTCACTGGGACAGGGACCATCACTAGGACATGGACCATCACTGGGACAGGGACCATCATTGGGACAGGGACCATCACTGGGACTGGGACCATCACTGGGACCAACACTGGGACATGGACCATCACTGGGACCATCACTGGGACATGGACCATCACTGGGACATGGACCATCACTGGGTCCATCACTGGGACATGAACCATCACTGGGACATGGACCATCACTGGGACATGAACCATCACTGGGACCATCACTGGGACATGGACCATCACTGGGACATGGACCATCACTGGGAAAGGGACGATCACTGGGACATGGACCATCACCGGGACATGGACCATCACTGGGACAGGGACCATCACTGAGACAATCACTGGGACAGAGACCATCACTGGGACATGGACCATCACTGGGACATGGACTATCACTGGGACCATCACTGGGTCAGGGACCATCACTGGGACAGGACCATCACTGCGACTGGGACCATCACAGGGACATGGACCATAACTGGGACAGGAACCATCACTGGGACATGGACCATCACTGGGAGATGGACCATCACTGGGATCATCACTGGGAAAGGGACCATCACTTGGACCATCACTGGGACATGGACCATCACTGGGAGCATCACTGGGACATGGACCATCACTGGGACATGGACCATCACTGGGACCATCACAGGGACATGGACCGTCACTCGTACATGGACTATCACTGGGACCATCACTGGGACATGGACCATCACTGGGACATGGACCATCACTGGGACCATCACAGGGACATGGACCGTCAAAGGGACAGGGAACATCACTGGGACATGGACCATCACTGGGAGATGGACCATCACTGGGCCCATTACTGGGACAGGGACCATCACAGGGACCATCACTGGGACATGGACCATCACTGGGACAGGGACCAACACTGCGACAGGGACCATCACTGGGACAGGGACCATCACTGGGACCCTCACTGGCACATGGACCATCGCTGGGACCATCACTGGGACATGGACCATCACTGGGACCATCACTGGGAAAAGACCATCACTTGGACCATCACTGGGACATGGACCATCACTGGGACTTGGACCATCACAGGTTCCATCACTGGGACATGGACTACCACTGGGAAATGGACCATCACTGGGACCATCACTGGGAAAGGGACCATCACTTGGACCATCACTGGGACATGGACCATCACTGGGACATGGACCATCACTGGGACAGGGACCATCACTGGGAGCATCACTGGGACAGGAACCATCTCTGGGACATGGGCCATCACTGGGACAGTGACCATCACTGGGACATGGACTATCACTGCGACAGGGACCATCACTGGGACCATCACTGGCACATGGACCATCGCTGGGACCATCACTGGGACATGGGCCATCACTGGGACATGGCCCATTACTGGGATATGGCCCATCACTAGGGGGACATGGTCCATCACTGGGGGGACAGGGACCATCTCTGGGACCATAACTGGGACAGGGACCATTACTGGGACAGGAACCATCACTGGGACAGGGACCATCACTGGGAACATCACTGGGACATGGACCATCACTGGGACAGGGACCATCACTGGGACAGGGACTATCACTGGGACAGGGACCATCACTGGGACATGGACCATCACTGGGACAGGGACCATTACTGGGATATGGACCATCACTGGGACAGGGACCATCACTGGGACATGGACCATCACTGGCACATGGACCATCACTGGGACCATCACTGGGACAGGGACCATCACTGGGACATGAACCACCACTGGGACATGGACAATCACTGGAACCATCACTGAGACATGGACCAACACCGAGACAGGGACCATCACTGGGACATGGACCATCCCTGGGACATGGACCACTACTGGGACCCTCACTGGGACAGGGACCATCACTGGGACAGGGACCATCACTGGGACAGGGACCATCACTGGGACATGGATGATCACTGGGACATGGACCATTACTGGGACATGGACCATCACTGCGACCGGGACCATCACTGGGACCATCACTGGGACATGGACCATCACTGGGACAGGGACCATCACTGGGAGCATCACTGGGACAGGAACCATCTCTGGGACATGGGCCATCACTGGGACAGTGACCACCACTGGGACATGGACTATCACTGCGACAGGGACCATCACTGGGACCATCACTGGCACATGGACCATCGCTGGGACCATCACTGGGACATGGGCCATCACTGGGACATGGCCCATTACTGGGATATGGCCCATCACTAGGGGGACATGGTCCATCACTGGGGGGACAGGGACCATCACTGGGACCATAACTGGGACAGGGACCATTACTGGGACAGGAACCATCACTGGGACAGGGACCATCACTGGGAACATCACTGGGACATGGACCATCACTGGGACAGGGACCATCACTGGGACCATCACTGGGACAGGGACTATCACTGGGACAGGGACCATCATTGGGACAGGGACCATCACTGGGACTGGGACCATCACTGGGACCAACACTGGGACATGGACCATCACTGGGACCATCACTGGGACATGGACCATCACTGGGACATGGACCATCACTGGGTCCATCACTGGGACATGAACCATCACTGGGACATGGACCATCACTGGGACATGAACCATCACTGGGACCATCACTGGGACATGGACCATCACTGGGACATGGACCATCACTGGGAAAGGGACGATCACTGGGACATGGACCATCACCGGGACATGGACCATCACTGGGACAGGGACCATCACTGAGACAATCACTGGGACAGGGGCCATCACTGGGACATGGAACATTACTGGGATAGGGACCATCACTGGGTCCATCATTGGGACATGGACCATCACTGGGACCATCACTGGGACAGGGAGCATCACAGGGACATGGACCATAACTGGGACAGGAACCATCACTGGGACATGGACCATCACTGGGAGATGGACCATCACTGGGATCATCACTGGGAAAGGGACCATCACTTGGACCATCACTGGGACATGGACCATCACTGGGAGCATCACTGGGACATGGACCATCACTGGGACATGGACCATCACTGGGACCATCACAGGGACATGGACCGTCACTCGTACATGGACTATCACTGGGACCATCACTGGGACATGGACCATCACTGGGACATGGACCATCACTGGGACCATCACAGGGACATGGACCGTCAAAGGGACAGGGAACATCACTGGGACATGGACCATCACTGGGAGATGGACCATCACTGGGCCCATTACTGGGACAGGGACCATCACAGGGACCATCACTGGGACATGGACCATCACTGGGACAGGGACCAACACTGCGACAGGGACCATCACTGGGACAGGGACCATCACTGGGACCCTCACTGGCACATGGACCATCGCTGGGACCATCACTGGGACATGGACCATCACTGGGACCATCACTGGCACATGGACCATCGCTGGGACCATCACTGGGACATGGGCCATCACTGGGACATGGCCCATTACTGGGATATGGCCCATCACTAGGGGGACATGGTCCATCACTGGGGGGACAGGGACCATCTCTGGGACCATAACTGGGACAGGGACCATTACTGGGACAGGAACCATCACTGGGACAGGGACCATCACTGGGAACATCACTGGGACATGGACCATCACTGGGACAGGGACCATCACTGGGACAGGGACTATCACTGGGACAGGGACCATCACTGGGACATGGACCATCACTGGGACAGGGACCATTACTGGGATATGGACCATCACTGGGACAGGGACCATCACTGGGACATGGACCATCACTGGCACATGGACCATCACTGGGACCATCACTGGGACAGGGACCATCACTGGGACATGAACCACCACTGGGACATGGACAATCACTGGAACCATCACTGAGACATGGACCAACACCGAGACAGGGACCATCACTGGGACATGGACCATCCCTGGGACATGGACCACTACTGGGACCCTCACTGGGACAGGGACCATCACTGGGACAGGGACCATCACTGGGACAGGGACCATCACTGGGACATGGATGATCACTGGGACATGGACCATTACTGGGACATGGACCATCACTGCGACCGGGACCATCACTGGGACCATCACTGGGACATGGACCATCACTGGGACAGGGACCATCACTGGGAGCATCACTGGGACAGGAACCATCTCTGGGACATGGGCCATCACTGGGACAGTGACCACCACTGGGACATGGACTATCACTGCGACAGGGACCATCACTGGGACCATCACTGGCACATGGACCATCGCTGGGACCATCACTGGGACATGGGCCATCACTGGGACATGGCCCATTACTGGGATATGGCCCATCACTAGGGGGACATGGTCCATCACTGGGGGGACAGGGACCATCACTGGGACCATAACTGGGACAGGGACCATTACTGGGACAGGAACCATCACTGGGACAGGGACCATCACTGGGAACATCACTGGGACATGGACCATCACTGGGACAGGGACCATCACTGGGACCATCACTGGGACAGGGACTATCACTGGGACAGGGACCATCACTGGGACATGGACCATCACTGGGACAGGGACCATTACTGGGATATGGACCATCACTGGGACAGGGACCATCACTGGGACATGGACCATCACTGAGACATGGACCATCACTGGGACCATCACTGGGACAGGGACCATCACTGGGACATGAACCACCACTGGGACATGGACAATCACTGGAACCATCACTGAGACATGGACCAGCACCGAGACAGGGACCATCACTGGGACATGGACCATCCCTGGGACATGGACCACTACTGGGACCCTCACTGGGACAGGGACCATCACTGGGACAGGGACCATCACTGGGACATGGACCATCACTGGGACAAGGACCATTACTGGGACATGGACCATCACTGGGACAGGGTCCATCACTGGGACCATCACTGGGACAGGGACCATCACTGGGACAGGGACCATCACTGGGACATGCACCATCACTAGATCATGGACCTTCACTGGAACAATCACTGGGACATGGACCATCACTGGGACCATCACTGGCACATGGACCATCTTTGGGACCGTCACTGGGGCATGGACCATCCCTGAGACATGGACCTTCACTGGGACATGGACCATCACTGGGACCCTCCACTGGGACAGCAACCATCACTGGGACAGGGGCCATCACTGGGACCATCACTGGGACAGGGACCATCACTGGGGCCATCACTGGGACAGGGACCTTCACTGGGACGTGGACCATCACTGGGACAGGGACCATCACTGGGGCCATCACTGAGACAGGGACCATCACTGGGACTATTACTGGGACAGCGACCATAACTGGGACAGGGACCATTACTGGGACATGGACCATCACTGGGACAGGGACCATCACTGGGAACATCACTGGGACATGGACCATCACTGGGACAGGGACCATCACTGGGACCATCACTGGGACAGGGACCATCACTGGGACATGGACCATCACTGGGACAGGGACCATTACTGGGATATGGACCATCACTGGGACAGGGACCATCACTGGGACATGGACCATCACTGGGACATGGACCATCACTGGGACCATCACTGGGACAGGGACCATCACTGGGACATGAACCACCACTGGGACACGGGCAATCACTGGAACCATCACTGAGACATGGACCAGCACCGAGACAGGGACCATCACTGGGACATGGACCATCCCTGGGACATGGACCACTACTGGGACCCTCACTGGGACAGGGACCATCACTGGGACAGGGACCATCACTGGGACAGGGACCATCACTGGGACATGGATGATCACTGGGACAAGGACCATTACTGGGACATGGACCATCACTGCGACCGGGACCATCACTGGGACCATCACTGGGACATGGACCACCACTGGGACATGGACAATCACTGGAACCATCACTGAGACATGGACCAGCACCGAGACAGGGACCATCACTGGGACATGGACCATCACTGGGACAGGGACCATCACTGGGACCATCACTGGGACAGGGACCATCACTGGGACAGGGACCATCACTGGGACATGCACCATCACTGGATCATGGACCTTCACTGGAACAATCACTGGGACATGGACCATCACTGGGACCATCACTGGCACATGGACCATCTTTGGGACCGTCACTGGGGCATGGACCATCCCTGAGACATGGACCTTCACTGGGACATGGACCATCACTGGGACCCTCCACTGGGACAGCAACCATCACTGGGACAGGGGCCATCACTGGGACCATCACTGGGACAGGGACCATCACTGGGGCCATCACTGGGACAGGGACCTTCACTGGGACGTGGACCATCACTGGGACAGGGACCATCACTGAGGCCATCACTGGGACAGGGACCATCACTGGGACTATTACTGGGACAGCGACCATAACTGGGACAGGGACCATTACTGGGACATGGACCATCACTGGGACCATCACTGGGACAGGGACCATCACTGGGACATGGACCACCACTGGGACATGGACAATCACTGGGACAATCACTGAGACCCTCCACTGGGACAGGGACCATCACTGGGACAGGGGCCATCACTGGGACATGGAACATTACTGGGAGAGGGACCATCACTGGGTCCATCACTGGGACAGGGACCATCACTGGGACATGGACCATCACTGGGACAGGGACCATCACTGGGACCATCACTGGGATATGGGCCATCACTGGGACATGGACCATCACTGGGAGAGGGACTATCACTGGAACAATAACTTGGACAGGGACTATCACTGGGACAGGGTCCATCACTGGGACATGGACCATCACTGGGACAGGGACCATCACTGGGACCATCACTGGGACATGGACCATCACTGGGACAGGGACCATCACTGGGACCATCACTGGGACAGGGACTATCACTGGGACAGGGTCCATCACTGGGACATGGACCATCACTGGGACAGGGACCATCACTGAGACCATCACTGGGACAGGGACTATCACTGGGACAGGGACCATCACTGGGACATGGACCATCACTGGGACAGGGACCATCACTGGGACATGGACCATCACTGGGACATGGACCATCACTGGGACCATCACTGGGACAGGGACTATCACTGGGACAGGGACCATCACTGGGACATGGACCATCACTGGGACAGGGACCATCACTGAGACCATCACTGGGACAGGCACTATCACTGGGACAGGGACCATCACTGGGACATGGACCATCACTGGGACAGGGACCATCACTGGGACATGGACCATCACTGGGACATGGACCATCACTGGGACCATCACTGGGACAGGGATCATCACTGGGACATGGACCACCACTGGGACATGGACAATCACTGGGACCATCACTGAGACATGGACCAGCACCGAGACAGGGACCATCACTGGGACCTGGACCATCCCTGGGACATGGACCACTACTGGGACCCTCACTGGGACAGGGACCATCACTGGGACAGGGACCATCACTGGGACAGGGACCATCACTGGGACATGGATGATCACTGGGACAAGGACCATTACTGGGACATGGACCATCACTGCGACCGGGACCATCTCTGGGACCATCACTGGGACATGGACCATCACTGGGACAGGGACCATCACTGGGAGCATCACTGGGACAGGAACCATCTCTGGAACATGGGCCATCACTGGGACAGTGACCATCACTGGGACATGGACTATCACTGCGACAGGGACCATCACTGGGACCATCACTGGCATATGGACCATCGCTGGGACCATCACTGGGACATGGGCCATCACTGGGACATGGCCCATTACTGGGATATGGCCCATCACTAGGGGGACATGGTCCATCACTGGGGGGACAGGGACCATCACTGGGACCATAACTGGGACAGGGACCATTACTGGGACAGGAACCATCACTGGGACAGGGACCATCACTGGGAACATCACTGGGACATGGACCATCACTGGGACAGGGACCATCACTGGGACCATCACTGGGACAGGGACTATCACTGGGACAGGGACCATCACTGGGACATGGACCATCACTGGGACAGGGACCATTACTGGGATATGGACCATCACTGGGACAGGGACCATCACTGGGACATGGACCATCACTGGGACATGGACCATCACTGGGACCATCACTGGGACAGGGACCATCACTGGGACATGAACCACCACTGGGACATGGATAATCACTGGAACCATCACTGAGACATGGACCAGCACCGAGACAGGGACCATCACTGGGACATGGACCATCCCTGGGACATGGACCACTACTGGGACCCTCACTGGGACAGGGACCATCACTGGGACAGGGACCATCACTGGGACATGGAGAATCACTGGGACAAGGACCATTACTGGGACATGGACCATCACTGGGACAGGGACCATCACTGGGACCATCACTGGGACAGGGACCATCACTGAGACATGGACCAGCACCGAGACAGGGACCATCACTGGGACAGGGACCATCACTGGGACCATCACTGGGACATGGACCATCACTGGGACAGGGACCATCACTGGGACCATCACTGGGACATGGATGATCACTGGGACAAGGACCATTACTGGGACATGGACCATCACTGCGACCGGGACTATCACTGCGACCATCACTGGCATATGGACCATCGCTGGGACCATCACTGGGACATGGGCCATCACTGGGACATGGCCCATTACTGGGATATGGCCCATCACTAGGGGGACATGGTCCATCACTGGGGGGACAGGGACCATCACTGGGACCATAACTGGGACAGGGACCATTACTGGGACAGGAACCATCACTGGGACAGGGACCATCACTGGGAACATCACTGGGACATGGACCATCACTGGGACAGGGACCATCACTGGGACCATCACTGGGACAGGGACTATCACTGGGACAGGGACCATCACTGGGACATGGACCATCACTGGGACAGGGACCATTACTGGGATATGGACCATCACTGGGACAGGGACCATCACTGGGACATGGACCATCACTGGGACATGGACCATCACTGGGACCATCACTGGGACAGGGACCATCACTGGGACATGAACCACCACTGGGACATGGACAATCACTGGAACCATCACTGAGACATGGACCAGCACCGAGACAGGGACCATCACTGGGACATGGACCATCCCTGGGACATGGACCACTACTGGGACCCTCACTGGGACAGGGACCATCACTGGGACAGGGACCATCACTAGGACATGGACCATCACTGGGACAAGGACCATTACTGGGACATGGACCATCACTGGGACAGGGACCATCACTGGGACCATCACTGGGACAGGCACCATCACTGGGACAGGGACCATCACTGGGACATGCACCATCACTGGATCATGGACCTTCACTGGAACAATCACTGGGACATGGACCATCACTGGGACCATCACTGGCACATGGACCATCTTTGGGACCGTCACTGGGGCATGGACCATCCCTGAGACATGGACCTTCACTGGGACATGGACCATCACTGGGACCCTCCACTGGGACAGCAACCATCACTGGGACAGGGGCCATCACTGGGACAATCACTGGGACAGGGACCATCACTGGGGCCATCACTGGGACAGGGACCTTCACTGGGACGTGGACCATCACTGGGACAGGGACCATCACTGGGACTATTACTGGGACAGCGACCATAACTGGGACAGGGACCATTACTGGGACATGGACCATCACTGGGACCATCACTGGGACAGGGACCATCACTGGGACATGGACCACCACTGAGACATGGACAATCACTGGGACAATCACTGAGACCCGCCACTGGGACAGGGACCATCACTGGGACAGGGGCCATCACTGGGACATGGAACATTACTGGGAGAGGGACCATCACTGGGTCCATCACTGGGACAGGGACCATCACTGGGACATGGACCATCACTGGGACAGGGACCATCACTGGGACCATCACTGGGACAGGAACCATCTCTGGGACATGGGCCATCACCGGGACAGGGACCATCATTGGGATATGGACCATCACTGGGACATGGACCACTACTGGGACCCTCACTGGGACAGGGACCATCACTGGGACAGGGACCATCACTGGGACATGGACCATCACTGGGACAAGGACCATTACTGGGACATGGACCATCACTGGGACAGGGACCATCACTGGGACCATCACTGGGACAGGGACCATCACTGAGACATGGACCAGCACTGAGACAGGGACAATCACTGGGACAGGGACCATCACTGGGACCATCACTGGGACATGGACCATCACTGGGACAGGGACCATCACTGGGACCATCACTGGGACAGGGACTATCACTGGGACAGGGACCATCACTGGGACATGGACCATCACTGGGACAGGGACCATCACTGGGACCATCACTGGGACAGGGACTATCACTGGGACAGGGACCATCACTGGCACATGGACCATCACTGGGACAGGGACCATTACTGGGACATGGACCATCACTGGGACAGGGACCATCACTGGGACATGGACCATCACTGGGACATGGACCATCACTGGGACCATCACTGGGACAGGGATCATCACTGGGACATGGACCACCACTGGGACATGGACAATCACTGGGACCATCACTGGGACATGGACCATCCCTGGGACATGGACCATCACTGGGAAATGGACCATCACTGGGACCCTCCACTGAGACAGCGACCATCATTGGGACAGGGACCATCACTGGGACATGGACCACCACTGGGACATGGACAATCACTGGGACATTCACTGAGACCCTCCACTGGGACAGGGACCATCACTGGGACAGGGGCCATCACTGGGACATGGAACATTACTGGGAGAGGGCACATCACTGGGTCCATCACTGGGACATGGACCATCACTGGGACCATCACTGGGACAGGGATCATCACTGGGGCCATCACTGGGACAGGGACCTTCACTGGGACGTGGACCATCACTGGGAGAGGGACCATCACTGGGGCCATCGCTGGAACAGGGACCATCACTGGGACTATTACTGGGACAGCGACCACAACTGGGACAGGGACCATCACTGGGACATGGATGATCACTGGGACAAGGACCATTACTGGGACATGGACCATCACTGCGACCGGGACCATCACTGCGACCATCACTGGGACATGGACCATCACTGGGACAGGGACCATCACTGGGAGCATCACTGGGACAGGAACCATCTCTGGGACATGGGCCATCACTGGGACAGGGACCATTACTGGGATATGGACCATCACTGGGACAGGGACCATCACTGGGACATGAACCACCACTGGGACATGGACAATCACTGAAACCATCACTGAGACATGGACCAGCACCGAGACAGGGACCATCACTGGGACATGGACCATCCCTGGGACATGGACCACTACTGGGACCCTCACTGGGACAGGGACCATCACTGGGACAGGGACCATCACTGGGACATGGAGAATCACTGGGACAAGGACCATTACTGGGACATGGACCATCACTGGGACAGGGACCATCACTGGGACCATCACTGGGACAGGGACCATCACTGAGACATGGACCAGCACCGAGACAGGGACCATCACTGGGACAGGGACCATCACTGGGACAGGGACCATCACTGGGACATGGACCATCACTGGGACAGGGACCATTACTGGGATATGGACCATCACTGGGACAGGGACCATCACTGGGACATGGACCATCACTGGGACATGGACCATCACTGGGACCATCACTGGGACAGGGACCATCACTGGGACATGAACCACCACTGGGACATGGACAATCACTGGAACCATCACTGAGACATGGACCAGCACCGAGACAGGGACCATCACTGGGACATGGACCATCCCTGGGACATGGACCACTACTGGGACCCTCACTGGGACAGGGACCATCACTGGGACAGGGACCATCACTAGGACATGGACCATCACTGGGACAAGGACCATTACTGGGACATGGACCATCACTGGGACAGGGACCATCACTGGGACCATCACTGGGACAGGCACCATCACTGGGACAGGGACCATCACTGGGACATGCACCATCACTGGATCATGGACCTTCACTGGAACAATCACTGGGACATGTACCATCACTGGGACCATCACTGGCACATGGACCATCTTTGGGACCGTCACTGGGGCATGGACCATCCCTGAGACATGGACCTTCACTGGGACATGGACCATCACTGGGACCCTCCACTGGGACAGCAACCATCACTGGGACAGGGGCCATCACTGGGACAATCACTGGGACAGGGACCATCACTGGGGCCATCACTGGGACAGGGACCTTCACTGGGACGTGGACCATCACTGGGACAGGGACCATCACTGGGACTATTACTGGGACAGCGACCATAACTGGGACAGGGACCATTACTGGGACATGGACCATCACTGGGACCATCACTGGGACAGGGACCATCACTGGGACATGGACCACCACTGAGACATGGACAATCACTGGGACAATCACTGAGACCCGCCACTGGGACAGGGACCATCACTGGGACAGGGGCCATCACTGGGACATGGAACATTACTGGGAGAGGGACCATCACTGGGTCCATCACTGGGACAGGGACCATCACTGGGACATGGACCATCACTGGGACAGGGACCATCACTGGGACCATCACTGGGATATGGACCATCACTGGGACAGGGACCATCACTGGGAGCATCACTGGGACAGGAACCATCTCTGGGACATGGGCCATCACCGGGACAGGGACCATCATTGGGATATGGACCATCACTGGGACATGGACCACTACTGGGACCCTCACTGGGACAGGGACCATCACTGGGACATGGACCATCACTGGGACAAGGACCATTACTGGGACATGGACCATCACTGGGACAGGGACCATCACTGGGACCATCACTGGGACAGGGACCATCACTGAGACATGGACCAGCACTGAGACAGGGACAATCACTGGGACAGGGACCATCACTGGGACCATCACTGGGACATGGACCATCACTGGGACAGGGACCATCACTGGGACCATCACTGGGACAGGGACTATCACTGGGACAGGGACCATCACTGGGACATGGACCATCACTGGGACAGGGACCATCACTGGGACCATCACTGGGACAGGGACTATCACTGGGACAGGGACCATCACTGGCACATGGACCATCACTGGGACAGGGACCATTACTGGGACATGGACCATCACTGGGACAGGGACCATCACTGGGACATGGACCATCACTGGGACATGGACCATCACTGGGACCATCACTGGGACAGGGATCATCACTGGGACATGGACCACCACTGGGACATGGACAATCACTGGGACCATCACTGGGACATGGACCATCCCTGGGACATGGACCATCACTGGGAAATGGACCATCACTGGGACCCTCCACTGAGACAGCGACCATCATTGGGACAGGGACCATCACTGGGACATGGACCACCACTGGGACATGGACAATCACTGGGACATTCACTGAGACCCTCCACTGGGACAGGGACCATCACTGGGACAGGGGCCATCACTGGGACATGGAACATTACTGGGAGAGGGCACATCACTGGGTCCATCACTGGGACATGGACCATCACTGGGACCATCACTGGGACAGGGATCATCACTGGGGCCATCACTGGGACAGGGACCTTCACTGGGACGTGGACCATCACTGGGAGAGGGACCATCACTGGGGCCATCGCTGGAACAGGGACCATCACTGGGACTATTACTGGGACAGCGACCACAACTGGGACAGGGACCATCACTGGGACATGGATGATCACTGGGACAAGGACCATTACTGGGACATGGACCATCACTGCGACCGGGACCATCACTGCGACCATCACTGGGACATGGACCATCACTGGGACAGGGACCATCACTGGGAGCATCACTGGGACAGGAACCATCTCTGGGACATGGGCCATCACTGGGACAGGGACCATTACTGGGATATGGACCATCACTGGGACAGGGACCATCACTGGGACATGAACCACCACTGGGACATGGACAATCACTGAAACCATCACTGAGACATGGACCAGCACCGAGACAGGGACCATCACTGGGACATGGACCATCCCTGGGACATGGACCACTACTGGGACCCTCACTGGGACAGGGACCATCACTGGGACAGGGACCATCACTGGGACATGGAGAATCACTGGGACAAGGACCATTACTGGGACATGGACCATCACTGGGACAGGGACCATCACTGGGACCATCACTGGGACAGGGACCATCACTGAGACATGGACCAGCACCGAGACAGGGACCATCACTGGGACAGGGACCATCACTGGGACCATCACTGGGACATGGACCATCACTGGGACAGGGACCATCACTGGGACCATCACTGGGACATGGATGATCACTGGGACAAGGACCATTACTGGGACATGGACCATCACTGCGACCATCACTGGGACATGGACCATCACTGGGACAGGGACCATCACTGGGAGCATCACTGGGACAGGAACCATCTCTGGGACATGGGCCATCACTGGGACAGGGACCATTACTGGGATATGGACCATCACTGGGACAGGGACCATCACTGGGACATGAACCACCACTGGGACATGGACAATCACTGGAACCATCACTGAGACATGGACCAGCACCGAGACAGGGACCATCACTGGGACATGGACCATCGCTGGGACATGGACCACTACTGGGACCCTCACTGGGACAGGGACCATCACTGGGACAGGGACCATCACTGGGACATGGACCATCACTGGGACAAGGACCATTACTGGGACATGGACCATCACTGGGACAGGGACCATCACTGGGACCATCACTGGGACAGGGACCATCACTGAGACATGGACCAGCACCGAGACAGGGACCATCACTGGGACAGGGACCATCACTGGGACCATCACTGGGACATGGACCATCACTGGGACAGGGACCATCACTGGGACCATCACTGGGACAGGGACTATCACTGGGACAGGGACCATCACTGGGACATGGACCATCACTGGGACAGGGACCATCACTGGGACCATCACTGGGACAGGGACTATCACTGGGACAGGGACCATCACTGGCACATGGACCATCACTGGGACAGGGACCATTACTGGGACATGGACCATCACTGGGACAGGGACCATCACTGGGACATGGACCATCACTGGGACATGGACCATCACTGGGACCATCACTGGGACAGGGATCATCACTGGGACATGGACCACCACTGGGACATGGACAATCACTGGGACCATCACTGAGACATGGACCAGCACCGAGACAGGGACCATCACTGGGACATGGACCATCCCTGGGTCATGGACCACTACTGGGACCCTCACTGGGACAGGGACCATCACTGGGACAGCGACCATCACTGGGACATGGATGATCACTGGGACAAGGACCATTACTGGGACATGGACCATCACTGCGACCGGGACCATCACTGGGACCATCACTGGGACAGGGACCATCACAGGGACAGGGACCATCACTGGGACATGGACCATCACTGGGACATGGACCTTCACTGGAACCATCACTGGGACATGGACCATCACTGGGACCATCACTGGCACATGGACCATCTTTGGGACCGTCACTGGGACATGGACCATCACTGGGACCATCACTTGGACATGGACCATCCTTGGGACATGGACCATCACTGGGAAATGGACCATCACTGGGACCCTCCACTGGGACAGCGACCATCATTGGGACAGGGACCATCACTGGGACATGGACCACCACTGGGACATGGACAATCACTGGGACATTCACTGAGACCCTCCACTGGGACAGGGACCATCACTGGGACAGGGGCCATCACTGGGACATGGAACATTACTGGGAGAGGGAACATCACTGGGTCCATCACTGGGACATGGACCGTCACTGGGACCATCACTGGGACAGGGATCATCACTGGGGCCATCACTGGGACAGGGACCTTCACTGGGACGTGGACCATCAATGGGACAGGGACCATCACTGTGGCCATCACTGGAACAGGGACCATCACTGGGACTATTACTGGGACAGCGACCACAACTGGGACAGGGACCATCACTGGGACATGGACCATCACTGGGACCATCACTGGGACAGGGGCCATCACTGGGACATGGACCACCACTGGGACATGGACAATCACTGGGACCATCACTGAGACATGGACCAGCACCGAGACAGGGACCATCACTGGGACATGGACCATCCCTGGGACATGGACCACTACTGGGACCCTCACTGGGACAGGGACCATCACTGGGACAGGGACCATCACTGGGACATGGACCATCACTGGGACAAGGACCATTACTGGGACATGGACCATCACTGGGACAGGGACCATCACTGGGACCATCACTGGGACAGGGACCATCACTGAGACATGGACCAGCACCGAGACAGGGACCATCACTGGGACAGGGACCATCACTGGGACCATCACTGGGACATGGACCATCACTGGGACAGGGACCATCACTGGGACCATCACTGGGACAGGGACTATCACTGGGACAGGGACCATCACTGGGACATGGACCATCACTGGGACAGGGACCATCACTGGGAACATCACTGGGACAGGGACTATCACTGGGACAGGGACCATCACTGGCACATGGACCATCACTGGGACAGGGACCATTACTGGGACATGGACCATCACTGGGACAGGGACCATCACTGGGACATGGACCATCACTGGGACCATCACTGGGACAGGGATCATCACTGGGACATGGACCACCACTGGGACATGGACAATCACTGGGACCATCACTGAGACATGGACCAGCACCGAGACAGGGACCATCACTGGGACATGGACCATCCCTGGGTCATGGACCACTACTGGGACCCTCACTGGGACAGGGACCATCACTGGGACAGCGACCATCACTGGGACATGGATGATCACTGGGACAAGGACCATTACTGGGACATGGACCATCACTGCGACCGGGACCATCACTGGGACCATCACTGGGACAGGGACCATCACAGGGACAGGGACCATCACTGGGACATGGACCATCACTGGGTCATGGACCACTACTGGGACCCTCACTGGGACAGGGACCATCACTGGGACAGCGACCATCACTGGGACATGGATGATCACTGGGACAAGGACCATTACTGGGACATGGACCATCACTGCGACCGGGACCTTCACTGGAACCATCACTGGGACATGGACCATCACTGGGACCATCACTGGCACATGGACCATCTTTGGGACCGTCACTGGGACATGGACCATCACTGGGACCATCACTTGGACATGGACCATCCTTGGGACATGGACCATCACTGGGAAATGGACCATCACTGGGACCCTCCACTGGGACAGCGACCATCATTGGGACAGGGACCATCACTGGGACATGGACCACCACTGGGACATGGACAATCACTGGGACATTCACTGAGACCCTCCACTGAGACAGGGACCATCACTGGGACAGGGGCCATCACTGGGACATGGAACATTACTGGGAGAGGGCACATCACTGGGTCCATCACTGGGACATGGACCGCCACTGGGACCATCACTGGGACAGGGATCATCACTGGGGCCATCACTGGGACAGGGACCTTCACTGGGACGTGGACCATCAATGGGACAGGGACCATCACTGTGGCCATCACTGGAACAGGGACCATCACTGGGACTATTACTGGGACAGCGACCACAACTGGGACAGGGACCATCACTGGGACATGGACCATCACTGGGACCATCACTGGGACAGGGGCCATCACTGGGACATGGACCACCACTGGGACATGGACAATCACTGGGACCATCACTGAGACATGGACCAGCACCGAGACAGGGACCATCACTGGGACATGGACCATCCCTGGGACATGGACCACCACTGGGACCCTCACTGGGACAGGGATCATCACTGGGACAGGGACCATCACTGGGACATGGACCATCACTGGGACAAGGACCATTACTGGGACATGGACCATCACTGGGACATGGACCATCACTGGGACCATCACTGGGACATGGACCATCACTGGGACATGGACCTTGACTGGAACCATCACTGGGACCATCACTGGGACAGCGACCATCACTGGGACCATAACTGGGACAGGGACCATTACTGGGACATGGACCATCACTGGGACAGGGACCATCACTGGGACAGGGACCATCACTGGGACCATCACTGGGACATGGACCATCACTGGGACAGGGACTATCACTGGGACAGGGACCATTACTGGGACATGGACCATCACTGGGACAGGGACCATCACTGGGACATGGACCATCACTGGGACATGGACCATCACTGGGACCATCACTGGGACAGGGACCATCACTGGGACATGGACCACCACTGGGACATGGACAATCACTGGGACCATCACTGAGACATGGGCCATCACTGGGACAGGGACCATCACTGGGACATGGACCACCACTGGGACATGGACAATCACTGGGACCATCACTGAGACATGGACCATCACTGGGACAGGGACCATCACTGGGACATGGACCACCACTGGGACATGGACAATCACTGGGACCATCACTGATACCCTCCACTGGGACAGGGACCATCACTGGGACAGGAGCCATCACTGGGACATGGAACATTACTGGGAGAGGGCACATCGCTGGGTCCATCACTGGGACATGGACCATCACTGGGACCATCACTGGGACAGGGACCATCATTGGGGCCATCACTGGGATAGGGACGTTCACTGGGATGTGGACCATCACTGGGACAGGGACCACCACTGGGACCATCACTGGGACAGGGACCATCACTGGGGCCATCACTGGGACAGGGACCTTCACTGGGACAGCGACCACAACTGGGACAGGGACCATCACTGGGACATGGAACATTACTGGGACCATCACTGGGACAGGGACCATCACTGGGACATGGACCATCACTGGGACAGGGACTATCACTGGGACAGGGACCATCACTGGGACATGGACCATCACTGGGACAGGGACCATCACTGGGACCATAACTGGGACAGGGACAATCACTGGGACCATCACTGGGACATGGACCATCACTGGGACATGGACCATCACTGGGACAGGGACTATCACTGGGACAGGGACCATCACTGGGACATGGACCATCACTGGGACAGGGACCATCACTGGGACCATAACTGGGACAGGGACCATTACTGGGACATGGACCATCACTGGGACAGGGACCATCACTG
This sequence comes from Pristiophorus japonicus, assembly GCF_044704955.1. Lineage (NCBI taxonomy): Eukaryota > Metazoa > Chordata > Chondrichthyes > Pristiophoridae > Pristiophorus > Pristiophorus japonicus. The sequence goes on from NC_091995.1 coordinate 33,121,538, forward strand.
GGACCATCACTGGGACATGGACCATCACTGGGACAGGGACCATCACTGGGACCATCACTGGGACAGGGACTATCACTGGGACAGGGACCATCACTGGGACATGGACCATTACTGGGACAGGGACCATTACTGGGACATGGATCATCACTGGGACAGGGACCATCACTGGGACATGGACCATCACTGGGACATGGACCATCACTGTGGCCATCACTGGGACAGGGATCATCACTGGGACATGGACCACCACTGGGACATGGACAATCACTGGGACCATCACTGAGACCCTCCACTGGGACAGGGACCATCACTGGGACAGGGACCATCACTGGGACATGGACCATCACTGAGACAGGGACCATCACTGGGACGATAACTGGGACAGGGACCATCACTGGGACCATCACTGGGACATGGACCATCACTGGGACATGGACCATCACTGGGACAGGGACTATCAATGGGACAGGGACCATCACTGGGACATGGACCATCACTGGGACAGGGACCATCACTGGGACCATAACTGGGACAGGGACCATTACTGGGACATGGACCATCACTGAGACAGGGACCATCACTGGGACCATCACTGGGACATGGACCATCACTGGGACAGGGACAATCACTGGGACCATCACTGGGACAGGGCCTATTACTGGGACAGGGACAATTACTGGGACATGGACCATCACTGGGACAGGGACCATTACTGGGACATGGACCATCACTGGGACAGGGACCATCACTGGGACATGGACCATCACTGGGACCATCACTGCGACAGGGATCATCACTGGGACATGGACCATCACTGGGACAGGGACTATCACTGGGACATGGACCATCACTGGGACATGGACCATCACTGGGACAGGGACCATCACTGGGACCATCATTGGGACATGGACCATCACTGGGACATGGACCATCACTGGGACAGGGACTATCACTGGGACAGGGACCATCACTGGGACATGGACCATCACTGGGACAGGGACCATCACTGGGACCATAACTGGGACAGGGACCATCACTGGGACCATCACTGGGACATGGACCATCACTGGGACATGGACCATCACTGTGACAGGGACTATCACTGGGACAGGGACCATCACTGGGACATGGACCATCACTGGGACAGGGACCATCACTGGGACCATAACTGGGACAGGGACCATTACTGGGACATGGACCATCACTGGGACCATCACTGGGACAGGGACCATCACTGGGACATGGACCACCACTGGGACATGGACAATCACTGGGACCATCACTGAGACATGGACCATCACTGGGACAGGGACCATCACTGGGACATGGACCACCACTGGGACATGGACAATCACTGGGACCATCACAGAGACATGGACCATCACTGGGACAGGGACCATCACTGGGACATGGACCACCACTGGGACATGGACAATCACTGGGACCATCACTGATACCCTCCACTGGGACAGGGACCATCACTGGGACAGGAGCCATCACTGGGACATGGAACATTACTGGGAGAGGGCACATCGCTGGGTCCATCACTGGGACATGGACCATCACTGGGACCATCACTGGGACAGGGACCATCATTGGGGCCATCACTGGGACAGGGATGTTCACTGGGATGTGGACCATCACTGGGACAGGGACCACCATTGGGACCATCACTGGGACAGGGACCATCACTGGGGCCATCACTGGGACAGGGACCTTCACTGGGACAGCGACCACAACTGGGACAGGGACCATCACTGGGACATGGAACATTACTGGGACCATCACTGGGACAGGGACCATCACTGGGACATGGACCATCACTGGGACAGGGACCATCACTGGGACCATCATTGGGACATGGACCATCACTGGGACAGGGACTATCACTGGGACAGGGACCATCACTGGGACATGGACCATCACTGGGACCATAACTGGGACAGGGACAATCACTGGGACCATCACTGGGACATGGACCATCACTGGGACATGGACCATCACTGGGACAGGGACTATCACTGGGACAGGGACCATCACTGGGACATGGACCATCACTGGGACAGGGACCATCACTGGGACCATAACTGGGACAGGGACCATTACTGGGACATGGACCATCACTGGGACAGGGACCATCACTGGGACCATCACTGGGACATGGACCATCACTGGGACAGGGACCATCACTGGGACCATCACTGGGACAGGGACTATCATTGGGACAGGGACCATCACTGGGACATGGACCATTACTGGGACAGGGACCATTACTGGGACATGGATCATCACTGGGACAGGGACCATCACTGGGACATGGACCATCACTGGGACATGGACCATCACTGGGACCATCACTGGGACAGGGATCATCACTGGGACATGGACCACCACTGGGACATGGACAATCACTGGGACCATCACTGAGACCCTCCACTGGGACAGGGACCATCACTGGGACAGGGACCATCACTGGGACATGGACCATCACTGAGACAGGGACCATCACTGGGACTATAACTGGGACAGGGACCATCACTGGGACCATCACTGGGACATGGACCATCACTGGGACATGGACCATCACTGGGACAGGGACTATCAATGGGACAGGGACCATCACTGGGACATGGACCATCACTGGGACAGGGACCATCACTGGGACCATAACTGGGACAGGGACCATTACTGGGACATGGACCATCACTGAGACAGGGACCATCACTGGGACCATCACTGGGACATGGACCATCACTGGGACAGGGACAATCACTGGGGCCATCACTGGGACAGGGCCTATTACTGGGACAGGGACAATTACTGGGACATGGACCATCACTGGGACAGGGACCATTACTGGGACATGGACCATCACTGGGACAGGGACCATCACTGGGACATGGACCATCACTGGGACCATCACTGCGACAGGGATCATCACTGGGACATGGACCATCACTGGGACAGGGACTATCACTGGGACATGGACCATCACTGGGACATGGACCATCACTGGGACAGGGACCATCACTGGGACCATCATTGGGACATGGACCATCACTGGGACATGGACCATCACTGGGACAGGGACTATCACTGGGACAGGGACCATCACTGGGACATGGACCATCACTGGGACAGGGACCATCACTGGGACCATAACTGGGACAGGGACCATCACTGGGACCATCACTGGGACATGGACCATCACTGGGACATGGACCATCACTGGGACAGGGACTATCACTGGGACAGGGACCATCACTGGGACATGGACCATCACTGGGACAGGGACCATCACTGGGACCATAACTGGGACAGGGACCATTACTGGGACATGGACCATCACTGGGACAGGGACCATCACTGGGACCATCACTGGGACATGGACCATCACTGGGACAGGGACCATCACTGGGACATGGACCATCAGTGGGACAGGAACCATTACTGGGACATGGACCATCACTGGGACAGGGACCATCACTGGGACATGGACCATCACTGGGACATGGACCATCACTGGGACCATCACTGGGACAGGGACCATCACTGGGACAGGGACCATCACTGGGACATGGACCATCACTGGGACAAGGACCATTACTGGGACATGGACCATCACTGGGACAGGGACCATCACTGGGACAGGGACCATCACTGGGACATGCACCATCACTGGATCATGGACCTTCACAGGAACAATCACTGGGACAGGAACCATCACTGGGACCATCACTGGCACATGGACCATCTTTGGGACCGTCACTCGGTCATGGACCATCCCTGAGACATGGACCTTCACTGGGACATGGACCATCACTGGGACCCTCCACTGGGACAGCAACCATCACTGGGACAGGGGCCATCACTGGGACACGGACCATCACTGGAACCATCACTGGGACAGGGACCATCACTGGGGCCATCACTGGGACAGGGACCTTCACTGGGACGTGGACCATCACTGGGACAGGGACCATCACTTGGGCCATCACTGGGACAGGGACCATCACTGGGACTATTACTGGGACAGCGACCATAACTGGGACAGGGACCATTACTGGGACATGGACCATCACTGGGACCATCACTGGGACAGGGACCATCACTGGGACATGGACCACCACTGGGATATGGACAATCACTGGGACCATCACTGAGACCCTCCACTGGGACAGGGACCATCACTGGGACAGGGGCCATCACTGGGACATGGAACATTACTAGGAGAGGGACCATCACTGGGTCCATCACTGGGACAGGGACCATCACTGGGACATGGACCATCACTGGGACAGGGACAATCACTGGGACCATCACTGGGACAGGGACTATCACTGGGACAGGGACCATCACGGCGACATGGACCATCACTGGGACAGGGACCATTACTGGGACATGGACCATCACTGGGACAGGGACCATCACTGGGACATGGACCATCACTGGGACATGGACCATCACTGGGACCATCACTGGGACAGGGATCATCACTGGGACATGGACCACCACTGGGACATGGACAATCACTGGGACCATCACTGAGACCCTCCACTGGGACAGGGGCCATCACTGGGACAGGGGCCATCACTGGGACATGGAACATTACTGGGACCATCACTGGGACAGGGACCATCACTGGGACATGGACCATCACTGGGACTTGGACCATCACTGGGACAGGGACCATCACTGGAACCATCATTGGGACATGGACCATCACTGGGACATGGACCATCACTGGGACAGGGACTATCACTGGGACAGGGACCATCACTGGGACATGGACCATCACTGGGACAGGGACCATCACTGGGACCATAACTGGGACAGGGACCATCACTGGGACCATCACTGGGACCATCACTGGGACATGGACCATCACTGGGACAGGGACCATCACTGGGACCATCACTGGGACAGGGACTATCACTGGGACAGGGACCATCACTGGGACATGGACCATCAGTGGGACAGGGACCATTACTGGGACATGGACCATCACTGGGACAGGGACCATCACTGGGACATGGACCATCACTGGGACATGGACCATCACTGGGACCATCACTGGGACAGGGATCATCACTGGGACGTGGACCACCACTGGGACATGGACAATCACTGGGACCATCACTGAGACATGGACCAGCACCGAGACAGGGACCATCACTGGGACATGGACCATCCCTGGGACATGGACCACTACTGGGACCCTCACTGGGACAGGGACCATCACTGGGACAGGGACCATCACTGGGACATGGATGATCACTGGGACAAGGACCATTACTGGGACATGGACCATCACTGCGACCGGGACCATCACTGGGACCATCACTGGGACAGGGACCATCACTGGGACATGGACCATCACTGGGACATGGACCTTTACTGGAACCATCACTGGGACATGGACCATCACTGGGACCATCACTGGCACATGGACCATCTTTGGGACCGTCACTGGGACATGGACCATCCCTGGGACATGGACCATCACTGGGACATGGACCATCACTGTGACCCTCCACTGGGACAGCGACCATCACTGGGACAGGGACCATCACTGGGACATGGACCACCACTGGGACATGGACAATCACTGGGACCATCACTGAGACCCTCCACTGGGACAGGGACCATCACTGGGACAGGGGCCATCACTGGGACATGGAACATTACTGGGAGAGGGCACATCACTGGGTCCATCACTGGGACATGGACCATCACTGGGACCATCACTGGGACAGGGACCATCACTGGGGCCATCACTGGGACAGGGACCTTCACTGGGACGTGGACCATCACTGGGACAGGGACCATCACTGGGGCCATCACTGGAACAGGGACCATCACTGGGACAGGGACCATCACTGGGGCCATCACTGGAACAGGGACCATCACTGGGACTATTATTGGGACAGCGACCACAACTGGGACAGGGACCATCACTGGGACAGGGACCATTACTGGAACAATAATTGGGACAGGGACCATTACTGTGACATGGACCATCACTGGGACAGGGACCATCACTGGGACCATCATTGGGACATGGACCATCACTGGGACAGGGACCATCACTGGGACCATCACTGGGACAGGGACTATCACTGGGGCAGGGACCATCACTGGGACAGGGACCATCACTGGGACAGGGACCATCACTGGGACCATCACTGGGACAGGGACTATCACTGGGACATGGACCATCACTGGGACAGGAACCATTACTGGGACATGGACCATCACTGGGACAGGGACCATCACTGGGACAATAACTGGGACAGGGACCATTACTGGGACATGGACCATCACTGGGACAGGGACCATCACTGGGACCATCACTGGGACATGGACAATCACTGGGACAGGGACCATCACTGGGACCATCACTGGGACAGTGACTATCACTGGGACAGGGACCATCACTGGGACAGGGACTATCACTGGGACAGGGACCATCACTGGGACCATCACTGGGACAGGCACTATCACTGGGACATGGACCACCACTGGGACAGGAACCATTACTGGGACATGGACCATCACTGGGACAGGGACCATCACTGGGACCATCACTGGGACAGGGATCATCACTGGGACATGGACCACCACTGGGACATGGACAATCACTGGGACCATCACTGAGACATGGACCAGCACCGAGACAGGGACCATCACTGGGACATGGACCATCCCTGGGACATGGACCACTACTGGGACCCTCACTGGGACAGGGACCATCACTGGGACAGGGACCATCACTAGGACATGGATGATCACTGGGACAAGGACCATTACTGGGACATGGACCATCACTGCGACCGGGACCATCACTGGGACCATCACTGGGACAGGGACCATCACAGGGACAGGGACCATCACTGGGACATGGACCATCACTGGGACATGGACCTTCACTGGAACCATCACTGGGACATGGACCATCACTGGGATCATCACTGGCACATGGACCATCTTTGGGACCGTCACTGGGACATGGGCCATCCCTGGGACATGGACCATCACTGGGACATGGACCATCACTGGGACCCTCCACTGGGACAGCGACCATCATTGGGACAGGGACCATCACTGGGACATGGACCACCACTGGGACATGGACAATCACTGGGACCATCACTGAGACCCTCCACTGGGACTGGGTCCATCACTGGGACATGGACCATCACTGGGACCATCACTGGGACAGGGACCATCACTGGGGCCATCACTGGGACAGGGACCTTCACTGGGACGTGGACCATCACTGGGACAGGGACCATCACTGGGGCCATCACTGGAACAGGGACCATCACTGGGACTATTACTGGGACAGCGACCACAACTGGGACAGGGACCATCACAGGGACATGGACCATCACTGGGACCATCACTGGGACAGGGACCATCACTGGGACATGGACCACCACTGGGACATGGACAATCACTGGGACCATCACTGAGACATGGACCAGCATCGAGACAGGGACCATCACTGGGACATGGACCAGCCCTGGGACATGGACCACCACTGGGACCCTCACTGGGACAGGGATCATCACTGGGACATGGACCATCACTGGGACCATCACTGGGACATGGTCCATCACTGGGACATGGACCTTGACTGGAACCATCACTGGGACCATCACTGGGACAGCGACCATCACTGGCACCATCACTGGGACAGGGACCATTACTGGGACATGGACCATCACTGGGACAGGGATCATCACTGGGACAGGGACCATCACTGGGACCATCACTCGGACATGGACCATCACTGGGACAGGGACCATCACTGGGACCATCACTGGGACAGGGACTATCACTGGGACAGGGACCATCACTGGGACATGGACCATCACTGGGACAGGGACCATTACTGGGACATGGACCATCACTGGTACAGGGACCATCACTGGGACATGGACCATCACTGGGACATGGAACATCACTGGGACCATCACTGGGACAGGGACCATCACTGGGACATGGACCACCACTGGGACATGGACAATCACTGGGACCATCACTGAGACATGGACCATCACTGGGACAGGGACCATCACTGGGACATGGACCACCACTGGGACATGGACAATCACTGGGACCATCACTGAGACATGGACCATCACTGGGACAGGGACCACCACTGGGACATGGACAATCACTGGGACCATCACTGAGACCCTCCACTGGGACAGAGACCATCACTGGGACAGGGGCCATCACTGGGACATGGAATATTACTGGGAGAGGGCACATCGCTGGGTCCATCACTGGGGCATGGACCATCACTGGGACCATCACTGGGACAGGGACCATCACTGGGGCCATCACTGGGACAGGGACCTTCACTGGGACAGCGACCACAACTGGGACAGGGACCATCACTGGGACATGGAACATGACTGGGAGAGGGACCATCACTGGGTCCATCACTGGGACAGGGATCATCACTGGGACATGGACTACCACTGGGACATGGACAATCACTGGGACCATCACTGAGACCCTCCACTGGGACAGGGACCATCACTGGGACAGGGGCCATCACTGGGACATGGAACATTACTGGGAGAGGGACCATCACTGGGTCCATCACTGGGACATGGACCATCACTGGGACCATCACTGGGACAGGGACCATCACTGGGACAAGGACCATCACTGGGACATGGACCATCACTGGGACAGGGACCATCACTGAGACCATCATTGGGACATGGACCATCACTGGGACAGGGACTATCACTGGGACAGGGACCATCACTGGGACAGGGACCATCACTGGGACCATCACTGGGACAGCGACCATCACTGGGGCCATCACTGGGACAGGGACCATCACTGGGACAGGGGCCATCACTGGGACATGGACCATCACTGGGACATGGACCATCACTGGGACAGGGACCATCACTGGGACCATCACTGGGACAGGGACTATCACTGGGACAGGGACCATCACTGGGACATGGACCATCCCTGGGACAAGGACCACTACTGGGACCCTCACTGGGACAGGGACCATCACTGGGACAGGGACCATCACTGGGACATGGATGATCACTGGGACAAGGACCATTACTGGGACATGGACCATCACTGCGACCGGGACCATATCTGGGACCATCACTGGGACAGGGACCATCACTGGGACAGGGACCATCACTGGGACATGGACCATCACTGGGACCATCACTGGGACAGGGATCATCACTGGGACATGGACCACCACTGGGACATGGACAATCACTGGGACCATCACTGAGACATGGACCAGCACCGAGACAGGGACCATCACTGGGACATGGACCATCCCTGGGACATGGACCACTACTGGGACCCTCACTGGGACAGGGACCATCACTGGGACAGGGACCATCACTGGGACATGGATGATCACTGGGACAAGGACCATTACTGGGACATGGAACATCACTGCGACCGGGACCATCACTGGGACCATCACTGGGACAGGGACCATCACAGGGACAGGGACCATCACTGGGACATGGACCATCACTGGGATCATCACTGGCACATGGACCATCTTTGGGACCGTCACTGGGACATGCACCATCCCTCGGACATGGACCATCACTGGGACTAAAACCATCACTGGGACATGGACAATCACTGGGACCATCACTGAGACCCTCCACTGGGACAGGGACAATCACTGGGACAGGGGCCATCACTGGGACATGGAACATTACTGGGAGAGGGCACATCACTGGGTCCATCACTGGGACATGGACCATCACTGGGACCATCACTGGGACAGGGACCATCACTGGGGCCATCACTGGAACAGGGACCATCACTGGGACTATTACTGGGACAGCGACCACAACTGGGACAGGGACCATGACTGGGACCATCACTGAGACATGGACCAGCACCGAGACAGGGACTATCACTGGGACATGGACCATCCCTGGGACATGGGCCACCACTGGGACCCTCACTGGGACAGGGATCATCACTGGGACAGGGACCATCACTGGGACATGGACCATCACTGGGACAAGGACCATTACTGGGACATGGACCATCACTGGGACATGGACCATCACTGGGACCATCACTGGGACATGGACCATCACTGGGACATGGACCTTGACTGGAACCATCACTGGGACCATCACTGGGACAGCGACCATCACTGGGACCATAACTGGGACAGGGACCATTACTGGGACATGGACCATCACTGGGACAGGGATCATCACTGGGACAGGGACCATCACTGGGACCATCACGGGGACATGGACCATCACTGGGACAGGGACCATCACTGGGAACATCACTGGGACAGGGACTATCACTGGGACAGGGACCATCACTGGGACATGGACCATCACTGGGACAGGGACCATTACTGGGACATGGACCATCACTGGGACAGGGACCATCACTGGGACATGGACCATCACTGGGACATGGAACATCACTGGGACCATCACTGGGACAGGGACCATCACTGGGACATGGACCACCACTGGGACATGGACAATCACTGGGACCATCACTGAGACATGGACCATCACTGGGACAGGGACCATCACTGGGACATGGACCACCACTGGGACATGGACAATCACTGGGACCATCACTGAGACATGGACCATCACTGGGACAGGGACCACCACTGGGACATGGACAATCACTGGGACCATCACTGAGACCCTCCACTGGGACAGGGACCATCACTGGGACAGGGGCCATCACTGGGACATGGAACATTACTGGGAGAGGGCACATCGCTGGGTCCATCACTGGGGCATGGACCATCACTGGGACCATCACTGGGACAGGGACCATCACTGGGGCCATCACTGGGACATGGAACATTACTGGGAGAGGGCACATCGCTGGGTCCATCACTGGGGCATGGTCCATCACTGGGACCATCACTGGGACAGGGACCATCACTGGGGCCATCACTGGGACAGGCACCTTCACTGGGACGTGGACCATCACTGGGACAGGGATCATCACTGGGACCATCACTGGGACAGGGACCATCACTGGGGCCATCACTGGGACAGGGACCTTCACTGGGACAGCGACCACAACTGGGACAGGGACCATCACTGGGACATGGAACATTACTGGGAGATGGACCATCACTGGGTCCATCACTGGGACAGGGATCATCACTGGGACATGGACTACCACTGGGACATGGACAATCACTGGGACCATCACTGAGACCCTCCACTGGGACAGGGACCATCACTGGGACAGGGGCCATCACTGGTACATGGAACATTACTGGGAGAGGGACCATCACTGGGTCCATCACTGGGACATGGACCATCACTGGGACCATCACTGGGACAGGGACCATCACTGGGGCCATCACTGGGACAGGGACCTTCACTGGGACGTGGACCATCACTGGGACAGGGACCATCACTGGGGCCATCACTGGAACAGGGACCATCACTGGGACTATTACTGGGACAGCGACCACATCTGGGACAGGGACCATCACTGGGACATGGACCATCACTGGGACCATCACTGGGACAGGGACCATCACTGGGACATGGACCACCACTGGGAAATGGACAATCACTGGGACCATCACTGAGACATGGTCTAGCACCGAGACAGGAACCATCACTGGGACATGGAACATCCCTGGGACATGGACCACCACTGGGACCCTCACTGGGACATGAACCATCACTGGGACATGGACCATCACTGGGACATGGAACATCACTGGGACATGGACCATCACTGGGCATGGACCATCACTGGGACAGGGACCATCACTGGGACCATAACTGGGACAAGGACCATTACTGGGACATGGACCATCACTGGGACAGGGACCATCACTGGGACCATCAATGGGACATGGACCATAACTGGGACAGGGACCATCACTGGGACCATCACTGGGACATGGACCATCACTGAGACATGGACCATCACTGGGACAGGGACTATCACTGGGATATGGACCATCACTGGGATATGGACCATCACTGGGACAGGGACCATCACTGGGACCATAACTGGGACAGGGACCATTACTGGGACATGGACCATCACTGGGACAGGGACTATCACTGGGACCATCACTGGGACATGGACCATCACTGGGACAGGGACCATCACTGGGACCATCACTGGGACAGGGACACTCACTGGGACAGGGACCATCACTGGGACATGGACCATCACTGGGACAGGGACCATCACTGGGACATGGACCATCACTGGGACATGGACCATCACTGGGACCATCACTGGGACAGGGATCATCACTGGGACATGGACCACCACTGGGACATGGACAATCACTGGGACCATCACTGAGACATGGACCAGCACCGAGACAGGGACCATCACTGGGACATGGACCGTCCCTGGGACATGATCCACTACTGGGACCCTCACTGGGACAGGGACCATCGCTGGGACAGGGACCATCACTGGGACATGGATGATCACTGGGACAAGGACCATTACTGGGACATGGACCATCACTGCGACCGGGCCCATCACTGGGACCATCACTGGGACAGGGACCATCACTGGGACAGGGACCATCACTGGGACATGGACCATCACTGGGACATGGACCTTCACTGGAACCATCACTGGGACATGGACCATCACTGGGACCATCACTGGCACATGGACCATCTTTGGGACCGTCACTGGGACATGGACCATCACTGGGACCATCACTGGGACATGGACCATCACTGGGAACCTCCACTGGGACAGCGAACATCACGGGGACAGGGACGATCACTGGGACATGGACCACCACTGGGACACGGACAATCACTGGGACCATCACTGAGACCCTCCACTGGGACAGGGACCATCACTGGGACAGGGGCCATCACTGGGATATGGAACATTACTCGGAGAGGGCACATCACTGGGTCCATCACTGGGACATGGACCATCACTGGGATCATCACTGGGACAGGGACCATCACTGGGGCCATCACTGGGACAGGGACCATCACTGGGGCCATCACTGGAACAGGGACCATCACTGAGACTATTACTGGGACAGCGACCACAACTGGGACAGGGACCATCACTGGGACATGGACCATCACTGGGACCATCACTGGGACAGGGACCATCACTGGGACATGGACCACCACTGGGAAATGGACAATCACTGGGACCATCACTGAGACATGGACTAGCACCGAGACAGGGACCATCACTGGGACATGGACCATCCCTGGGACATGGACCACCACTGGGACCCTCACTGGGACAGGGATCATCACTGGGACAGGGACCATCACTGGGAAATGGACCATCACTGGGACAAGGACCATTACTGGGACATGGACCATCACTGGGACATGGACCATCACTGGGACCATCACTGGGATATGGACCATCACTGGGATATGGACCTTGACTGGAACCATCACTGGGACATTGACCATCCCTGGGACCATCACTGGGACAGCGACTATCACTGGGACCATCATTGGGACATGGACCATCACTGGGACAGGGACCATCACTGGGACCATAACTGGGACAGGGACAATTACTGGGACAAGGGCCATCACTGGGACAGGGACCATCACTGGGACAGGGACCATCACTGGGACATGGACCATCACTGGGACAGGGACCATCACTGGGACCATCACTGGGACAGGGACTATCACTGGGACAGGGACCATCACTGGGACATGGACTATCACTGGGACAGGGACCATTACTGGGACATGGACCATCACTGGGACAGGGACCATCACTGGGACATGGACCATCACTGGGACATGGACCATCACTGGGACAGGGACCATCACTGGGACATGGACCACCACTGGGACATGGACAATCACTGGGACCATCACTGAGACATGGACCAGCACCGAGACAGGGACCATCACTGGGACATGGACCATCCCTGGGACATGGACCACCACTGGGGCCCTCACTGGAACAGGGACCATCACTGGGACAGGGACCATCACTGGGACATGGACCATCACTGGGACACGGACCATCACTGGGACATGGACCATCACTGGGACAAGGACCATTACTGGGACATGGACCATCACTGGGACATGGACAATCACTGGGACCATCACTGAGACATGGACCAGCACAGAGACAGGGACTATCACTGGGATATGGACCATCCCTGGGACATGGAGCACTACTGGGAACCTCACTGGGACAGGGACCATCATTGGGACAGGGACTATCACTGGGACATGGACCATCACTGGGACAGGGACCATCACTGGGACATGGATGATCACTGGGACAAGGACCATTTCTGGGACATGGACCATCACCGCGCCAGGGACCATCACTGGGACCATCACTGGGACAGGGACCATCACTGGGACAGGGACCATCACTGGGACATGGACCATCACTGGGACATGGACCTTCACTGGAACGATCACTGGGACATGGACCATCACTGGGACCATCACTGGCACATGGACCATCTTTGGGACCATCACTGGGACATGGACCATCACTGGGACCATCACTGGGTCATGGACCATCCCTGGGACATGGACCATCACTGGGACATGGACCATCACTGGGACCCTCCACTGGGACAGCGACCATCACTGGGACAGGGACCATCACTGGGACATGGACCACCACTGGGACATGGACAATCACTGGGACCATCACTGAGACTCTCCACTGGGACAGGGACCATCACTGGGACAGGGGCCATCACTGGGACATGGAACATTACTGGGAGAGGGCACATCAATGGGTCCATCACTGGGACATGGACCATCACTGGGACCATCACTGGGACAGGGACCATCACTGGGGCCATCACTGGGACAGGGACCTTCACTGGGACGTGGACCATCACTGGGACAGGGACCATCACTGGGACCATCACTGGGACAGGGACCATCACTGGGGCCATCACTGAGACAGGGACCTTCACTGGGACGTGGACCATCACTGGGACAGGGACCATCACTGGGGCCATCACTGGAACAGGGACCATCACTGGGACTATTACTGGGACAGCGACCACAACTGGGACAGGGACCATCACTGGGACATGGACCATCACTGGGACCATCACTGGGACAGGGACCATCACTGGGACATGGACCACCACTGGGAAATGGACAATCACTGGGACCATCACTGAGACATGGACTAGCACCGGGGCAGGGACCATCACTGGGACATGGACCATCCCTGGGACATGGACCACCACTGGGAGCATCACTGGGACAGGGATCATCACTGGGACAGGGACCATCACTGGGAAATGGACTATCACTGGGACAAGGACCATTACTGGGACATGGACCATCACTGGGACATGGACCATCACTGGGACCATCACTGGGATATGGACCATCACTGCGATATGGACCTTGACTGGAACCATCACTGGGACAGGGACCATCACTGGGGCCATCACTGGAACAGGGACCATCACTGGGACTATTACTGGGACAGCGACCACAACTGGGACAGGGACCATCACTGGGACATGGACCATCACTGGGACCATCACTGGGACAGGGACCATCACTGGGACATGGACCACCACTGGGAAATGGACAATCACTGGGACCATCACTGAGACATGGACTAGCACCGGGGCAGGGACCATCACTGGGACATGGACCATCCCTGGGACATGGACCACCACTGGGACCATCACTGGGACAGGGATCATCACTGGGACAGGGACCATCACTGGGAAATGGACTATCACTGGGACAAGGACCATTACTGGGACATGGACCATCACTGGGACATGGACCATCACTGGGACCATCACTGGGATATGGACCATCACTGCGATATGGACCTTGACTGGAACCATCACTGGGACATGGACCATCACTGGGACCATCACTGGGACAGCGACTATCACTGGGACCATCATTGGGACATGGAACATCACTGGGACAGGGACCATCACTGGGACCATAACTGGGACAGGGACCATTACTGGGACAAGGGCCATCACTGGGACAGGGACCATCACTGGGACAGGGACCATCACTGGGACCATCACTGGGACATGGACCATCACTGGGACAGGGACCATCACTGGGACCATCACTGGGACAGGGACTATCACTGGGACAGGGACCATCACTGGGACATGGACTATCACTGGGACAGGGACCATTACTGGGACATGGACCATCACTGGGACAGGGACCATCACTGGGACATGGACCATCACTGGGACATGGACCATCACTGGGACAGGGACCATCACTGGGACATGGACCACCACTGGGACATGGACCATCACTGGGACATGGACCATCACTGGGACAAGAACCATCACTGGGACATGGACCACCACTGGGACATGGACAATCACTGGGACCATCACTGAGACATGGACCAGCACCGAGACAGGGACCATCACTGGCACATGGACCATCCCTGGGACATGGACCACCACTGGGGCCCTCACTGGAACAGGGACCATCACTGGGACAGGGACCATCACTGGGACATGGACCATCACTGGGACACGGACCATCACTGGGACATGGACCATCACTGGGACAAGGACCATTACTGGGACAGGGACCATCACTGGGACATGGACAATCACTGGGACCATAACTGAGACATGGACCAGCACAGAGACAGGGACCATCACTGGGACATGGACCATCCCTGGGACATGGACCACTACTGGGACCCTCACTGGGACAGGGACCATCATTGGGACAGGGACTATCACTGGGACATGGACCATCACTGGGACAGGGACCATCACTGGGACATGGATGATCACTGGGACAAGGACCATTACTGGGACATGGACCATCACCGCGACAGGGACCATCACTGGGACCATCACTGGGACAGGGACCATCACTGGGACAGGGACCATCACTGGGACATGGACCATCACTGGGACATGGACCTTCACTGGAACCATCACTGGGACATGGACCATCACTGGGACCATCACTGGCACATGGACCATCTTTGGGACCATCACTGGGACATGGACCATCACTGGGACCATCACTGGGACATGGACCATCCCTGGGACATGGACCATCACTGGGACATGGACCATCACTGGGACCCTCCACTGGGACAGCGACCATCACTGGGACAGGGACCATCACTGGGACATGGACCACCACTGGGACATGGACAATCACTGGGACCATCACTGAGACCCTCCACTGGGACAGGGACCATCACTGGGACAGGGGCCATCACTGGGACATGGAACATTACTGGGAGAGGGCACATCAATGGGTCCATCACTGGGACATGGACCATCACTGGGACCATCACTGGGACAGGGACCATCACTGGGGCCATCACTGGGACAGGGACCTTCACTGGGACGTGGACCATCACTGGGACAGGGACCATCACTGGGACCATCACTGGGACAGGGACCATCACTGGGGCCATCACTGGGACAGGGACCTTCACTGGGACAGCGACCACAACTGGGACAGGGACCATCACTGGGACATGGACCATCACTGGGACCATCACTGGGACACGAACCATCACTGGGACATGGACCAGCACCGAGACAGGGACCATCACTGGGACCCTCCACTGGGACAGCGACCATCACTGGGACAGGGACCATCACTGGGACATGGACCATCCCTTGGACATGGACCATCACTGGGACATGGACCATCACTGGGACCCTCCACTGGGACAGCGACCATCACTGGGACAGGGACCATCACTGGGACATGGACCACCACTGGGACATGGACAATCACTGGGACCATCACTGAGACTCTCCACTGGGACAGGGACCATCACTGGGACAGGGGCCATCACTGGGACATGGAACATTACTGGGAGAGGGCACATCAATGGGTCCATCACTGGGACATGGACCATCACTGGGACCATTACTGGGACAGGGACCATCACTGGGGCCATCACTGGGACAGGGACCTTCACTGGGACGTGGACCATCACTGGGACAGGGACCATCACTGGGACCATCACTGGGACAGGGACCATCACTGGGGCCATCACTGAGACAGGGACCTTCACTGGGACGTGGACCATCACTGGGACAGGGACCATCACTGGGGCCATCACTGGAACAGGGACCATCACTGGGACTATTACTGGGACAGCGACCACAACTGGGACAGGGACCATCACTGGGACATGGACCATCACTGGGACCATCACTGGGACAGGGACCATCACTGGGACATGGACCACCACTGGGAAATGGACAATCACTGGGACCATCACTGAGACATGGACTAGCACTGGGACAGGGACCATCACTGGGACATGGACCATCCCTGGGACATGGACCACCACTGGGACCATCACTGGGACAGGGATCATCACTGGGACAGGGACCATCACTGGGAAATGGACTATCACTGGGACAAGGACCATTACTGGGACATGGACCATCACTGGGACATGGACCATCACTGGGACCATCACTGGGATATGGACCATCACTGGGATATGGACCTTGACTGGAACCATCACTGGGACATGGACCATCACTGGGACCATCACTGGGACAGCGACTATCACTGGGACCATCATTGGGATATGGACCATCACTGGGACAGGGACCATCACTGGGACCATAACTGGGACAGGGACCATTACTGGGACAAGGGCCATCACTGGGACAGGGACCATCACTGGGACAGGGACCATCACTGGGACCATCACTGGGACATGGACCATCACTGAGACAGGGACCATCACTGGGACCATCACTGGGACAGGGACTATCACTGGGACAGGGACCATCACTGGGACATGGACTATCACTGGGACAGGGACCATTACTGGGACATGGACCAGCACTGGGACAGGGACCATCACTGGGACATGGACCATCACTGGGACATGGACCATCACTGGGACAGGGACCATCACTGGGACATGGACCACCACTGGGACATGGACCATCACTGGGACATGGACCATCACTGGGACAAGGACCATCACTGGGACATGGACCACCACTGGGACATGGACAATCATTGGGACCATCACTGAGACATGGACCAGCACCGAGACAGGGACCATCACTGGGACATGGACCATCCCTGGGACATGGACCACCACTGGGGCCCTCACTGGAACAGGGACCATCACTGGGACAGGGACCATCACTGGGACATGGACCATCACTGGGACACGGACCATCACTGGGACATGGACCATCACTGGGACAAGGACCATTACTGGGACATGGACCATCACTGGGACATGGACAATCACTGGGACCATCACTGAGACATGGACCAGCACAGAGACAGGGACCATCACTGGGACATGGACCATCCCTGGGACATGGACCACTACTGGGACCCTCACTGGGACAGGGACCATCATTGGGACAGGGACTATCACTGGGACATGGACCATCACTGGGACAGGGACCATCACTGGGACATGGATGATCACTGGGACAAGGACCATTACTGGGACATGGACCATCACCGCGACAGGGACCATCACTGGGACCATCACTGGGACAGGGACCATCACTGGGACAGGGACCATCACTGGGACATGGACCATCACTGGGACATGGACCTTCACTGGAACCATCACTGGGACATGGACCATCACTGGGACCATCACTGGCACATGGACCATCTTTGGGACCATCACTGGGACAATCACTGGGACATGGACCATCCCTGGGACATGGACCATCACTGGGACATGGACCATCACTGGGACCCTCCACTGGGACAGCGACCATCACTGGGACAGGGACCATCACTGGGACATGGACCACCACTGGGACATGGACAATCACTGGGACCATCACTGGGACCCTCCACTGGGACAGGGACCATCACTGGGACAGGGGCCATCACTGGGACATGGAACATTACTGGGAGAGGGCACATCAATGGGTCCATCACTGGGACATGGACCATCACTGGGACCATCACTGGGACAGGGACCATCACTGGGGCCATCACTGGGACAGGGACCTTCACTGGGACGTGGACCATCACTGGGACAGGGACCATCACTGGGACCATCACTGGGACAGGGACCATCACTGGGGCCATCACTGGGACAGGGACCTTCACTGGGACAGCGACCACAACTGGGACAGGGACCATCACTGGGACATGGACCATCACTGGGACCATCACTGGGACAGGAACCATCACTGGGACATGGACCAGCACCGAGACAGGGACCATCACTGGGACCCTCCACTGGGACAGCGACCATCACTGGGACAGGGACCATCACTGGGACATGGACCACCACTGGGACATGGACAACCACTGGGACCATCACTGAGACCCTCCACTGGGACAGGGACCATCACTGGGACAGGGGCCATCACTGGGACATGGAACATTACTGGGAGAAGGCACATCACTGGGTCCATCACTGGGAAATGGACCATCACTGGGACCATCACTGGGACAGGGACCATCACTGGGGCCATCACTGGGACAGGGACGTTCACTGGGACCATCACTGGGACAGGTACCATCACTGGGGCAGCGACCACAACTGGGACAGGAACCATCACTGGGACATGGACCATCACTGGGACCATCACTGGGATATGGATCATCACTGGGACATGGACCATCACTGGGACATGGACCATCACTGGGACAGGGACCATCACTGGGACCATAACTGGGACAGGGACTATCACTGGGACAGGGACCATCACTGGGGCATGGACCATTACTGGGACAGGGACCATTACTGGGACATGGACCATCACTGGGACAGGGACCATCACTGGGACATGTGCCATCACTGGGACCAGCACCGGGACAGGGACCATCACTGGGACATGGACCATCCCTGGGACATGGACCACCACTGGGACCCTCACTGGAACAGGGACCATCACTGCGACAGGGACCATCACTGGGACATGGACCATCACTGGGACATGGACCATCACTGGGACAAGGACCATTAATGGGACATGGACCATCACTGGGACAGGGATCATCACTGGGACATGGACCATCACTGGGACATGGACCATCACTGGGACATGGACCACTACTGGGACCCTCACTGGGACAGGGACCATCACTGGGACAGGGACTATCACTGGGACATGGACCATCACTGGGACAGGGACCATCACTGGGACATGGACCATCACTGGGACAAGGACCATTACTGGGACATGGACCATCACTGGGACAGGGACCATCACTGGGACCATCATTGGGCCAGGGACCATCACTGGGACAGGGACCATCACTGGGACATGGACCATCACTGGGACATGGACCTTCACTGGAACCATCACTGGGACATGGACCATCACTTAGACCATCATTGGCACATGGACCATCTTTGGGACCATCACTGGGACATGGACCATCATTGGGACCCTCCACTGGTACATGGACCATTACTGGGAGAGGGACCATCACTGGGTCCATCACTGGGACATGGACCATCACTGGGACCATCACTGGGACAGGGACCATCACTGGGGCCATCACTGGGACAGGGACCTTCACTGGGACGTGGACCATCACTGGGACAGGGACCATCACTGGGGCCATCACTGGGACAGGGACCATCACTGGGACTATTACTGGGATAGCGACCACAACTGGGACAGGGACAATCACTGGGACAGGGACCATCACTGGGACATGGACCATCACTGGGACCATCACTGGGACAGGGATCATCACTGGGACATGGACCACCACTGGGACATCGACAATCACTGGGACCATCATTGAGACATGGACCAGCACCGAGACAGGGACCATCACTGAGACATGGACCATCCCTGGGACATGGACCACTACTGGGACCCTCACTGGGACAGGGACCATCACTGGGACATGGACCATCACTGGGACAAGGATAATTACTGGGACATGGACCATCACTGGGACAGGGACCATCACTGGGACCATCACTGGGACAGGGACCATCACTGGGACAGGGACCATTACTGGGACATGGACCATCACTGGGACAGGGACCATCACTGGGACCATCACTGGGACATGGACCATCACTGGGACAGGGACCATCACTGGTACCATCACTGGGACAGGGACTATCACTGGGACAGGGACCATCACTGGGACATGGACCATCACTGGGACAGGGACCATTACTGGGACATGGACCAGCACTGGGACAGGGACCATCACTGGGACATGGACCACCACTGGGACATGGACAATCACTGGGACCATCACTGAGACATGGACCAGCACCGAGACAGGGACCATCACTGGGACATGGACCATCCCTGGGACATGGACCACTACTGGGACCCTCACTGGGACAGGGACCATCACTGGGACAGGGACCATCACTGGGACATGGACCATCACTGGGACAAGGACCATTACTGGGACATGGACCATCACTGGGACAGGGACCATCGCTGGGACCATCACTGGGACAGGGACCATCACTGGGACAGGGACCATCACTGGGACATGGACCATCACTGGATCATGGACCTTCACTGGAACCATCACTGGGACATGGACCATCTCTGGGACCATCACTGGCACATGGACCATCTTTGGGACCGTCACTGGGGCATGGACCATCCCTGAGACATGGACCATTACTGGGACATGGACCATCACTGGGACCCTCCACTGGGACAGCAACCATCACTGGGACAGGGACCATCACTGGGACAGGGACCATCACTGGGACCATCACTGGGACATGGACCATCACTGGGACAGGGACCATCATTGGGACCATCACTGGGACAGGGACTATCACTGGGACAGGGACCATCACTGGGACATGGACAATCACTGAGACAGGGACCATTACTGGGACATGGACCATCACTGGGACATGGACCATCACTGGGACCATCACTGGGACAGGGACCATCACTGGGACATGGACCACCAATGGGACATGGACAATCACTGGGACCATCACTGAGACATGGACCAGCACCGAGACAGGGACCATCACTGGGACATGGACCATCCCTGGGACATGGACCACCACTGGGACCCTCACTGGAACAGGGACCATCACAGGGACAGGGACCATCACTGGGACATGGACCATCACTGGGACACGGACCATCACTGGGACATGCACCATCACTGGGACACGGACCATTACTGGGACATGGACCATCACTGGGACATGGACAATCACTGGGACCATCACTGAGACATGGACCAGCACCGAGACAGGGACCATCACTGGGACATGGACCATCCCTGGGACATGGACCACTACTGGGACCCTCAGTGGGATAGGGACCATCATTGGGACAGGGACTATCACTGGGACATGGGCCATCACTGGGACAGGGACCATCACTGGGACATGGATGATCACTGGGACAAGGACCATTACTGGGACATGCACCATCACCGCGACAGGGACCATCACTGGGACCATCACTGGGACAGGGACCATCACTGGGACAGGGACCATCATGGGACATGGACCATCACTGGGACATGGACCTTCACTGGAACCATCACTGGGACATGGACCATCACTGGGACCATCACTGGCACATGGACCATCTTTGGGACCATCACTGGGACATGGACCATCACTGGGACCATCACTGGGACATTGACCATCCCTGGGACATGGACCATCACTGGGACATGGACCATCACTGGGACCCTCCATTGGGACATGGACCATCACTGGGACAGGGACCATCACTGGGACATGGACCACCACTGGGACATGGAAAATCACTGGGACCATCACTGAGACCCTCCACTGGGACAGGGACCATCACTGGGACAGGGGCCATCATTGGGACATGGAACATTACTGGGAGAGGGCACATCACTGGGTCCATCACTGGGACATGGACCATCACTGGGACCATCACTGGGACAGGGACCTTCACTGGGACGTGGACCATCACTGGGACAGGGACCATCACTGGGACCATCACTGGGACAGCGACCATCACTGGGGCCATCACTGGGACAGGGACCTTCACTGGGACAGCGACCACAACTGGGACAGGGACCATCACTGGGACATGGACCATCACTGGGACCATCACTGGTACAGGGACCATCACTGGGACATGGACCACCACTGGGACATGGACAATCACTGGGACCATCACTGAGACATGGACCAGCACCGAGACAGGGACCATCACTGGGACATGGACCATCCCTGGGACATGGACCACCACTGGGACCCTCACTGGGACAGGGATCATCACTGGGACAGGGACTATCACGGGGACATGGACCATCACTGGGACAAGGACCATTACTGGGACATGGACCATCACTGGGACAGGGACCATCACTGGGACCATCACTGAGACAGGGACCATCAATGGGACAGGGACCATCACTGGGACCATAACTGGGACAGGGACCATTACTGGGACATGGACCATCACTGGGACAGGGACCATCACTGGGACCTTCACTGGAACCATCACTGGGACATGGACCATCACTTAGACCATCATTGGCACATGGACCATCTTTGGGACCATCACTGGGACATGGACCATCACTGGGACCCTCCACTGGGACATGGACCATTACTGGGAGAGGGACCATCACTGGGTCCATCACTGGGACATGGACCATCACTGGGACCATCACTGGGACAGGGACCATCACTGGGGCCATCACTGGGACAGGGACCTTCACTGGGACGTGGACCATCACTGGGACAGGGACCATCACTGGGGCCATCACTGGGACAGGGACCATCACAGGGACTATTACTGGGACAGCGACCACAACTGGGACAGGGGCAATCACTGGGACAGGGACCATCACTGGGACATGGACCATCACTGGGACCATCACTGGGACAGGGATCATCACTGGGACATGGACCGCCACTGGGACATCGACAATCACTGGGACCATCATTGAGACATGGACCAGCACCGAGACAGGGACCATCACTGAGACATGGGCCATCCCTGGGGCATGGACCACTACTGGGACCCTCACTGGGGCAGGGACCATCACTGGGACAGGGACCATCACTGGGACATGGACCATCACTGGGACAAGGATAATTACTGGGACATGGACCATCACTGGGACAGGGACCATTACTGGGACATGGACCATCACTGGGACAGGGACCATCACTGGGACATGGACCATCACTGGGACATGGACCATCACTGGGACCATCACTGGGACAGGGACCATCACTGGGACATGGTCCACCACTGGGATATGGACAATCACTGAGACCATCACTGAGACATGGACCAGCACCGGGACAGGGACCATCACTGGGACATGGACCATCCCTGGGACATGGACCACCACTGGGACCCTCACTGGAACAGGGACCATCACTGGGACAGGGACCATCACTGGGACATGGACCATCACTGGGACAGGGACCATCACTGGGACATGGACCATCACTGGGACAAGGACCATTACTGGGACATGGACCATCACTGGGACAGGGATCATCACTGGCACATGGACCATCACTGGGACATGGACCATCACTGGGACCATCACTGGGACAGGGATCATCACTGGGACATGGACCACCACCATGACATGGACAATCGCTGGGACCATCACTGAGACATGGACCAGCACCGAGACAGGGACCATCACTGGGACATGGACCATCCCTGGGACATGGACCACTACTGGGACCCTCACTGGGACAGGGAGCATCACTGGGACAGGGTCTATCACTGGGACATGGACCATCACTGGGACTGGGACCATCACTGGGACATGGACCATCACTGGGACAAGGACCATTACTGGGACATGGACCATCACTGGGACAGGGACCATCACTGGGACCATCATTGGGCCAGGGACCATCACTGGGACAGGAACCATCACTGGGACATGGACCATCACTGGGACATGGACCTTCACTGGAACCATCACTGGGACATGGACCATCACTTAGACCATCATTGGCACATGGACCATCTTTGGGACCATCACTGGGACATGGACCATCACTGGGACCCTCCACTGGGACATGGACCATTACTGGGAGAGGGACCATCACTGGGTCCATCACTGGGACATGGACCATCACTGGGACCATCACTGGGACAGGGACCATCACTGGGGCCATCACTGGGACAGGGACCTTCACTGGGACGTGGACCATCACTGGGACAGGGACCATCACTGGGGCCATCACTGGGACAGGGACCATCACAGGGACTATTACTGGGACAGCGACCACAACTGGGACAGGGGCAATCACTGGGACAGGGACCATCACTGGGACATGGACCATCACTGGGACCATCACTGGGACAGGGATCATCACTGGGACATGGACCGCCACTGGGACATCGACAATCACTGGGACCATCATTGAGACATGGACCAGCACCGAGACAGGGACCATCACTGAGACATGGACCATCCCTGGGGCATGGACCACTACTGGGACCCTCACTGGGGCAGGGACCATCACTGGGACAGGGACCATCACTGGGACATCGACCATCACTGGGACAAGGATAATTACTGGGACATGGACCATCACTGGGACAGGGACCATCACTGGGACCATCACTGGGACAGGGACCATCACTGGGACAGGGAACATTACTGGGACATGGACCATCACTGGGACAGGGAGCATCACTGGGACCATCACTGGGACAGGGACCATCACTGGGGCAATCACTGGGACAGGGACCTTCACTGGGACGTGGACCATCACTGGGACATGGACCATCACTGGGACAGGGACCATCACTGGGACAGGGACTATCACTGGGACAGGGACCATCACTGGGACATGGACAATCACTGGGACAGGGACCATTACTGGGACATGGACCATCACTGGGACATGGACCATCACTGGGACCATCACTGGGACAGGGACCATCACTGGGACATGGACCACCACTGGGACATGGACAATCACTGGGACCATCACTGAGACATGGACCAGCACCGAGACAGGGACCATCACTGGGACATGGACCATCCCTAGGACATGGACCACCACTGGGACCCTCACTGGAACAGGGACCATCACTGGGACAGGGACCATCACTGGGACAGGGACCATCATGGGACATGGACCATCACTGGGACATGGACCTTCACTGGAACCATCACTGGGCATGGACCATCACTGGGACCATCACTGGCACATGGACCATCTTTGGGACCATCACTGGGACATGGACCATCACTGGGACCATCACTGGGACATGGACCATCCCTGGGACATGGACCATCACTGGGACATGGACCATCACTGGGACCCTCCATTGGGACAGCGACCATCACTGGGACAGGGACCATCACTGGGACATGGACCACCACTGGGACATGGAAAATCACTGGGACCATCACTGAGACCCTCCACTGGGACAGGGACCATCACTGGGACAGGGGCCATCATTGGGACATGGAACATTACTGGGAGAGGGCACATAACTGGGTCCATCACTGGGACATGGACCATCACTGGAACCATCACTGGGACAGGGACCTTCACTGGGACGTGGACCATCACTGGGACAGGGACCATCACTGGGACCATCAGTGGGACAGGGACCATCACTGGGGCCATCACTGGGACAGGGACCTTCACTGGGACAGCGACCACAACTGGGACAGGGACCATCACTGGGACATGGACCATCACTGGGACCATCACTGGGACAGGGACCATCACTGGGACATGGACCACCACTGGGGCATGGACAATCACTGGGACCATCACTGAGACATGGACCAGCACCGAGACAGGGACCATCACTGGGACATGGACCATCCCTGGGACATGGACCACCACTGGGACCCTCACTGGGACAGGGATCATCACTGGGACAGGGACCATCACGGGGACATGGACCATCACTGGGACAAGGACCATTACTGGGACATGGACCATCACTGGGACAGGGACCATCACTGGGACCATCACTGGGACAGGGACCATCAATGGGACAGGGACCATCACTGGGACCATAACTGGGACAGGGACCATTACTGGGACATGGACCATCACTGGGACAGGGACCATCACTGGGACCATCACTGGGACATGGACCATCACTGGGACAGGGACCATCACTGGGACCATCACTGGGACAGGGACTATCACTGGGACAGGGACCATCACTGGGGCATGGACCATCACTGGGACAGGGACCATTACTGGGACATGGACCATCACTGGGACAGGGACCATCACTGGGACATGGACCATCACTGGGACATGGACCATCACTGGGACCATCACTGGGACAGGGATCATCACTGGGACATGTTCCACCACTGGGATATGGACAATCACTGGGACCATCACTGAGACATGGACCAGCACCGAGACAGGGACCATCACTGGGACATGGACCATCCCTGGGACATGGACCACCACTGGGACCCTCACTGGAACAGGGACCATCACTGGGACAGGGACCATCACTGGGACATGGACCATCACTGGGACAGGGACCATCACTGGGACATGGACCATCACTGGGACAAGGACCATTACTGGGACATGGACCATCACTGGGACAGGGATCATCACTGGGACATGGACCATCACTGGGACATGGACCATCACTGGGACCATCACTGGGACAGGGATCATCACTGGGACATGGACCACCACTGGGACATGGACAATCGCTGGGACCATCACTGAGACATGGACCAGCACCGAGACAGGGACCATCACTGGGACATGGACCATCCCTGGGACATGGACCATCCCTGGGACATGGACCACTACTGGGACCCTCACTGGGACAGGGACCATCACTGGGACAGGGACTATCACTGGGACATGGACCATCACTGGGACATGGACCAGCACCGAGACAGGGACCATCACTGAGACATGGGCCATCCCTGGGGCATGGACCACTACTGGGACCCTCACTGGGGCAGGGACCATCACTGGGACAGGGACCATCACTGGGACATGGACCATCACTGGGACAAGGATAATTACTGGGACATGGACCATCACTGGGACAGGGACCATTACTGGGACATGGACCATCACTGGGACAGGGACCATCACTGGGACATGGACCATCACTGGGACATGGACCATCACTGGGACCATCACTGGGACAGGGACCATCACTGGGACATGGTCCACCACTGGGATATGGACAATCACTGAGACCATCACTGAGACATGGACCAGCACCGGGACAGGGACCATCACTGGGACATGGACCATCCCTGGGACATGGACCACCACTGGGACCCTCACTGGAACAGGGACCATCACTGGGACAGGGACCATCACTGGGACATGGACCATCACTGGGACAGGGACCATCACTGGGACATGGACCATCACTGGGACAAGGACCATTACTGGGACATGGACCATCACTGGGACAGGGATCATCACTGGCACATGGACCATCACTGGGACATGGACCATCACTGGGACCATCACTGGGACAGGGATCATCACTGGGACATGGACCACCACCATGACATGGACAATCGCTGGGACCATCACTGAGACATGGACCAGCACCGAGACAGGGACCATCACTGGGACATGGACCATCCCTGGGACATGGACCACTACTGGGACCCTCACTGGGACAGGGAGCATCACTGGGACAGGGTCTATCACTGGGACATGGACCATCACTGGGACTGGGACCATCACTGGGACATGGACCATCACTGGGACAAGGACCATTACTGGGACATGGACCATCACTGGGACAGGGACCATCACTGGGACCATCATTGGGCCAGGGACCATCACTGGGACAGGAACCATCACTGGGACATGGACCATCACTGGGACATGGACCTTCACTGGAACCATCACTGGGACATGGACCATCACTTAGACCATCATTGGCACATGGACCATCTTTGGGACCATCACTGGGACATGGACCATCACTGGGACCCTCCACTGGGACATGGACCATTACTGGGAGAGGGACCATCACTGGGTCCATCACTGGGACATGGACCATCACTGGGACCATCACTGGGACAGGGACCATCACTGGGGCCATCACTGGGACAGGGACCTTCACTGGGACGTGGACCATCACTGGGACAGGGACCATCACTGGGACAGGGACCATCACAGGGACTATTACTGGGACAGCGACCACAACTGGGACAGGGGCAATCACTGGGACAGGGACCATCACTGGGACATGGACCATCACTGGGACCATCACTGGGACAGGGATCATCACTGGGACATGGACCGCCACTGGGACATCGACAATCACTGGGACCATCATTGAGACATGGACCAGCACCGAGACAGGGACCATCACTGAGACATGGACCATCCCTGGGGCATGGACCACTACTGGGACCCTCACTGGGGCAGGGACCATCACTGGGACAGGGACCATCACTGGGACATCGACCATCACTGGGACAAGGATAATTACTGGGACATGGACCATCACTGGGACAGGGACCATCACTGGGACCATCACTGGGACAGGGACCATCACTGGGACAGGGAACATTACTGGGACATGGACCATCACTGGGACAGGGAGCATCACTGGGACCATCACTGGGACAGGGACCATCACTGGGGCAATCACTGGGACAGGGACCTTCACTGGGACGTGGACCATCACTGGGACATGGACCATCACTGGGACAGGGACCATCACTGGGACAGGGACTATCACTGGGACAGGGACCATCACTGGGACATGGACAATCACTGGGACAGGGACCATTACTGGGACATGGACCATCACTGGGACATGGACCATCACTGGGACCATCACTGGGACAGGGACCATCACTGGGACATGGACCACCACTGGGACATGGACAATCACTGGGACCATCACTGAGACATGGACCAGCACCGAGACAGGGACCATCACTGGGACATGGACCATCCCTAGGACATGGACCACCACTGGGACCCTCACTGGAACAGGGACCATCACTGGGACAGGGACCATCACTGGGACAGGGACCATCATGGGACATGGACCATCACTGGGACATGGACCTTCACTGGAACCATCACTGGGCATGGACCATCACTGGGACCATCACTGGCACATGGACCATCTTTGGGACCATCACTGGGACATGGACCATCACTGGGACCATCACTGGGACATGGACCATCCCTGGGACATGGACCATCACTGGGACATGGACCATCACTGGGACCCTCCATTGGGACAGCGACCATCACTGGGACAGGGACCATCACTGGGACATGGACCACCACTGGGACATGGAAAATCACTGGGACCATCACTGAGACCCTCCACTGGGACAGGGACCATCACTGGGACAGGGGCCATCATTGGGACATGGAACATTACTGGGAGAGGGCACATAACTGGGTCCATCACTGGGACATGGACCATCACTGGAACCATCACTGGGACAGGGACCTTCACTGGGACGTGGACCATCACTGGGACAGGGACCATCACTGGGACCATCACTGGGACAGGGACCATCACTGGGGCCATCACTGGGACAGGGACCTTCACTGGGACAGCGACCACAACTGGGACAGGGACCATCACTGGGACATGGACCATCACTGGGACCATCACTGGGACAGGGAACATTACTGGGACATGGACCATCACTGGGACAGGGAGCATCACTGGGACCATCACTGGGACAGGGACCATCACTGGGGCAATCACTGGGACAGGGACCTTCACTGGGACGTGGACCATCACTGGGACATGGACCATCACTGGGACAGGGACCATCACTGGGACAGGGACTATCACTGGGACAGGGACCATCACTGGGACATGGATGATCACTGGGACAAGGACCATTACTGGGACATGGACCATCACCGCGACAGGGACCATCACTGGGACCATCACTGGGACAGGGAACATTACTGGGACATGGACCATCACTGGGACAGGGAGCATCACTGGGACCATCACTGGGACAGGGACCATCACTGGGGCAATCACTGGGACAGGGACCTTCACTGGGACGTGGACCATCACTGGGACATGGACCATCACTGGGACAGGGACCATCACTGGGACAGGGACTATCACTGGGACAGGGACCATCACTGGGACATGGACAATCACTGGGACAGGGACCATTACTGGGACATGGACCATCACTGGGACATGGACCATCACTGGGACCATCACTGGGACAGGGACCATCACTGGGACATGGACCACCACTGGGACATGGACAATCACTGGGACCATCACTGAGACATGGACCAGCACCGAGACAGGGACCATCACTGGGACATGGACCATCCCTAGGACATGGACCACCACTGGGACCCTCACTGGAACAGGGACCATCACTGGGACAGGGACCATCACTGGGACAGGGACCATCATGGGACATGGACCATCACTGGGACATGGACCTTCACTGGAACCATCACTGGGCATGGACCATCACTGGGACCATCACTGGCACATGGACCATCTTTGGGACCATCACTGGGACATGGACCATCACTGGGACCATCACTGGGACATGGACCATCCCTGGGACATGGACCATCACTGGGACATGGACCATCACTGGGACCCTCCATTGGGACAGCGACCATCACTGGGACAGGGACCATCACTGGGACATGGACCACCACTGGGACATGGAAAATCACTGGGACCATCACTGAGACCCTCCACTGGGACAGGGACCATCACTGGGACAGGGGCCATCATTGGGACATGGAACATTACTGGGAGAGGGCACATAACTGGGTCCATCACTGGGACATGGACCATCACTGGAACCATCACTGGGACAGGGACCTTCACTGGGACGTGGACCATCACTGGGACAGGGACCATCACTGGGACCATCACTGGGACAGGGACCATCACTGGGGCCATCACTGGGACAGGGACCTTCACTGGGACAGCGACCACAACTGGGACAGGGACCATCACTGGGACATGGACCATCACTGGGACCATCACTGGGACAGGGACCATCACTGGGACATGGACCACCACTGGGGCATGGACAATCACTGGGACCATCACTGAGACATGGACCAGCACCGAGACAGGGACCATCACTGGGACATGGACCATCCCTGGGACATGGACCACCACTGGGACCCTCACTGGGACAGGGATCATCACTGGGACAGGGACCATCACGGGGACATGGACCATCACTGGGACAAGGACCATTACTGGGACATGGACCATCACTGGGACAGGGACCATCACTGGGACCATCACTGGGACAGGGACCATCAATGGGACAGGGACCATCACTGGGACCATAACTGGGACAGGGACCATTACTGGGACATGGACCATCACTGGGACAGGGACCATCACTGGGACCATCACTGGGACATGGACCATCACTGGGACAGGGACCATCACTGGGACCATCACTGGGACAGGGACTATCACTGGGACAGGGACCATCACTGGGGCATGGACCATCACTGGGACAGGGACCATTACTGGGACATGGACCATCACTGGGACAGGGACCATCACTGGGACATGGACCATCACTGGGACATGGACCATCACTGGGACCATCACTGGGACATGGACCATCACTGGGACAAGGACCATTACTGGGACATGGACCATCACTGGGACCCTACACTGGGACATGGACCATTACTGGGAGAGGGACCATCACTGGGTCCATCACTGGGACATGGACCATCACTGGGACCATCACTGGGACAGGGACCATCACTGGGGCCATCACTGGGACAGGGACCTTCACTGGGGCCATCACTGGGACAGGGACCATCACAGGGACTATTACTGGGACAGCGACCACAACTGGGACAGGGACAATCACTGGGACAGGGACCATCACTGGGACATGGACCATCACTGGGACCATCACTGGGACAGGGATCATCACTGGGACATGGACCACCACTGGGACATCGACAATCACTGGGACCATCATTGAGACATGGACCAGCACCGAGACAGGGACCATCACTGAGACATGGACCATCCCTGGGACATGGACCACTACTGGGACCCTCACTGGGGCAGGGACCATCATTGGGACAGGGACCATCACTGGGACATGGACCATCACTGGGACAAGGATAATTACTGGGACATGGACCATCACTGGGACAGGGACCATCACTGGGACCATCACTGGGACAGGGACCATCACTGGGACAGGGAACATTACTGGGACATGGACCATCACTGGGACAGGGAGCATCACTGGGACCATCACTGGGACAGGGACCATCACTGGGACCATCACTGGGACAGGGACTATCACTGGGACAGGGACCATCACTGGGACATGGACCATCACTGGGACAGGGACCATTACTGGGACATGGGCCATCACTGGGACAGGGACCATCACTGGGACATGGACCATCACTGGGACCCTCACAGGGACAGGGACCATCACTGGGACAGGGACCATCACTGGGACATGGACCATCACTGGGACAAGGACCATTACTGGGACATGGACCATCACTGGGACAGGGACCATCACTGGGACCATCACTGGGACAGGGGCCATCACTGGGACAGGGACCATCACTGGGACATGGACCATCACTGGATCATGGACCTTCACTGGAACCATCACTGGGACATGGACCATCACTGGGACCATCACTGGCACATGGACCATCTTTGGGACCGTCACTGGGGCATGGACCAGCCCTGAGACATGGACCATCACTGGGACAGGGACCATCACTGGGACCCTCCACTGGGACAGCAACCATCACTGCGACAGGGGCCATCACTGGGACATGGACCATCACTGGGACCATCACTGGGACAGGGACCATCACTGGGGCCATCACTGGGACAGGGACCTTCACTGGGACGTGGACCATCACTGGGACAGGGACCATGACTGGGGCCATCACTGGGACAGGGACCTTCACTGGGACGTGGACCATCACTGGGACAGGGACCATCACTGGGACCATCACTGGGACAGGGACCATCACTGGTACCATCACTGGGACAGGGACCATCACTGGGGCCATCACTGGGACAGGGACCTTCACTGGGCCGTGGACCATCACTGGGACAGGTACCATCACTGGGACAGGGACCATCACTGGGACATGGACCATCACTGGGACATGGACCATCTTTGGGACCGTCACTGGGACATGGACCATCACTGGGACCATCACTGGGACATGGACCATCCCTGGGACATGGACCATCACTGGGACATGGACCATCACTGGGACCCTCCACTGGGACAGCGACCATCACTGGGACAGGGACCATCACTGGAACATGGACCACCACTGGGACATGGAAAATCACTGGGACCATCACTGAGACCCTCCACTGGGACAGGGACCATCACTGGGACAGGGACCATCACTGGGACAGGGACCATCAATGGGGCCATCACTGGAACAGGGACCATCACTGGGACTATTACTGGGACAGCGACCACAACTGGGACAGGGACCATCACTGGGACATGCACCATCACTGGGACCATCACTGGGACAGGTACCATCACTGGGACATGGACCACCACTGGGACATGGACAATCACTGGGACCATCACTGAGACCCTCCACTGGGACAGGGACCATCACTGGGACAGGGGCCATCACTGGGACATGGAACATTACTGGGAGAGGGACCATCACTGGGTCCATCACTGGGACATGGACCATCACTGGGACCATCACTGGGACATGGACCATCACTGGGACAGGGACCATCACTGGGACAGGGACCATCACTGGGACATTGACCATCACTGGGACCATCACTGGGACATGGACCATCACTGGGACATGGACCGTCACTGGGACAGGGACTAGCACTGGGACAGGGACCATCACTGGGACATGGACCATCTTTGGGACCGTCACTGGGACATGGACCATCACTGGGACATGGACCATCACTGGGACATGGACCATCACTGTGACCCTCCACTGGGACAGCGACCATCACTGGGACAGGGACCATCACTGGGACATGGACCACCACTGGGACATGGACAATCACTGGGACCATCACTGAGACCCTCCACTGGGACAGCGACCATCACTGGGACAGGGGCCATCACTGGGACATGGAACATTACTGGGAGAGGGCACATCACTGGGTCCATCACTGGGACATGGACCATCACTGGGACCATCACTGGGACAGGGACCATCACTGGGGCCATCACTGGGACAGGGACCTTCACTGGGACGTGGGCCATCACTGGGACAGGGACCATCACTGGGGCCATCACTGGAACAGGGACCATCACTGGGACTATTACTGGGACAGCGACCACAACTGGGACAGGGACCATCACTGGGACATGGACCATCACTGGGACCATCACTGGGACAGGGACCATCACTGGGACATGGACCACCACTGGGACATGGACAATCACTGGGACCATT
This sequence comes from Pristiophorus japonicus, assembly GCF_044704955.1. Classification (NCBI taxonomy): domain Eukaryota; kingdom Metazoa; phylum Chordata; class Chondrichthyes; family Pristiophoridae; genus Pristiophorus; species Pristiophorus japonicus. The sequence goes on from NC_091995.1 coordinate 33,157,904, forward strand.
ACTGAGACCCTCCACTGGGACAGGGACCATCACTGGGACAGGGGCCATCACAGGGAGATGGAACATTACTGGGAGAGGGACCATCACTGGGTCCATAACTGGGACATGGACCATCACTGGGACCATCACTGGGACAGGGACCATCACTGGGACATGGACCATCACTGTGACATGGACCATCACTGGGACAGGGACCATCACTGGGACCATCATTGGGACATGGACCATCACTGGGACATGGACCATCACTGGGACAGGGACTATCACTGGGACAGGGACCATCACTGGGACATGGACCATCACTGGGAAAGGGACCATCACTAGGACCATAACTGGGACAGGGACCATCACTGGGACCATCACTGGGACATGGACCATCACTGGGACATGGACCATCACTGGGACAGGGACTATCACTGGGACAGGGATCATCACTGGGACATGGACCATCACTGGGACAGGGACCATCACTGGGACCATAACTGGGACAGGGACCATTACTGGGACAAGGACCATCACTGGGACAGGGACCATCACTGGGAACATCACTGGGACATGGACCATCACTGGGACAGGGACCATCACTGGGACAGGGACCATCACTGGGACATGGACCATCATTGGTACAGGGACCATTACTGGGACATGGACCATCACTGGGACAGGGACCATCACTCGGACATGGACCATCACTGGGACATGGACCATCACTGGGACCATCACTGGGACAGGGATCATCACTGGGACATGGATCACCACTGGGACATGGACAATCACTGGGACAGGGACCTTCACTGGGACGTGGACCATCACTGGGACAGGGACCATCACTGGGGCCATCACTGGAACAGGGACCATCACTGGGACTATTACTGGGACAGCGACCACAACCGGGACAGGGACCATCACTGGGACATGGACCATCACTGGGATCATCACTGGGACAGGGACCATCACTGGGACATGGGCCATCACTGGGACAGGGGCCATCACTGGGACATGGAACATTACTGGGATAGGGACCATCACTGGGTCCATCATTGGGACATGGACCATCACTGGGACCATCACTGGGACAGGGAGCATCACTGGAACATGGACCATCACTGGGACAGGGACCATCACTGGGACCATCATTGGGACATGGACCATCACTGGGACAGGGACCATCACTGGGACAGGGACTATCACTGGGACAGGGACCATCACTGGGACATGGACCATCACTGGGACAGGGACCATCACTGGGACCATAACTGGGACAGGGACCATCACTGGGACCATCACTGGGACAGGGACCATCACTGGGACATGGACCATCACTGGAACAGGGACTATCACTGGGACGGGACCATCACTGGGACATGGACCATCTTTGGGACCGTCACTGGGACATGGACCATCACTGGGACCATCACTGGGACATGGACCATCCCTGGGACATGGACCATCACTGGGACATGGACCATCACTGGGACCCTCCACTGGGACAGCGACCATCACTGGGACAGGGACAATCACTGGGACATGGATCACCACTGTGACATGGACAATCACTGGTACCATCACTGAGACCCTCCACTGGGAGAGGGCACATCACTGGGTCCATCACTGGGACATGGACCATCACTGGGACCATCACTGGGACAGGGACCATCACTGGGGCCATCACTGGGAGAGGGACCTTCACTGGGACGTGGACCATCACTGGGACAGGGACATCACTGGGGCCATCACTTGAACAGGGACAATCACTGGGACTATTACTGGGACAGCGACCACAACTGGGACAGGGACCATCACTGGGACATGGACCATCACTGGGACCATCACTGGGACAGGGACCATCACTGGGACATGGACCACCACTGGGACATGGACAATCACTGGGACCATCACTGAGACCCTCCACTGGGACAGGGACCATCACTGGGACAGGGGCCATCACTGGGACATGGAACATTACTGGGAGAGGGATCATCACTGGGTCCATCACTGGGACATGGACCATCACTGGGACCATCACTGGGACAGGGACCATCACTGGGACATGGACCATCACTGGGACATGGACCATCACTGGGACAGGGACCATCACTGGGACCATCATTGGGACATGGACCATCACTGGGACAGGGACCATCACTGGGACAGGGACTATCACTGGGACAGGGACCATCACTAGGACATGAACCATCACTGGGACAGGGACCATCACTGGGAACATAACTGGGGCAGGGACCATCACTGGGACCATCACTGGGACATGGACCATCACTGGGACATGGACCGTCACTGGGACAGGGACTATCACTGGGACAGGGACCATCACTGGGACATGGACCATCTTTGGGACCGTCACTGGGACATGGACCATCACTGGGACCATCACTGGGACATGGACCATCCCTGGGACATGGACCATCACTGGGACATGGACCATCACTGGGACCCTCCACTGGGACAGCGACCATCACTGGGACAGGGACCATCACTGGGACATGGACAATCACTTGGACCATCACTGAGACCCTCCACTGGGACAGGGACCATCACTGGGACAGGGGCCATCACTGGGACATGGCACATTACTGGGAGAGGGCACATCACTGGGTCCATCACTGGGACATGGACCATCACTGCGACCATCACTGGGACAGGGACCATCACTGGGGACATCACTGGGACAGGGACCTTCACTGGGACGTGGACCTTCACTGGGACAGGGACCATCACTGGGGCCATCACTGGAACAGGGACCATCACTGGGACTATTACTGGGATAGCGACCACAACTGGGACAGGGACCATCACTGGGACAGGGACCATCACTGGGACCATAACTGGGACAGGGACAATCACTGGGACCATCACTGGGACATGGACCATCACTGGGACATGGACCATCACTGGGACAGGGACTATCACTGGGACAGGGACCATCACTGGGACATGGACCATCACTGGGACAGGGACCATCACTGGGACCATAACTGGGACAGGGACCATTACTGGGACATGGACCATCACTGGGACAGGGACCATCACTGGGTCCATCACTGGGACATGGACCATCACTGGGACAGAGACCATCACTGGGACCATCACTGGGACAGGGACTATCACTGGGACATAGACCATCACTGGGACAGGGACCATTACTGGGACATGGACCATCACTGGGACAGGGACCATCACTGGGACATGGACCATCACTGGGACATGGACCATCACTGGGACCATCACTGGGACAGGGATCATCACTGTGACATGGACCACCACTGGGACATGGACAATCACTGGGACCATCACTGAGACCCTCCACTGGGACAGAACCATCACTGGGACAGGGGCCATCACTGGGACATGGAACATTACTGGGAGAGGGACCATCACTGGGTCCATCACTGGGACAGGGACCATCACTGGGACAGGGACCTTCACTGGGACGTGGACCATCACTGGGACAGGGACCATCACTGGGACCATCACTGGGACAGGGGCCATCACTGGGACCATCACTGGGACAGGGACCATCACTGGGGCCATCACTGGGACAGGGACCTTCACTGGGACGTGGACTATCACTGGGACAGGGACCATCACTGTGGCCATCACTGGAACAGGGACCGTCACTGGGACTATTACTGGGACAGCGACCACAACTGCGATAGGGTCCATCACTGGGACATGGACCATCACTGGGACCATCACTGGGACAGGGACCATCACTGGGACATGGACCACCACTGGGACATGGACAATCACTGGGGCCATCACTGAGACCCTCCACTGGGACAGGGACCATCACTGGGACAGGGGCCATCACTGGGACATGGAACATTACTGGGAGAGGGACCATCACTGGGTCTATCACTGGGACATGGACCATCACTGGGACATGGACTATCACTGGGACAGGGACCATCACTAGGACCATCATTGGGACATGGACCATAACTGGGACAGGGACCATCACTGGGACAGGGACTATCACTGGGACAGGGACCATCACTGGGACATGGACCATCACTGGGACAGGGACCATCACTGGGACCATAACGGGGACAGGGACCATCACTGGGACCATCACTGGGACATGGACCATCACTGGGACAGGGACCATCACTGGGACATTGACCATCACTGGGACCATCACTGGGACATGGACCATCACTGGGACATGGACCGTCACTGGGACAGGGACTAGCACTGGGACAGGGACCATCACTGGGACATGGACCATCTTTGGGACCGTCACTGGGACATGGACCATCACTGGGACCATCACTGGGACATGGACCATCCCTGGGACATGGACCATCACTGGGACATGGACCATCACTGTGACCCTCCACTGGGACAGCGACCATCACTGGGACAGGGACCATCACTGGGACATGGACCACCACTGGGACATGGACAATCACTGGGACCATCACTGAGACCCTCCACTGGGACAGCGACCATCACTGGGACAGGGGCCATCACTGGGACATGGAACATTACTGGGAGAGGGCACATCACTGGGTCCATCACTGGGACATGGACCATCACTGGGACCATCACTGGGACAGGGACCATCACTGGGGCCATCACTGGGACAGGGACCTTCACTGGGACGTGGGCCATCACTGGGACAGGGACCATCACTGGGGCCATCACTGGAACAGGGACCATCACTGGGACTATTACTGGGACAGCGACCACAACTGGGACAGGGACCATCACTGGGACATGGACCATCACTGGGACCATCACTGGGACAGGGACCATCACTGGGACATGGACCACCACTGGGACATGGACAATCACTGGGACCATTACTGAGACCCTCCACTGGGACAGGGACCATCACTGGGACAGGGGCCATCACTGGGAGATGGAACATTACTGGGAGAGGGACCATCACTGGGTCCATAACTGGGACATGGACCATCACTGGGACCATCACTGGGACAGGGACCATCACTGGGACATGGACCATCACTGTGACATGGACCATCACTGGGACAGGGACCATCACTGGGACCATCATTGGGACATGGACCATCACTGGGACATGGACCATCACTGGGACAGGGACTATCACTGGGACAGGGACCATCACTGGGACATGGACCATCACTGGGACAGGGACCATCACTAGGACCATAACTGGGACAGGGACCATCACTGGGACCATCACTGGGACATGGACCATCACTGGGACATGGACCATCACTGGGACAGGGACTATCACTGGGACAGGGATCATCACTGGGACATGGACCATCACTGGGACAGGGACCATCACTGGGACCATAACTGGGACAGGGACCATTACTGGGACAAGGACCATCACTGGGACAGGGACCATCACTGGGAACATCACTGGGACATGGACCATCACTGGGACAGGGACCATCACTGGGACAGGGACCATCACTGCGACATGGACCATCATTGGTACAGGGACCATTACTGGGACATGGACCATCACTGGGACAGGGACCATCACTCGGACATGGACCATCACTGGGACATGGACCATCACTGGGACCATCACTGGGACAGGGATCATCACTGGGACATGGATCACCACTGGGACATGGACAATCACTGGGACAGGGACCTTCACTGGGACGTGGACCATCACTGGGACAGGGACCATCACTGGGACAAGGATAATTACTGGGACATGGACCATCACTGGGACAGGGACCATCACTGGGACCATCACTGGGACAGGGACCATCACTGGGACCATCACTGGGACAGGGACCATCACTGGGACAGGGAACATTACTGGGACATGGACCATCACTGGGACAGGGAGCATCACTGGGACCATCACTGGGACAGGGACCATCACTGGGGCAATCACTGGGACAGGGACCTTCACTGGGACGTGGACCATCACTGGGACATGGACCATCACTGGGACAGGGACCATCACTGGGACAGGGACTATCACTGGGACAGGGACCATCACTGGGACATGGACAATCACTGGGACAGGGACCATTACTGGGACATGGACCATCACTGGGACATGGACCATCACTGGGACCATCACTGGGACAGGGACCATCACTGGGACATGGACCACCACTGGGACATGGACAATCACTGGGACCATCACTGAGACATGGACCAGCACCGAGACAGGGACCATCACTGGGACATGGACCATCCCTAGGACATGGACCACCACTGGGACCCTCACTGGAACAGGGACCATCACTGGGACAGGGACCATCACTGGGACAGGGACCATCATGGGACATGGACCATCACTGGGACATGGACCTTCACTGGAACCATCACTGGGCATGGACCATCACTGGGACCATCACTGGCACATGGACCATCTTTGGGACCATCACTGGGACATGGACCATCACTGGGACCATCACTGGGACATGGACCATCCCTGGGACATGGACCATCACTGGGACATGGACCATCACTGGGACCCTCCATTGGGACAGCGACCATCACTGGGACAGGGACCATCACTGGGACATGGACCACCACTGGGACATGGAAAATCACTGGGACCATCACTGAGACCCTCCACTGGGACAGGGACCATCACTGGGACAGGGGCCATCATTGGGACATGGAACATTACTGGGAGAGGGCACATAACTGGGTCCATCACTGGGACATGGACCATCACTGGAACCATCACTGGGACAGGGACCTTCACTGGGACGTGGACCATCACTGGGACAGGGACCATCACTGGGACCATCACTGGGACAGGGACCATCACTGGGGCCATCACTGGGACAGGGACCTTCACTGGGACAGCGACCACAACTGGGACAGGGACCATCACTGGGACATGGACCATCACTGGGACCATCACTGGGACAGGGACCATCACTGGGACATGGACCACCACTGGGGCATGGACAATCACTGGGACCATCACTGAGACATGGACCAGCACCGAGACAGGGACCATCACTGGGACATGGACCATCCCTGGGACATGGACCACCACTGGGACCCTCACTGGGACAGGGATCATCACTGGGACAGGGACCATCACGGGGACATGGACCATCACTGGGACAAGGACCATTACTGGGACATGGACCATCACTGGGACAGGGACCATCACTGGGACCATCACTGGGACAGGGACCATCAATGGGACAGGGACCATCACTGGGACCATAACTGGGACAGGGACCATTACTGGGACATGGACCATCACTGGGACAGGGACCATCACTGGGACCATCACTGGGACATGGACCATCACTGGGACAGGGACCATCACTGGGACCATCACTGGGACAGGGACTATCACTGGGACAGGGACCATCACTGGGGCATGGACCATCACTGGGACAGGGACCATTACTGGGACATGGACCATCACTGGGACAGGGACCATCACTGGGACATGGACCATCACTGGGACATGGACCATCACTGGGACCATCACTGGGACAGGGACCATCACTGGGACATGTTCCACCACTGGGATATGGACAATCACTGGGACCATCACTGAGACATGGACCAGCACCGAGACAGGGACCATCACTGGGACATGGACCATCCCTGGGACATGGACCACCACTGGGACCCTCACTGGAACAGGGACCATCACTGGGACAGGGACCATCACTGGGACATGGACCATCACTGGGACAGGGACCATCACTGGGACATGGACCATCACTGGGACAAGGACCATTACTGGGACATGGACCATCACTGGGACAGGGATCATCACTGGGACATGGACCATCACTGGGACATGGACCATCACTGGGACCATCACTGGGACAGGGATCATCACTGGGACATGGACCACCACTGGGACATGGACAATCGCTGGGACCATCACTGAGACATGGACCAGCACCGAGACAGGGACCATCACTGGGACATGGACCATCCCTGGGACATGGACCATCCCTGGGACATGGACCACTACTGGGACCCTCACTGGGACAGGGACCATCACTGGGACAGGGACTATCACTGGGACATGGACCATCACTGGGACTGGGACCATCACTGGGACATGGACCATCACTGGGACAAGGACCATTACTGGGACATGGACCATCACTGGGACCCTACACTGGGACATGGACCATTACTGGGAGAGGGACCATCACTGGGTCCATCACTGGGACATGGACCATCACTGGGACCATCACTGGGACAGGGACCATCACTGGGGCCATCACTGGGACAGGGACCTTCACTGGGGCCATCACTGGGACAGGGACCATCACAGGGACTATTACTGGGACAGCGACCACAACTGGGACAGGGACAATCACTGGGACAGGGACCATCACTGGGACATGGACCATCACTGGGACCATCACTGGGACAGGGATCATCACTGGGACATGGACCACCACTGGGACATCGACAATCACTGGGACCATCATTGAGACATGGACCAGCACCGAGACAGGGACCATCACTGAGACATGGACCATCCCTGGGACATGGACCACTACTGGGACCCTCACTGGGGCAGGGACCATCATTGGGACAGGGACCATCACTGGGACATGGACCATCACTGGGACAAGGATAATTACTGGGACATGGACCATCACTGGGACAGGGACCATCACTGGGACCATCACTGGGACAGGGACCATCACTGGGACAGGGAACATTACTGGGACATGGACCATCACTGGGACAGGGAGCATCACTGGGACCATCACTGGGACAGGGACCATCACTGGGACCATCACTGGGACAGGGACTATCACTGGGACAGGGACCATCACTGGGACATGGACCATCACTGGGACAGGGACCATTACTGGGACATGGGCCATCACTGGGACAGGGACCATCACTGGGACATGGACCATCACTGGGACCCTCACAGGGACAGGGACCATCACTGGGACAGGGACCATCACTGGGACATGGACCATCACTGGGACAAGGACCATTACTGGGACATGGACCATCACTGGGACAGGGACCATCACTGGGACCATCACTGGGACAGGGGCCATCACTGGGACAGGGACCATCACTGGGACATGGACCATCACTGGATCATGGACCTTCACTGGAACCATCACTGGGACATGGACCATCACTGGGACCATCACTGGCACATGGACCATCTTTGGGACCGTCACTGGGGCATGGACCAGCCCTGAGACATGGACCATCACTGGGACAGGGACCATCACTGGGACCCTCCACTGGGACAGCAACCATCACTGCGACAGGGGCCATCACTGGGACATGGACCATCACTGGGACCATCACTGGGACAGGGACCATCACTGGGGCCATCACTGGGACAGGGACCTTCACTGGGACGTGGACCATCACTGGGACAGGGACCATGACTGGGGCCATCACTGGGACAGGGACCTTCACTGGGACGTGGACCATCACTGGGACAGGGACCATCACTGGGACCATCACTGGGACAGGGACCATCACTGGTACCATCACTGGGACAGGGACCATCACTGGGGCCATCACTGGGACAGGGACCTTCACTGGGCCGTGGACCATCACTGGGACAGGTACCATCACTGGGACAGGGACCATCACTGGGACATGGACCATCACTGGGACATGGACCATCTTTGGGACCGTCACTGGGACATGGACCATCACTGGGACCATCACTGGGACATGGACCATCCCTGGGACATGGGCCATCACTGGGACATGGACCATCACTGGGACCCTCCACTGGGACAGCGACCATCACTGGGACAGGGACCATCACTGGAACATGGACCACCACTGGGACATGGAAAATCACTGGGACCATCACTGAGACCCTCCACTGGGACAGGGACCATCACTGGGACAGGGACCATCACTGGGACAGGGACCATCAATGGGGCCATCACTGGAACAGGGACCATCACTGGGACTATTACTGGGACAGCGACCACAACTGGGACAGGGACCATCACTGGGACATGCACCATCACTGGGACCATCACTGGGACAGGTACCATCACTGGGACATGGACCACCACTGGGACATGGACAATCACTGGGACCATCACTGAGACCCTCCACTGGGACAGGGACCATCACTGGGACAGGGGCCATCACTGGGACATGGAACATTACTGGGAGAGGGACCATCACTGGGTCCATCACTGGGACATGGACCATCACTGGGACCATCACTGGGACATGGACCATCACTGGGACAGGGACCATCACTGGGACAGGGACCATCACTGGGACATTGACCATCACTGGGACCATCACTGGGACATGGACCATCACTGGGACATGGACCGTCACTGGGACAGGGACTAGCACTGGGACAGGGACCATCACTGGGACATGGACCATCTTTGGGACCGTCACTGGGACATGGACCATCACTGGGACATGGACCATCACTGGGACATGGACCATCACTGTGACCCTCCACTGGGACAGCGACCATCACTGGGACAGGGACCATCACTGGGACATGGACCACCACTGGGACATGGACAATCACTGGGACCATCACTGAGACCCTCCACTGGGACAGCGACCATCACTGGGACAGGGGCCATCACTGGGACATGGAACATTACTGGGAGAGGGCACATCACTGGGTCCATCACTGGGACATGGACCATCACTGGGACCATCACTGGGACAGGGACCATCACTGGGGCCATCACTGGGACAGGGACCTTCACTGGGACGTGGGCCATCACTGGGACAGGGACCATCACTGGGGCCATCACTGGAACAGGGACCATCACTGGGACTATTACTGGGACAGCGACCACAACTGGGACAGGGACCATCACTGGGACATGGACCATCACTGGGACCATCACTGGGACAGGGACCATCACTGGGACATGGACCACCACTGGGACATGGACAATCACTGGGACCATTACTGAGACCCTCCACTGGGACAGGGACCATCACTGGGACAGGGGCCATCACTGGGAGATGGAACATTACTGGGAGAGGGACCATCACTGGGTCCATAACTGGGACATGGACCATCACTGGGACCATCACTGGGACAGGGACCATCACTGGGACATGGACCATCACTGTGACATGGACCATCACTGGGACAGGGACCATCACTGGGACCATCATTGGGACATGGACCATCACTGGGACATGGACCATCACTGGGACAGGGACTATCACTGGGACAGGGACCATCACTGGGACATGGACCATCACTGGGACAGGGACCATCACTAGGACCATAACTGGGACAGGGACCATCACTGGGACCATCACTGGGACATGGACCATCACTGGGACATGGACCATCACTGGGACAGGGACTATCACTGGGACAGGGATCATCACTGGGACATGGACCATCACTGGGACAGGGACCATCACTGGGACCATAACTGGGACAGGGACCATTACTGGGACAAGGACCATCACTGGGACAGGGACCATCACTGGGAACATCACTGGGACATGGACCATCACTGGGACAGGGACCATCACTGGGACAGGGACCATCACTGGGACATGGACCATCATTGGTACAGGGACCATTACTGGGACATGGACCATCACTGGGACAGGGACCATCACTCGGACATGGACCATCACTGGGACATGGACCATCACTGGGACCATCACTGGGACAGGGATCATCACTGGGACATGGATCACCACTGGGACATGGACAATCACTGGGACAGGGACCTTCACTGGGACGTGGACCATCACTGGGACAGGGACCATCACTGGGGCCATCACTGGAACAGGGACCATCACTGGGACTATTACTGGGACAGCGACCACAACCGGGACAGGGACCATCACTGGGACATGGACCATCACTGGGATCATCACTGGGACAGGGACCATCACTGGGACATGGGCCATCACTGGGACAGGGGCCATCACTGGGACATGGAACATTACTGGGATAGGGACCATCACTGGGTCCATCATTGGGACATGGACCATCACTGGGACCATCACTGGGACAGGGAGCATCACTGGGACATGGACCATCACTGGGACAGGGACCATCACTGGGACCATCATTGGGACATGGACCATCACTGGGACAGGGACCATCACTGGGACAGGGACTATCACTGGGACAGGGACCATCACTGGGACATGGACCATCACTGGGACAGGGACCATCACTGGGACCATAACTGGGACAGGGACCATCACTGGGACCATCACTGGGACAGGGACCATCACTGGGACATGGACCATCACTGGAACAGGGACTATCACTGGGACGGGACCATCACTGGGACATGGACCATCTTTGGGACCGTCACTGGGACATGGACCATCACTGGGACCATCACTGGGACATGGACCATCCCTGGGACATGGACCATCACTGGGACATGGACCATCACTGGGACCCTCCACTGGGACAGCGACCATCACTGGGACAGGGACAATCACTGGGACATGGATCACCACTGTGACATGGACAATCACTGGTACCATCACTGAGACCCTCCACTGGGAGAGGGCACATCACTGGGTCCATCACTGGGACATGGACCATCACTGGGACCATCACTGGGACAGGGACCATCACTGGGGCCATCACTGGGAGAGGGACCTTCACTGGGACGTGGACCATCACTGGGACAGGGACATCACTGGGGCCATCACTTGAACAGGGACAATCACTGGGACTATTACTGGGACAGCGACCACAACTGGGACAGGGACCATCACTGGGACATGGACCATCACTGGGACCATCACTGGGACAGGGACCATCACTGGGACATGGACCACCACTGGGACATGGACAATCACTGGGACCATCACTGAGACCCTCCACTGGGACAGGGACCATCACTGGGACAGGGGCCATCACTGGGACATGGAACATTACTGGGAGAGGGATCATCACTGGGTCCATCACTGGGACATGGACCATCACTGGGACCATCACTGGGACAGGGACCATCACTGGGACATGGACCATCACTGGGACATGGACCATCACTGGGACAGGGACCATCACTGGGACCATCATTGGGACATGGACCATCACTGGGACAGGGACCATCACTGGGACAGGGACTATCACTGGGACAGGGACCATCACTAGGACATGAACCATCACTGGGACAGGGACCATCACTGGGAACATAACTGGGGCAGGGACCATCACTGGGACCATCACTGGGACATGGACCATCACTGGGACAGGGACCATCACTGGGGCCATCACTGGGAGAGGGACCTTCACTGGGACGTGGACCATCACTGGGACAGGGACATCACTGGGGCCATCACTTGAACAGGGACAATCACTGGGACTATTACTGGGACAGCGACCACAACTGGGACAGGGACCATCACTGGGACATGGACCATCACTGGGACCATCACTGGGACAGGGACCATCACTGGGACATGGACCACCACTGGGACATGGACAATCACTGGGACCATCACTGAGACCCTCCACTGGGACAGGGACCATCACTGGGACAGGGGCCATCACTGGGACATGGAACATTACTGGGAGAGGGATCATCACTGGGTCCATCACTGGGACATGGACCATCACTGGGACCATCACTGGGACAGGGACCATCACTGGGACATGGACCATCACTGGGACATGGACCATCACTGGGACAGGGACCATCACTGGGACCATCATTGGGACATGGACCATCACTGGGACAGGGACCATCACTGGGACAGGGACTATCACTGGGACAGGGACCATCACTAGGACATGAACCATCACTGGGACAGGGACCATCACTGGGAACATAACTGGGGCAGGGACCATCACTGGGACCATCACTGGGACATGGACCATCACTGGGACATGGACCGTCACTGGGACAGGGACTATCACTGGGACAGGGACCATCACTGGGACATGGACCATCTTTGGGACCGTCACTGGGACATGGACCATCACTGGGACCATCACTGGGACATGGACCATCCCTGGGACATGGACCATCACTGGGACATGGACCATCACTGGGACCCTCCACTGGGACAGCGACCATCACTGGGACAGGGACCATCACTGGGACATGGACAATCACTTGGACCATCACTGAGACCCTCCACTGGGACAGGGACCATCACTGGGACAGGGGCCATCACTGGGACATGGCACATTACTGGGAGAGGGCACATCACTGGGTCCATCACTGGGACATGGACCATCACTGCGACCATCACTGGGACAGGGACCATCACTGGGGACATCACTGGGACAGGGACCTTCACTGGGACGTGGACCTTCACTGGGACAGGGACCATCACTGGGGCCATCACTGGAACAGGGACCATCACTGGGACTATTACTGGGATAGCGACCACAACTGGGACAGGGACCATCACTGGGACAGGGACCATCACTGGGACCATAACTGGGACAGGGACAATCACTGGGACCATCACTGGGACATGGACCATCACTGGGACATGGACCATCACTGGGACAGGGACTATCACTGGGACAGGGACCATCACTGGGACATGGACCATCACTGGGACAGGGACCATCACTGGGACCATAACTGGGACAGGGACCATTACTGGGACATGGACCATCACTGGGACAGGGACCATCACTGGGTCCATCACTGGGACATGGACCATCACTGGGACAGAGACCATCACTGGGACCATCACTGGGACAGGGACTATCACTGGGACATAGACCATCACTGGGACAGGGACCATTACTGGGACATGGACCATCACTGGGACAGGGACCATCACTGGGACATGGACCATCACTGGGACATGGACCATCACTGGGACCATCACTGGGACAGGGATCATCACTGTGACATGGACCACCACTGGGACATGGACAATCACTGGGACCATCACTGAGACCCTCCACTGGGACAGAACCATCACTGGGACAGGGGCCATCACTGGGACATGGAACATTACTGGGAGAGGGACCATCACTGGGTCCATCACTGGGACAGGGACCATCACTGGGACAGGGACCTTCACTGGGACGTGGACCATCACTGGGACAGGGACCATCACTGGGACCATCACTGGGACAGGGGCCATCACTGGGACCATCACTGGGACAGGGACCATCACTGGGGCCATCACTGGGACAGGGACCTTCACTGGGACGTGGACTATCACTGGGACAGGGACCATCACTGTGGCCATCACTGGAACAGGGACCGTCACTGGGACTATTACTGGGACAGCGACCACAACTGCGATAGGGTCCATCACTGGGACATGGACCATCACTGGGACCATCACTGGGACAGGGACCATCACTGGGACATGGACCACCACTGGGACATGGACAATCACTGGGGCCATCACTGAGACCCTCCACTGGGACAGGGACCATCACTGGGACAGGGGCCATCACTGGGACATGGAACATTACTGGGAGAGGGACCATCACTGGGTCTATCACTGGGACATGGACCATCACTGGGACATGGACTATCACTGGGACAGGGACCATCACTAGGACCATCATTGGGACATGGACCATAACTGGGACAGGGACCATCACTGGGACAGGGACTATCACTGGGACAGGGACCATCACTGGGACATGGACCATCACTGGGACAGGGACCATCACTGGGACCATAACGGGGACAGGGACCATCACTGGGACCATCACTGGGACATGGACCATCACTGGGACAGGGACCATCACTGGGACATTGACCATCACTGGGACCATCACTGGGACATGGACCATCACTGGGACATGGACCGTCACTGGGACAGGGACTAGCACTGGGACAGGGACCATCACTGGGACATGGACCATCTTTGGGACCGTCACTGGGACATGGACCATCACTGGGACCATCACTGGGACATGGACCATCCCTGGGACATGGACCATCACTGGGACATGGACCATCACTGTGACCCTCCACTGGGACAGCGACCATCACTGGGACAGGGACCATCACTGGGACATGGACCACCACTGGGACATGGACAATCACTGGGACCATCACTGAGACCCTCCACTGGGACAGCGACCATCACTGGGACAGGGGCCATCACTGGGACATGGAACATTACTGGGAGAGGGCACATCACTGGGTCCATCACTGGGACATGGACCATCACTGGGACCATCACTGGGACAGGGACCATCACTGGGGCCATCACTGGGACAGGGACCTTCACTGGGACGTGGGCCATCACTGGGACAGGGACCATCACTGGGGCCATCACTGGAACAGGGACCATCACTGGGACTATTACTGGGACAGCGACCACAACTGGGACAGGGACCATCACTGGGACATGGACCATCACTGGGACCATCACTGGGACAGGGACCATCACTGGGACATGGACCACCACTGGGACATGGACAATCACTGGGACCATTACTGAGACCCTCCACTGGGACAGGGACCATCACTGGGACAGGGGCCATCACTGGGAGATGGAACATTACTGGGAGAGGGACCATCACTGGGTCCATAACTGGGACATGGACCATCACTGGGACCATCACTGGGACAGGGACCATCACTGGGACATGGACCATCACTGTGACATGGACCATCACTGGGACAGGGACCATCACTGGGACCATCATTGGGACATGGACCATCACTGGGACATGGACCATCACTGGGACAGGGACTATCACTGGGACAGGGACCATCACTGGGACATGGACCATCACTGGGACAGGGACCATCACTAGGACCATAACTGGGACAGGGACCATCACTGGGACCATCACTGGGACATGGACCATCACTGGGACATGGACCATCACTGGGACAGGGACTATCACTGGGACAGGGATCATCACTGGGACATGGACCATCACTGGGACAGGGACCATCACTGGGACCATAACTGGGACAGGGACCATTACTGGGACAAGGACCATCACTGGGACAGGGACCATCACTGGGAACATCACTGGGACATGGACCATCACTGGGACAGGGACCATCACTGGGACAGGGACCATCACTGGGACATGGACCATCATTGGTACAGGGACCATTACTGGGACATGGACCATCACTGGGACAGGGACCATCACTCGGACATGGACCATCACTGGGACATGGACCATCACTGGGACCATCACTGGGACAGGGATCATCACTGGGACATGGATCACCACTGGGACATGGACAATCACTGGGACAGGGACCTTCACTGGGACGTGGACCATCACTGGGACAGGGACCATCACTGGGGCCATCACTGGAACAGGGACCATCACTGGGACTATTACTGGGACAGCGACCACAACCGGGACAGGGACCATCACTGGGACATGGACCATCACTGGGATCATCACTGGGACAGGGACCATCACTGGGACATGGGCCATCACTGGGACAGGGGCCATCACTGGGACATGGAACATTACTGGGATAGGGACCATCACTGGGTCCATCATTGGGACATGGACCATCACTGGGACCATCACTGGGACAGGGAGCATCACTGGGACATGGACCATCACTGGGACAGGGACCATCACTGGGACCATCATTGGGACATGGACCATCACTGGGACAGGGACCATCACTGGGACAGGGACTATCACTGGGACAGGGACCATCACTGGGACATGGACCATCACTGGGACAGGGACCATCACTGGGACCATAACTGGGACAGGGACCATCACTGGGACCATCACTGGGACAGGGACCATCACTGGGACATGGACCATCACTGGAACAGGGACTATCACTGGGACGGGACCATCACTGGGACATGGACCATCTTTGGGACCGTCACTGGGACATGGACCATCACTGGGACCATCACTGGGACATGGACCATCCCTGGGACATGGACCATCACTGGGACATGGACCATCACTGGGACCCTCCACTGGGACAGCGACCATCACTGGGACAGGGACAATCACTGGGACATGGATCACCACTGTGACATGGACAATCACTGGTACCATCACTGAGACCCTCCACTGGGAGAGGGCACATCACTGGGTCCATCACTGGGACATGGACCATCACTGGGACCATCACTGGGACAGGGACCATCACTGGGGCCATCACTGGGAGAGGGACCTTCACTGGGACGTGGACCATCACTGGGACAGGGACATCACTGGGGCCATCACTTGAACAGGGACAATCACTGGGACTATTACTGGGACAGCGACCACAACTGGGACAGGGACCATCACTGGGACATGGACCATCACTGGGACCATCACTGGGACAGGGACCATCACTGGGACATGGACCACCACTGGGACATGGACAATCACTGGGACCATCACTGAGACCCTCCACTGGGACAGGGACCATCACTGGGACAGGGGCCATCACTGGGACATGGAACATTACTGGGAGAGGGATCATCACTGGGTCCATCACTGGGACATGGACCATCACTGGGACCATCACTGGGACAGGGACCATCACTGGGACATGGACCATCACTGGGACATGGACCATCACTGGGACAGGGACCATCACTGGGACCATCATTGGGACATGGACCATCACTGGGACAGGGACCATCACTGGGACAGGGACTATCACTGGGACAGGGACCATCACTAGGACATGAACCATCACTGGGACAGGGACCATCACTGGGAACATAACTGGGGCAGGGACCATCACTGGGACCATCACTGGGACATGGACCATCACTGGGACATGGACCGTCACTGGGACAGGGACTATCACTGGGACAGGGACCATCACTGGGACATGGACCATCTTTGGGACCGTCACTGGGACATGGACCATCACTGGGACCATCACTGGGACATGGACCATCCCTGGGACATGGACCATCACTGGGACATGGACCATCACTGGGACCCTCCACTGGGACAGCGACCATCACTGGGACAGGGACCATCACTGGGACATGGACAATCACTTGGACCATCACTGAGACCCTCCACTGGGACAGGGACCATCACTGGGACAGGGGCCATCACTGGGACATGGCACATTACTGGGAGAGGGCACATCACTGGGTCCATCACTGGGACATGGACCATCACTGCGACCATCACTGGGACAGGGACCATCACTGGGGACATCACTGGGACAGGGACCTTCACTGGGACGTGGACCTTCACTGGGACAGGGACCATCACTGGGGCCATCACTGGAACAGGGACCATCACTGGGACTATTACTGGGATAGCGACCACAACTGGGACAGGGACCATCACTGGGACAGGGACCATCACTGGGACCATAACTGGGACAGGGACAATCACTGGGACCATCACTGGGACATGGACCATCACTGGGACATGGACCATCACTGGGACAGGGACTATCACTGGGACAGGGACCATCACTGGGACATGGACCATCACTGGGACAGGGACCATCACTGGGACCATAACTGGGACAGGGACCATTACTGGGACATGGACCATCACTGGGACAGGGACCATCACTGGGTCCATCACTGGGACATGGACCATCACTGGGACAGAGACCATCACTGGGACCATCACTGGGACAGGGACTATCACTGGGACATAGACCATCACTGGGACAGGGACCATTACTGGGACATGGACCATCACTGGGACAGGGACCATCACTGGGACATGGACCATCACTGGGACATGGACCATCACTGGGACCATCACTGGGACAGGGATCATCACTGTGACATGGACCACCACTGGGACATGGACAATCACTGGGACCATCACTGAGACCCTCCACTGGGACAGAACCATCACTGGGACAGGGGCCATCACTGGGACATGGAACATTACTGGGAGAGGGACCATCACTGGGTCCATCACTGGGACAGGGACCATCACTGGGACAGGGACCTTCACTGGGACGTGGACCATCACTGGGACAGGGACCATCACTGGGACCATCACTGGGACAGGGGCCATCACTGGGACCATCACTGGGACAGGGACCATCACTGGGGCCATCACTGGGACAGGGACCTTCACTGGGACGTGGACTATCACTGGGACAGGGACCATCACTGTGGCCATCACTGGAACAGGGACCGTCACTGGGACTATTACTGGGACAGCGACCACAACTGCGATAGGGTCCATCACTGGGACATGGACCATCACTGGGACCATCACTGGGACAGGGACCATCACTGGGACATGGACCACCACTGGGACATGGACAATCACTGGGGCCATCACTGAGACCCTCCACTGGGACAGGGACCATCACTGGGACAGGGGCCATCACTGGGACATGGAACATTACTGGGAGAGGGACCATCACTGGGTCTATCACTGGGACATGGACCATCACTGGGACATGGACTATCACTGGGACAGGGACCATCACTAGGACCATCATTGGGACATGGACCATAACTGGGACAGGGACCATCACTGGGACAGGGACTATCACTGGGACAGGGACCATCACTGGGACATGGACCATCACTGGGACAGGGACCATCACTGGGACCATAACGGGGACAGGGACCATCACTGGGACCATCACTGGGACATGGACCATCACTGGGACATGGACCATCACTGGGACAGGGACTATCACTGGGACAGGGACCATCACTGGGACATGGACCATCACTGGGACCATCACTGGGACATGGACCATCCCTGGGACATGGACCATCACTGGGACATGGACCATCACTGGGACCCTCCACTGGGACAGCGACCATCACTGGGACAGGGACCATCACTGGGACATGGACCACCACTGGGACATGGACAATCACTGCGACCATCACTGAGACCCTCCACTGGGACAGGGACCATCACTGGGACAGGGGCCATCACTGGGACATGGAACATTACTGGCAGAGGGCACATCACTGGGTCCATCACTGGGACATGGACCGTCACTGGGACCATCACTGGGACAGGGACCATCACTGGGGCCATCACTGGGACAGGGACCTTCACTGGGACGTGGACCATCACTGGGAAAGGGACCATCACTGGGGCCATCACTGGAACAGGGACCATCACTGGGACTATTACTGGGACAGCGACCACAACTGTGATAGGGACCATCACTGGGACATGGACCATCACTGGGACCATCACTGGGACAGGGACCATCACTGGGACATGGACCACCACTGGGACATGGACAATCACTGGGGCCATCACTGAGACCCTCCACTGGGACAGGGACCATCACTGGGACAGGGGCCATCACTGGGACATGGAACATTACTGGGAGAGGGACCATCACTGGGTCTATCACTGGGACATGGACCATCACTGGGACATGGACTATCACTGGGACAGGGACCATCACTAGGACCATCATTGGGACATGGACCATAACTGGGACAGGGACCATCACTGGGACAGGGACTATCACTGGGACAGGGACCATCACTGGGACATGGACCATCACTGGGACAGGGACCATCACTGGGACCATAACGGGGACAGGGACCATCACTGGGACCATCACTGGGACATGGACCATCCCTGGGACATGGACCATCACTGGGACATGGACCATCACTGGGACCCTCCACTGGGACAGCGACCATCACTGGGACAGGGACCATCACTGGGACATGGACCACCACTGGGACATGGACAATCACTGCGACCATCACTGAGACCCTCCACTGGGACAGGGACCATCACTGGGACAGGGGCCATCACTGGGACATGGAACATTACTGGCAGAGGGCACATCACTGGGTCCATCACTGGGACATGGACCGTCACTGGGACCATCACTGGGACAGGGACCATCACTGGGGCCATCACTGGGACAGGGACCTTCACTGGGACGTGGACCATCACTGGGAAAGGGACCATCACTGGGGCCATCACTGGAACAGGGACCATCACTGGGACTATTACTGGGACAGCGACCACAACTGGGATAGGGACCATCACTGGGACATGGACCATCACTGGGACCATCACTGGGACAGGGACCATCACTGGGACATGGACCACCACTGGGACATGGACAATCACTGGGACCATCACTGAGACCCTCCACTGGGACAGGGACCATCACTGGGACAGGGGCCATCACTGGGACATGGAACATTACTGGGAGAGGGACCATCACTGGGTCCATCACTGGGACATGGACCATCACTGGGACCATCACTGGGACAGGGACCATCACTGGGACATGGACCATCACTGGGACATGGACCATCACTGGGACAGGGACCATCACTGCGACCATCATTGGGACATGGACCATCACTGGGACAGGGACCATCACTGGGACATGGACCTTCACTGGGACGTGGACCATCATTGGGACAGGGACCATCACTGGGGCCATCACTGGGACAGGGACCTTCACTGGGACGTGGACCATCACTGGGACAGGGACCATCACTGGGACCATCACTGGGACAGGGACCATCACTGGGACCATCACTGGGACAGGGACCATAACTGGGGCCATCACTGGGACAGGGACCTTCACTGGGACGTGGACCATCACTGGGGCAGGGACCATCACTGGGACAGGGACCATCACTGGGACATGGACCATCACTGGGACATGGAACATTACTGGGAGAGGGCACATCACTGGCTCCATCACTGTGACATGGACCATCACTGGGACCATCACTGGGACAGGGACCATCACTGGGGTCATCACTGGGACAGGGACCTTCACTGGGACGTGGACCATCACTGGAACAGGGACCATCACTGGGGCCATCACTGGAACAGGGACCATCACTGGGACTATTACTGGGACAGCGACCACAACTGGGACAGGGACCATCACTGGGACATGGACCATCACTGGGACCATCACTGGGACAGGGACCATCACTGGGACATGGACCACCCCTGGGACATGGACAATCACTGGGACCATCACTGAGACCCTCCACTGGGACAGGGACCATCACTGGGACAGGGGCCATCACTGGGACATGGAACATTACTGGGAGAGGGCACATCACTGGGTCCATCACTGGGACATGGACCATCAAGGGGACCATCACTGGGACAGGGACCATCACTGGGGCCATCACTGGGACAGGGACCTTCACTGGGACGTGGACCATCACTGGGACAGGGACCATCACTGGGGCCATCACTGGAACAGGGACCATTACTGGGACTATTACTGGGACAGCGACCACAACCGGGACAGGGACCATCACTGGGACATGGACCATCACTGGGACAATCACTGGGACAGGGACCATCACTGGGACATGGACCACCACTGGGACATGGACAATCACTGGGACCATCACTGAGACCCTCCACTGGGACAGGGACCATCACTGGGACAGGGGCCATCACTGGGACATGGAACATTACTGGGATAGGGACCGTCACTGGGTCCATCACTGGGACATGGACCATCACTGGGACCATCACTGGGACAGGGACCATCACTGGGACATGGACCATCACTGGGATATGGACCATCACTGGGACAGGGACCATCACTGGGACCATCATTGGGACATGGACCATCACTGGGACAGGGACCATCACTGGGACAGGGACTATCACTGGGACAGGGACCATCACTGGGACATGGACCATCACTGGGACAGGGACCATCACTGGGACCATAACTGGGACAGGGAACATCACTGGGACCATCACTGGGACATGGACCATCACTGGGACATGGACCATCACTGGAACAGGGACTATCACTGGGACGGGACCATCACTGGGACATGGACCATCTTTGGGACCGTCACTGGGACATGGACCATCACTGGGACCATCACTGGGACATAGACCATCCCTGGGACATGGACCATCACTGGGACATGGACCATCACTGGGACCCTCCACTGGGACAGCGACCATCACTGGGACAGGGACAATCACTGGCACATGGACCACCACTGGGACATGGACAATCACTGGGACCATCACTGAGACCCTCCAGTGGGACAGGGACCATCACTGGGACAGGGGCCATCACTGGGACATGGAACATTACTGGGAGAGGGCACACCACTGGGTCCATCACTGGGACATGGACTATCACTGGGACCATCACTGGGACAGGGACCATCACTGGGGCCATCACTGGGAGAGCGACCTTCACTGGGACGTGGACCTTCACTGGGGCATGGACCATCACAGGGACAGGGACCATTACTGGGACATGGACCATCACTGGGACAGGGACCATCACTGGGACATGGACCATCACTGGGACAGGGACCATCACTGGGACCATCACTAGGACAGGGACTATCACTGGGACAGGGACCATCAATGGGACATGGACCATCACTGGGACAGGGACCATTACTGGGACATGGACCATCACTGGGACAGGGACCATCACTGGGACATGGACCATCACTGGGACATGGACCATCACTGGGACCATCACTGGGACAGGGATCATCACTGTGACATGGACCACCACTGGGACATGGACAATCACTGGGACCATCACTGTGACCCTCCACTGGGACAGGGACCATCACTGGGACAGGGGCCATCACTGGGACATGGAATATTACTGGGAGAGGGACCATCACTGGTTCCATCACTGGGACAGGGACCATCACTGGGACATGGACCTTCACTGGGACGTGGACCATCACTGGGACAGGGACCATCACTGGGGCCATCATTGGGACAGGGACCTTCACTGGGACGTGGACCATCACTGGGAGAGGGACCATCACTGGGACCATCACTGGGACAGGGACCATCACTGGGACCATCACTGGGACAGGGACCATCACTGGGGCCATCACTGGGACAGGGACCTTCACTGGGACGTGGACCATCACTGGGACAGGGACCATCACTGGGGCCATTACTGGAACAGGGACCATCACTGGGACTATTACTGGGACAGCGACCACAACTGCGATAGGGACCATCACTGGGACATGGACCATCACTGGGACCATCACTGGGACAGGGACCATCACTGGGACATGGACCACCACTGGGACATGGACAATCACTGGGACCATCACTGAGACCCTCCACTGGGACAGGGACCATCACTGGGACAGGGGCCATCACTGGGACATGGAACATTACTGGGAGAGGGACCATCACGGGGTCCATCACTGGGACATGGACCATCACTGGGACCATCACTGGGACAGGGACCATCACTGGGACATGGACCATCACTGGGACATGGACCATCACTGGGACAGAGACCATCACTGCGACCATCATTGGGACATGGACCATCACTGGGACAGGGACCATCACTGGGACAGGGACTATCACTGGGACAGGGACCATCACTGGGACATGGACCATCACTGGGACAGGGACCATCACTGGGACCATAACGGGGACAGGGACCATCACTGGGACCATCACTGGGACATGGACCATCACTGGGACATGGACCATCACTGGGACAGGGACTATCACTGGGACAGGGACCATCACTGGGACATGGACCATCTTTGGGACCATCACTGGGACATGGACCATCACTGGGACCATCACTGGGACATGGACCATCCCTGAGACATGGACCATCACTGGGACATGGACCATCACTGGGACCCTCCACTGGGACAGCGACCATCACTGGGACAGGGACCATCACTGGGACATGGACCACCACTGGGACATGGACAATCACTGGGACCATCACTGAGACCCTCCACTGGGACAGTGACCATCACGGGGACAGGGACCATCACTGGGACATGGAACATCACTGGGACCATCACTGGGACAGGGACCATCACTGGGGCCATCACTGGGACAGGGACCTTCACTGGGACGTGGACCATCACTGGGACAGGGACCATCACTGGGGCCATCACTGGAACAGGGACCATCACTGGGACTATTACTGGGACAGCGACCACAACTGGAATAGGGACCATCACTGGGACATGGACCATCACTGGGACCATCACTGGGACAGGGACCATCACTGGGACATGGACCACCACTGGGACATGGACAATCACTGGGACCATCACTGAGACCCTCCACTGGGACAGGGACCATCACTGGGACAGGGGCCATCACTGGGACAGGGAACATTACTGGGAGAGGGACCATCACTGGGTCCATCACTGGGACATGGACCATCACTGGGACCATCACTGGGACAGGGACCATCACTGGGACATGGACCATCACTGGGACAGGGACCATCACTGCGACCATCATTGGGACATGGACCATCACTGGGACAGGGACCATCACTGGGACAGGGACTATCACTGGGACAGGGACCATCACTGGGACATGGACCATCACTGGGACAGGGACCATCACTGGGACCATCACTGGGACATGGACCATCACTGGGACAGGGACTATCACTGGGACAGGGACCATCACTCGCTCATGGACCATCTTTGGGACCGTCACTGGGACATCGACCATCACTGGGACCATCACTGGGACATGGACCATCCCTGGGACATGGACCATCACTGGGACATGGACCATCACTGGGACCCTCCACTGGGACAGCGACCATCACTGGGACAGGGACCATCACTGGGACATGGACCACCACTGGGACATGGACAATCACTGGGACCATCACTGAGACCCTCCACTGGGACAGGGACCATCACTGGGACAGGGGCCATCACTGGGACATGGAACATTACTGGGAGAGGGCACATCACTGGCTCCATCACTGGGACATGGACCATCACTGGGACCATCACTGGGACAGGGACCATCACTGGGGCCATCACTGGGACAGGGACCTTCACTGGGACGTGGACCATCACTGGAACAGGGACCATCACTTGGGCCATCACTGGAACAGGGACCATCACTGGGACTATTACTGGGACAGCGACCACAACTGGGACAGGGACCATCACTGCGACATGGACCATCACTGGGACCATCACTGGGACAGGGACCATCACTAGGACATGGACCACCACTGGGACATGGACAATCACTGGGACGATTACTGAGACCCTCCACTGGGACAGGGACCATCACTGGGACAGGGGCCATCACTGGGACATGGAACATTGCTGGGAGAGGGACCATCACTGGGTCCATCACTGGGACATGGACCATCACTGGGACCATTACTGGGACAGGGACCATCACTGGGACATGGACCATCACTGGGACAGGGACCATCACTGGGACCATCATTGGGACATGGACCATCACTGGGACATGGACCATCACTGGGACAGGGAGCATCACTGGGACCATAACTGGGACAGGGACCATCACTGGGACCATCACTGGGACATGGACCATCACTGGGACATGGACCATCACTGGGACAGGGACTATCACTGGGACAGGGACCATCACTGGGACATGGACCATCACTGGGACAGGGACCATCACTGGGACCATAACTGGGACAGGGACCATTACTGGGACATGGACCATCACTGGGACAGGGACCATCACTGGGACTATTACTGGGACAGCGACCACAACTGGGACAGGGACCATCACTGCGACATGGACCATCACTGGGACCATCACTGGGACAGGGACCATCACTGGGACATGGACCACCACTGGGACATGGACAATCACTGGGACGATTACTGAGACCCTCCACTGGGACAGGGACCATCACTGGGACAGGGGCCATCACTGGGACATGGAACATTACTGGGAGAGGGACCATCACTGGGTCCATCACTGGGACATGGACCATCACTGGGACCATCACTGGGACAGGGACCATCACTGGGACATGGACCATCACTGGGACAGGGACCATCACTGGGACCATCATTGGGACATGGACCATCACTGGGACATGGACCATCACTGGGACAGGGACCATCACTGGGACCATCACTGGGACAGGGACTATCACTGGGACAGGGACCATCACTGGGACATGGACCAACACTGGGACAGGGACCATTACTGGGACATGGACCATCACTGGGACAGGGACCATCACTGGGACATGGACCATCACTGGGACATGGACCATCACTGGGACCATCACTGGGACAGGGATCATCACTGGGACATGGACCACCACTGGGACATGGACAATCACTGGGACCATCACTGAGACCCTCCACTGGGACAGGGACCATCACTGGTACAGGGGCCATCACTGGGACATGGAACATTACTGGGAGAGGGACCATCATTGGGTCCATCACTGGGACATGGACCATCACTGGGACCATCACTGGGACAGGGACCA
Organism: Pristiophorus japonicus; assembly: GCF_044704955.1. Lineage (NCBI taxonomy): Eukaryota > Metazoa > Chordata > Chondrichthyes > Pristiophoridae > Pristiophorus > Pristiophorus japonicus. The sequence goes on from NC_091995.1 coordinate 33,185,956, forward strand.
TCACTGGGACATGGACCTTCACTGGGACGTGGACCATCACTGGGACAGGGACCATCACTGGGGCCATCACTGGGACAGGGACCTTCACTGGGACGTGGACCATCACTGGAACAGGGACCATCACTGGGACCATAAGTGGGACATGGACCATCACTGGGACAGGGACTATCACTGTGACATGGACCACCACTGGGGCATGGACAATCACTGGGACCATCACTGAGACCCTCCACTGGGACAGGGACCATCAGTGGGACAGGGGCCATCACTGGGACATGGAACATTACTGGGAAAGGGCACATCGCTGGGTCCATCACTGGGACATGGACCATCACTGGGACCATCACTGGGACATGGACCATCACTGGGGCCATCACTGGGACAGGGACCTTCACTGGGACGTGGACCATCACTGGGACAGGGACCATCACTGGGGCCATCACTGGAACAGGGACCATCACTGGGACTATTACTGGCACAGCGACCACAACTGGGACAGGGACCATCACTGGGACATGGACCATCACTGGGACCATCACTGGGACAGGGACCATCACTGGGACATGGACCACCACTGGGACATGGATAATCACTGGGACCATTACTGAGACCCTCCACTGGGACAGGGACCATCACTGGGACATGGATCATCACTGGGACATGGACCATCACTGGGACATGGACCATCACTGGGACCATCATTGGGACATGGACCATCATTGGGACAGGGACCATCACTGGGACAGGGACTATCACTGGGACAGGGACCATCACTGGGACATGGACCATCACTGGGACAGGGACCATCACTGGGACCATAACTGGGACAGGGACCATCACTGGGACCATCACTGGGACATGGACCATCACTGGGACATGGACCATCACTGGGACAGGGATTATCACTGGGACATGGACCATCACTCGGACATGGACCATCTTTGGGACCGTCACTGGGACATCGACCATCACTGGGACCATCACTGGGACATGGACCATCCCTGGGACATGGACCATCACTGGGACATGGACCATCACTGGGACCGTCCACTGGGACAGCGACCATCACTGGGACAGGGACCATCACTGGGACATGGACCATCACTGGGACATGGACAATCACTGGGACCATCACTGAGACCCTCCACTGGGACAGGGACCATCACTGAGACAGGGGCCATCACTGGGACATGGAACATTACTGGGAGAGGGCACATCACTGGCTCCATCACTGGGACATGGACCATCACTGGGACCATCACTGGGACAGGGACCATCACTGGGGCCATCACTGGGACAGGGACCTTCACTGGGACGTGGACCATCACTGGAACAGGGACCATCACTTGGGCCATCACTGGAACAGGGACCATCACTGGGACTATTACTGGGACAGCGACCACAACTGGGACAGGGACCATCACTGGGACATGGACCATCACTGGGACCATCACTGGGACAGGGACCATCACTGGGACATGGACCACCTCTGGGACATGGACAATCACTGGGACGATAACTGAGACCCTCCACTGGGACAGGGACAATCACTGGGACAGGGGCCATCACTGGGACATGGAACATTACTGGGAGAGGGACCATCACTGGGTCCATCACTGGGACATGGACCATCACTGGGACCATCACTGGGACAGGGACCATCACTGGGACATGGACCATCACTGGGACAGGGACCATCACTGGGTCCATCACTGGGACATGGACCATCACTGGGACCATCACTGGGACATGGACCATCACTGGGGCCATCACTGGGACAGGGACCTTCACTGGGACGTGGACCATCACTGGGACAGGGACCATCACTGGGGCCATTACTGGGACAGGGACCTTCACTGGGAGGTGGACCATCCCTGGGACTGGGACCATCACTGGGACCATCACTGGGACAGGGACCATCACTGGGACCATCACTGGGACAGGGACCATCACTGGGGCCATCATTGGGACAGGGACCTTCACTGGGACGTGGACCATCACTGGGACAGGGACCATCACTGGGGCCATTACTGGAACAGGGACCATCACTGGGACTATTACTGGGACAGCGACCACAACTGCGATAGGGACCATCACTGGGACATGGACCATCACTGGGACCATCACTGGGACAGGGACCATCACTGGGACATGGACCACCACTGGGACAGGGACAATCACTGGGACCATCACTGAGACCCTCCACTGGGACAGGGACCATCACTGGGACAGGGGCCATCACTGGGACATGGAACATTACTGGGAGAGGGACCATCACTGGTTCCATCACTGGGACATGGACCATCACTGGGACCATCACTGGGACAGGGACCATCACTGGAACATGGACCATCACTGGGACATGGACCATCACTGGGACAGGGACCATCACTGCGACCATCATTGGGACATGGACCATCACTGGGACAGGGACCATCACTGGGACAGGGACTATCACTGGGACAGGGACCATCACTGGGACATGGACTATCACTGGGACAGGGACCATCACTGGGACCATAACGGGGACAGGGACCATCACTGGGACCATCACTGGGACAGGGACCATCACTGGGACATGGACCATCACTGGGACAGCGACTATCACTGGGACAGGGACCATCACTGGGACATGGACCATCTTTGGGACCATCACTGGGACATGGACCATCACTGGGACCATCACTGGGACATGGACCATCCCTGAGACATGGACCATCACTGGGACATGGACCATCACTGGGACCCTCCACTGGGACAGCGACCATCACTGGGACAGGGACCATCACTGGGACATGGACCACCACTAGGACATGGACAATCACTGGGACCATCACTGAGACCCTCCACTGGGACAGGGACCATCACTGGGACAGGGGCCATCACTGGGACATGGAACATTACTGGGAGAGGGCACATCACTGGGTCCATCACTGGGACATGGACCATCACTGGGACCATCACTGGGACAGGGACCATCACTGGGGCCATCACTGGGACAGGGACCTTCACTGGGACGTGAACCATCACTGGGACAGGGACCATCACTGGGGCCATCACTGGAACAGGGACCATCACTGGGACTATTACTGGGACAGCGACCACAACTGGGATAGGGACCATCACTGGGACATGGACCATCACTGGGACCATCACTGGGACAGGGACCATCACTGGGACATGGACCACCACTGGGACAGGGACCATCACTGGGACAGGGACTATCACTGGGACAGGGACCATCACTGGGACATGGACCATCACTGGGACAGGGACCATCACTGGGACCATAACTGGGACAGGGACCATCACTGGGACCATCACTGGGACATGGACCATCACTGGGACATGGACCATCACTGGGACAGGGATTATCACTGGGACATGGACCATCACTCGGACATGGACCATCTTTGGGACCGTCACTGGGACATCGACCATCACTGGGACCATCACTGGGACATGGACCATCCCTGGGACATGGACCATCACTGGGACATGGACCATCACTGGGACCGTCCACTGGGACAGCGACCATCACTGGGACAGGGACCATCACTGGGACATGGACCATCACTGGGACATGGACAATCACTGGGACCATCACTGAGACCCTCCACTGGGACAGGGACCATCACTGAGACAGGGGCCATCACTGGGACATGGAACATTACTGGGAGAGGGCACATCACTGGCTCCATCACTGGGACATGGACCATCACTGGGACCATCACTGGGACAGGGACCATCACTGGGGCCATCACTGGGACAGGGACCTTCACTGGGACGTGGACCATCACTGGAACAGGGACCATCACTTGGGCCATCACTGGAACAGGGACCATCACTGGGACTATTACTGGGACAGCGACCACAACTGGGACAGGGACCATCACTGGGACATGGACCATCACTGGGACCATCACTGGGACAGGGACCATCACTGGGACATGGACCACCTCTGGGACATGGACAATCACTGGGACGATAACTGAGACCCTCCACTGGGACAGGGACAATCACTGGGACAGGGGCCATCACTGGGACATGGAACATTACTGGGAGAGGGACCATCACTGGGTCCATCACTGGGACATGGACCATCACTGGGACCATCACTGGGACAGGGACCATCACTGGGACATGGACCATCACTGGGACAGGGACCATCACTGGGTCCATCACTGGGACATGGACCATCACTGGGACCATCACTGGGACATGGACCATCACTGGGGCCATCACTGGGACAGGGACCTTCACTGGGACGTGGACCATCACTGGGACAGGGACCATCACTGGGGCCATTACTGGGACAGGGACCTTCACTGGGAGGTGGACCATCACTGGGACTGGGACCATCACTGGGACCATCACTGGGACAGGGACCATCACTGGGACCATCACTGGGACAGGGACCATCACTGGGGCCATCATTGGGACAGGGACCTTCACTGGGACGTGGACCATCACTGGGACAGGGACCATCACTGGGGCCATTACTGGAACAGGGACCATCACTGGGACTATTACTGGGACAGCGACCACAACTGCGATAGGGACCATCACTGGGACATGGACCATCACTGGGACCATCACTGGGACAGGGACCATCACTGGGACATGGACCACCACTGGGACAGGGACAATCACTGGGACCATCACTGAGACCCTCCACTGGGACAGGGACCATCACTGGGACAGGGGCCATCACTGGGACATGGAACATTACTGGGAGAGGGACCATCACTGGTTCCATCACTGGGACATGGACCATCACTGGGACCATCACTGGGACAGGGACCATCACTGGAACATGGACCATCACTGGGACATGGACCATCACTGGGACAGGGACCATCACTGCGACCATCATTGGGACATGGACCATCACTGGGACAGGGACCATCACTGGGACAGGGACTATCACTGGGACAGGGACCATCACTGGGACATGGACCATCACTGGGACAGGGACCATCACTGGGACCATAACGGGGACAGGGACCATCACTGGGACCATCACTGGGACAGGGACCATCACTGGGACATGGACCATCACTGGGACAGGGACTATCACTGGGACAGGGACCATCACTGGGACATGGACCATCTTTGGGACCATCACTGGGACATGGACCATCACTGGGACCATCACTGGGACATGGACCATCCCTGAGACATGGACCATCACTGGGACATGGACCATCACTGGGACCCTCCACTGGGACAGCGACCATCACTGGGACAGGGACCATCACTGGGACATGGACCACCACTAGGACATGGACAATCACTGGGACCATCACTGAGACCCTCCACTGGGACAGGGACCATCACTGGGACAGGGGCCATCACTGGGACATGGAACATTACTGGGAGAGGGCACATCACTGGGTCCATCACTGGGACATGGACCATCACTGGGACCATCACTGGGACAGGGACCATCACTGGGGCCATCACTGGGACAGGGACCTTCACTGGGACGTGAACCATCACTGGGACAGGGACCATCACTGGGGCCATCACTGGAACAGGGACCATCACTGGGACTATTACTGGGACAGCGACCACAACTGGGATAGGGACCATCACTGGGACATGGACCATCACTGGGACCATCACTGGGACAGGGACCATCACTGGGACATGGACCACCACTGGGACATGGACAATCACTGGGACCATCACTGAGACCCTCCACTGGGACAGGGACCATCACTGGGACAGGGGCCATCACTGGGACATGGAACATTACTGGGAGAGGGACCATCACTGGGTCCATCACTGGGACATGGACCATCACTGGGACCATCACTGGGACAGGGACCATCACTGGGACATGGACCATCACTGGGACATGGACCATCACTGGGACAGGGACCATCACTGCGACCATCATTGGGACATGGACCATCACTGGGACAGGGACCATCACTGGGAAAGGGACTATCACTGGGACAGGGACCATCACTGGGACATGGACCATCACTGGGACCATAACTGGGACAGGGACCATCACTGGGACCATCACTGGGACATGGACCATCACTGGGACATGGACCATCACTGGGACAGGGACTATCACTGGGACAGGGACCATCACTCGGACATGGACCATCTTTGGGACCGTCACTGGGACATCGACCATCACTGGGACCATCACTGGGACATGGACCATTCCTGGGACATGGACCATCACTGGGACATGGACCATCACTGGGACCCTCCACTGGGACAGCGACCATCACTGGGACAGGGACCATCACTGGGACATGGACCACCACTGGGACATGGACAATCACTGGGACCATCACTGAGACCCTCCACTGGGACAGGGACCATCAATGGGACAGGGGCCATCACTGGGACATGGAACATTACTGGGAGAGGGCACATCACTGGCTCCATCACTGGGACATGGACCATCACTGGGACCATCACTGGGACAGGGACCATCACTGGGGCCATCACTGGGACAGGGACCTTCACTGGGACGTGGACCATCACTGGAACAGGGACCATCACTTGGGCCATCACTGGAACAGGGACTATCACTGGGACTATTACTGGGACAGCGACCACAACTGGGACAGGGACCATCACTGGGACATGGACCATCACTGGGACCATCACTGGGACAGGGACCATCACTGGGACATGGACCACCACTGGGACATGGACAATCACTGGGACGATTACTGAGACCCTCCACTGGGACAGGGACCATCACTGGGACAGGGGCCATCACTGGGACATGGAACATTACTGGGAGAGGGACCATAACTGGGTCCATCACTGGGACATGGACCATCACTGGGACCATCACTGGGACAGGGACCATCACTGGGACATGGACCATCACTGGGACAGGGACCATCACTGGGACCATCATTGGGACATGGACCATCACTGGGACATGGACCATCACTGGGACATGGACCATCACTGGGACAGGGACTATCACTGGGACAGGGACCATCACTCGGACATGGACCATCTTTGGGACCGTCACTGGGACATCGACCATCACTGGGACCATCACTGGGACATGGACCATTCCTGGGACATGGACCATCACTGGGACATGGACCATCACTGGGACCCTCCACTGGGACAGCGACCATCACTGGGACAGGGACCATCACTGGGACATGGACCACCACTGGGACATGGACAATCACTGGGACCATCACTGAGACCCTCCACTGGGACAGGGACCATCACTGGGACAGGGGCCATCACTGGGACATGGAACATTACTGGGAGAGGGCACATCACTGGCTCCATCACTGGGACATGGACCATCACTGGGACCATCACTGGGACAGGGACCATCACTGGGGCCATCACTGGGACAGGGACCTTCACTGGGACGTGGACCATCACTGGAACAGGGACCATCACTTGGGCCATCACTGGAACAGGGACTATCACTGGGACTATTACTGGGACAGCGACCACAACTGGGAAAGGGACCATCACTGGGACCATCACTGGGACAGGGACCATCACTGGGACATGGACCACCACTGGGACATGGACAATCACTGGGACGATTACTGAGACCCTCCACTGGGACAGGGACCATCACTGGGACAGGGGCCATCACTGGGACATGGAACATTACTGGGAGAGGGACCATAACTGGGTCCATCACTGGGACATGGACCATCACTGGGACCATCACTGGGACAGGGACCATCACTGGGACATGGACCATCACTGGGACAGGGACCATCACTGGGACCATCATTGGGACATGGACCATCACTGGGACATGGACCATCACTGGGACAGGGACCATCACTGGGACCATAACTGGGACAGGGACCATCACTGGGACCATCACTGGGATATGGACCATCACTGGGACATGGACCATCACTGGGACAGGGACTATCACTGGGACAGGGACCATCACTGGGACATGGACCATCACTGGGACAGGGACCATCACTGGGACCATAACTGGGACAGGGACCATTACTGGGACATGGACCATCACTGGGACAGGGACCATCACTGGGACCATCACTGGGACATGGACCATCACTGGGACAGGGACCATCACTGGGACCATCACTGGGACAGGGACTATCACTGGGACAGGGACCATCACTGGGACATGGACCAACACTGGGACAGGGACCATTACTGGGACATGGACCATCACTGGGACAGGGACTATCACTGGGAAATGGACCATCACTGGGACATGGACCATCACTGGGACCATCACTGGGACAGGGATCATCACTGGGACATGGACCACCACTGGGACATGGACAATCACTGGGACCATCACTGAGACCCTCCACTGGGACAGGGACCATCACTGGGACAGGGGCCATCACTGGGACATGGAACATTACTGGGAGAGGGACCATCATTTGGTCCATCACTGGGACATGGACCATCACTGGGACCATCACTGGGACAGGGACCATCACTGGGACAGGGACCTTCACTGGGACGTGGACCATCACTGGGACAGGAACCATCACTGGGGCCATCACTGGAACAGGGACCATCACTGGGACTATTACTGGCACAGCGACCACAACTGGGACAGGGACCATCACTGGGACATGGACCATCACTGGGACCATCACTGGGACAGGGACCATCACTGGGACATAGACCACCACTGGGACATGGACAATCACTGGGACCATTACTGAGACCCTCCACTGGGACAGGGACCATCACTGGGACAGGGACCATCACTGGGACATGGACCATCACTGGGACATGGACCATCACTGGGACAGGGACCATCACTGGGACCATCATTGGGACATGGACCATCACTGGGACAGGGACCATCACTGGGACAGGGACTATCACTGGGACAGGGACCATCACTGGGACATGGATCATCACTGGGACAGGGACCATCACTGGGACCATAACTGGGATAGGGACCATCACTGGGACCATCACTGGGACATGGACCATCACTGGGACATGGACCATCACTGGGACAGGGACTATCACTGGGACAGGGACCATCACTGGGACATGGACCATCTTTGGGACCGTCACTGGGATATGGACCATCACTGGGACCATCACTGGGATATGGACCATCCCTGGGACATGGACCATCACTGGGACATGGACCATCACTGGGACCCTCCACTGGGACAGCGACCGTCACTGGGACAGGGACTATCACTGGGACATGGACCACCATTGGGACATGGACAATCACTGGGACCATCACTGAGACCCTACACTGGGACAGGGACCATCACTGGGACAGGGGCCATCACTGGGACATGGAACATTACTGGGAGAGGGCACATCACTGGGTCCATCACTGGGACATGGACCATCACTGGGACCATCACTGGGACAGGGACCATCACTGGGGCCATCACTGGGACAGGGACCTTCACTGGGACGTGGACCATCACTGGGACAGGGACCATCACTGGGGCCATTACTGGAACAGGGACCATCACTGGGACTATTACTGGGACAGCGACCACAACTGCGATAGGGACCATCACTGGGACATGGACCATCACTGGGACCATCACTGGGACAGGGACCATCACTGGGACAGGGAATATCACTGGGACAGGGACCATCACTGGGACAGGGACCATCACTGCGACCATAAATGGGACAGGGACCATCACTGGGACCATCACTGGGACATGGACCATCACTGGGACATGGACCATCACTGGGACAGGGACTATCACTGGGACAGGGACCATCACTCGGACATGGACCATCTTTGGGAACGTCACTGGGACATCGACCATCACTGGGACCATCACTGGGACATGGACCATCCCTGGGACATGGACCATCACTGGGACATGGACCATCACTGGGACCCTCCACTGGGACAGCGACCATCACTGGGACAGGGACCATCACTGGGACATGGACCACCACTGGGACATGGACAATCACTGGGACCATCACTGAGACCCTCCACTGGGACAGGGACCATCACTGGGACAGGGGCCATCACTGGGACATGGAACATTACTGGGAGAGGGAACATCACTGGCTCCATCACTGGGACATGGACCATCACTGGGACCATCACTGGGACAGGGACCATCACTGGGGCCATCACTGGGACAGGGACCATCACTGGGACGTGGACCATCACTGGAACAGGGACCATCACTTGGGCCATCACTGGAACAGGGACCATCACTGGGACTATTACTGGGACAGCGACCACAACTGGGACAGGGACCATCACTGGGACATGGACCATCACTGGGACCATCACTGGGACAGGGACCATCACTGGGACATGGACCACCACTGGGACATGGGCAATCACTGGGACCATCACTGAGACCCTCCACTGGGACAGGGACCATCACTGGGACAGGGGCCATCACTGGGACATGGAACATTACTGGGAGAGGGATCATCACTGGGTCCATCACTGGGACATGGACCATCACTGGGACCATCACTGGGACAGGGACCATCACTGGGACATGGACCATCACTGGGACAGGGACCATCACTGTGACCATCATTGGGACATGGACCATCACTGGGACAGGGACCATCACTGGGACCATAACTGGGACATGGACCCTCCACTGGGACAGGGACCATCACTGAGACAGGGGCCATCACTGGGACATGGAACATTACTGGGAGAGGGCACATCACTGGCTCCATCACTGGGACATGGACCATCACTGGGACCATCACTGGGACAGGGACCATCACTGGGGCCATCACTGGGACAGGGACCTTCACTGGGACGTGGACCATCACTGGAACAGGGACCATCACTTGGGCCATCACTGGAACAGGGACCATCACTGGGACTATTACTGGGACAGCGACCACAACTGGGACAGGGACCATCACTGGGACATGGACCATCACTGGGACCATCACTGGGACAGGGACCATCACTGGGACATGGACCACCTCTGGGACATGGACAATCACTGGGACGATAACTGAGACCCTCCACTGGGACAGGGACAATCACTGGGACAGGGGCCATCACTGGGACATGGAACATTACTGGGAGAGGGACCATCACTGGGTCCATCACTGGGACATGGACCATCACTGGGACCATCACTGGGACAGGGACCATCACTGGGACATGGACCATCACTGGGACAGGGACCATCACTGGGTCCATCACTGGGACATGGACCATCACTGGGACCATCACTGGGACATGGATCATCACTGGGGCCATCACTGGGACAGGGACCTTCACTGGGACGTGGACCATCACTGGGACAGGGACCATCACTGGGGCCATTACTGGGACAGGGACCTTCACTGGGAGGTGGACCATCACTGGGACTGGGACCATCACTGGGACCATCACTGGGACAGGGACCATCACTGGGACCATCACTGGGACAGGGACCATCACTGGGGCCATCATTGGGACAGGGACCTTCACTGGGACGTGGACCATCACTGGGACAGGGACCATCACTGGGGCCATTACTGGAACAGGGACCATCACTGGGACTATTACTGGGACAGCGACCACAACTGCGATAGGGACCATCACTGGGACATGGACCATCACTGGGACCATCACTGGGACAGGGACCATCACTGGGACATGGACCACCACTGGGACATGGACAATCACTGGGACCATCACTGAGACCCTCCACTGGGACAGGGACCATCACTGGGACAGGGGCCATCACTGGGACATGGAACATTACTGGGAGAGGGACCATCACTGGTTCCATCACTGGGACATGGACCATCACTGGGACCATCACTGGGACAGGGACCATCACTGGAACATGGACCATCACTGGGACATGGACCATCACTGGGACAGGGACCATCACTGCGACCATCATTGGGACATGGACCATCACTGGGACAGGGACCATCACTGGGACAGGGACTATCACTGGGAGAGGGACCATCACTGGGACATGGACCATCACTGGGACAGGGACCATCACTGGGACCATAACGGGGACAGGGACCATCACTGGGACCATCACTGGGACAGGGACCATCACTGGGACATGGACCATCACTGGGACAGGGACTATCACTGGGACAGGGACCATCACTGGGACATGGACCATCTTTGGGACCATCACTGGGACATGGACCATCACTGGGACCATCACTGGGACATGGACCATCCCTGAGACATGGACCATCACTGGGACATGGACCATCACTGGGACCCTCCACTGGGACAGCGACCATCACTGGGACAGGGACCATCACTGGGACATGGACCACCACTGGGACATGGACAATCACTGGGACCATCACTGAGACCCTCCACTGGGACAGGGACCATCACTGGGACAGGGGCCATCACTGGGACATGGAACATTACTGGGAGAGGGCACATCACTGGGTCCATCACTGGGACATGGACCATCACTGGGACCATCACTGGGACAGGGACCATCACTGGGGCCATCACTGGGACAGGGACCTTCACTGGGACGTGAACCATCACTGGGACAGGGACCATCACTGGGGCCATCACTGGAACAGGGACCATCACTGGGACTATTACTGGGACAGCGACCACAACTGGGACAGGGACCATCACTGGGACATGGACCATCACTGGGACCATCACTGGGACAGGGACCATCACTGGGACATGGACCACCACTGGGACATGGACAATCACTGGGACCATCACTGAGACCCTCCACTGGGACAGGGACCATCACTGGGACAGGGGCCATCACTGGGACATGGAACATTACTGGGAGAGGGACCATCACTGGGTCCATCACTGGGACATGGACCATCACTGGGACCATCACTGGGACAGGGACCATCACTGGGACATGGACCATCACTGGGACATGGACCATCACTGGGACAGGGACCATCACTGCGACCATCATTGGGACATGGACCATCACTGGGACAGGGACCATCACTGGGAAAGGGACTATCACTGGGACAGGGACCATCACTGGGACATGGACCATCACTGGGACAGGGACCATCACTGGGACCATAACTGGGACAGGGACCATCACTGGGACCATCACTGGGACATGGACCATCACTGGGACATGGACCATCACTGGGACAGGGACTATCACTGGGACAGGGACCATCACTCGGACATGGACCATCTTTGGGACCGTCACTGGGACATCGACCATCACTGGGACCATCACTGGGACATGGACCATTCCTGGGACATGGACCATCACTGGGACATGGACCATCACTGGGACCCTCCACTGGGACAGCGACCATCACTGGGACAGGGACCATCACTGGGACATGGACCACCACTGGGACATGGACAATCACTGGGACCATCACTGAGACCCTCCACTGGGACAGGGACCATCAATGGGACAGGGGCCATCACTGGGACATGGAACATTACTGGGAGAGGGCACATCACTGGCTCCATCACTGGGACATGGACCATCACTGGGACCATCACTGGGACAGGGACCATCACTGGGGCCATCACTGGGACAGGGACCTTCACTGGGACGTGGACCATCACTGGAACAGGGACCATCACTTGGGCCATCACTGGAACAGGGACTATCACTGGGACTATTACTGGGACAGCGACCACAACTGGGACAGGGACCATCACTGGGACATGGACCATCACTGGGACCATCACTGGGACAGGGACCATCACTGGGACATGGACCACCACTGGGACATGGACAATCACTGGGACGATTACTGAGACCCTCCACTGGGACAGGGACCATCACTGGGACAGGGACCATCACTGGGACATGGACCATCACTGGGACAGGGACCATCACTGGGACCATCATTGGGACATGGACCATCACTGGGACATGGACCATCACTGGGACATGGACCATCACTGGGACAGGGACTATCACTGGGACAGGGACCATCACTCGGACATGGACCATCTTTGGGACCGTCACTGGGACATCGACCATCACTGGGACCATCACTGGGACATGGACCATTCCTGGGACATGGACCATCACTGGGACATGGACCATCACTGGGACCCTCCACTGGGACAGCGACCATCACTGGGACAGGGACCATCACTGGGACATGGACCACCACTGGGACATGGACAATCACTGGGACCATCACTGAGACCCTCCACTGGGACAGGGACCATCACTGGGACAGGGGCCATCACTGGGACATGGAACATTACTGGGAGAGGGCACATCACTGGCTCCATCACTGGGACATGGACCATCACTGGGACCATCACTGGGACAGGGACCATCACTGGGTCCATCACTGGGACAGGGACCTTCACTGGGACGTGGACCATCACTGGAACAGGGACCATCACTTGGGCCATCACTGGAACAGGGACTATCACTGGGACTATTACTGGGACAGCGACCACAACTGGGAAAGGGACCATCACTGGGACCATCACTGGGACAGGGACCATCACTGGGACATGGACCACCACTGGGACATGGACAATCACTGGGACGATTACTGAGACCCTCCACTGGGACAGGGACCATCACTGGGACAGGGGCCATCACTGGGACATGGAACATTACTGGGAGAGGGACCATAACTGGGTCCATCACTGGGACATGGACCATCACTGGGACCATCACTGGGACAGGGACCATCACTGGGACATGGACCATCACTGGGACAGGGACCATCACTGGGACCATCATTGGGACATGGACCATCACTGGGACATGGACCATCACTGGGACAGGGACCATCACTGGGACCATAACTGGGACAGGGACCATCACTGGGACCATCACTGGGATATGGACCATCACTGGGACATGGACCATCACTGGGACAGGGACTATCACTGGGACAGGGACCATCACTGGGACATGGACCATCACTGGGACAGGGACCATCACTGGGACCATAACTGGGACAGGGACCATTACTGGGACATGGACCATCACTGGGACAGGGACCATCACTGGGACCATCACTGGGACATGGACCATCACTGGGACAGGGACCATCACTGGGACCATCACTGGGACAGGGACTATCACTGGGACAGGGACCATCACTGGGACATGGACCAACACTGGGACAGGGACCATTACTGGGACATGGACCATCACTGGGACAGGGACCATCACTGGGAAATGGACCATCACTGGGACATGGACCATCACTGGGACCATCACTGGGACAGGGATCATCACTGGGACATGGACCACCACTGGGACATGGACAATCACTGGGACCATCACTGAGACCCTCCACTGGGACAGGGACCATCACTGGGACAGGGGCCATCACTGGGACATGGAACATTACTGGGAGAGGGACCATCATTTGGTCCATCACTGGGACATGGACCATCACTGGGACCATCACTGGGACAGGGACCATCACTGGGACATGGACCTTCATTGGGACGTGGACCATCACTGGGACAGGGACCATCACTGGGGCCATCACTGGGACAGGGACCTTCACTGGGACGTGGACCATCACTGGGACAGGGACCATCACTGGGGCCATCACTGGAACAGGGACCATCACTGGGACTATTACTGGCACAGCGACCACAACTGGGACAGGGACCATCACTGGGACATGGACCATCACTGGGACCATCACTGGGACAGGGACCATCACTGGGACATAGACCACCACTGGGACATGGACAATCACTGGGACCATTACTGAGACCCTCCACTGGGACAGGGACCATCACTGGGACAGGGACCATCACTGGAACATGGACCATCACTGGGACATGGACCATCACTGGGACAGGGACCATCACTGGGACCATCATTGGGACATGGACCATCACTGGGACAGGGACCATCACTGGGACAGGGACTATCACTGGGACAGGGACCATCACTGGGACATGGATCATCACTGGGACAGGGACCATCACTGGGACCATAACTGGGATAGGGACCATCACTGGGACCATCACTGGGACATGGACCATCACTGGGACATGGACCATCACTGGGACAGGGACTATCACTGGGACAGGGACCATCACTGGGACATGGCCCATCTTTGGGACCGTCACTGGGATATGGACCATCACTGGGACCATCACTGGGATATGGACCATCCCTGGGACATGGACCATCACTGGGACATGGACCATCACTGGGACCCTCCACTGGGACAGCGACCATCACTGGGACAGGGACTATCACTGGGACATGGACCACCATTGGGACATGGACAATCACTGGGACCATCACTGAGACCCTCCACTGGGACAGGGACCATCACTGGGACAGGGGCCATCACTGGGACATGGAACATTACTGGGAGAGGGCACATCACTGGGTCCATCACTGGGACATGGACCATCACTGGGACCATCACTGGGACAGGGACCATCACTGGGGCCATCACTGGGACAGGGACCTTCACTGGGACGTGGACCATCACTGGGACAGGGACCATCACTGGGGCCATTACTGGAACAGGGACCATCACTGGGACTATTACTGGGACAGCGACCACAACTGCGATAGGGACCATCACTGGGACATGGACCATCACTGGGACCATCACTGGGACAGGGACCATCACTGGGACATGGACCATCACTGGGACATGGACCACTACTGGGACATGGACAATCACTGGGACCATCACTGAGACCCTCCACTGGGACAGGGACCATCACTGGGACAGGGGCCATCACTGGGACATGGAACATTACTGGGAGAGGGACCATCACTGGGTCCATCACTGGGACATGGACCATCACTGGGACCATCACTGGGACAGGGACCATCACTGGGACAGGGAATATCACTGGGACAGGGACCATCACTGGGACAGGGACAATCACTGATACCATAAATGGGACAGGGACCATCACTGGGACCATCACTGGGACATGGACCATCACTGGGACATGGACCATCACTGGGACAGGGACTATTACTGGGACAGGGACCATCACTCGGACATGGACCATCTTTGGGAACGTCACTGGGACATCGACCATCACTGGGACCATCACTGGGACATGGACCATCCCTGGGACATGGACCATCATTGGGACATGGACCATCACTGGGACCCTCCACTGGGACAGCGACCATCACTGGGACAGGGACCATCACTGGGACATGGACCACCACTGGGACATGGACAATCACTGGGACCATCACTGAGACCCTCCACTGGGACAGGGACCATCACTGGGACAGGGGCCATCACTGGGACATGGAACATTACTGGGAGAGGGCACATCACTGGCTCCATCACTGGGACATGGACCATCACTGGGACCATCACTGGGACAGGGACCATCACTGGGGCCATCACTGGGACAGGGACCATCACTGGGACGTGGACCATCACTGGAACAGGGACCATCACTGGGACCATCACTGGGACAGGGACCATCACTGGGACATGGACCACCACTGGGACATGGGCAATCACTGGGACCATCACTGAGACCCTCCACTGGGACAGGGACCATCACTGGGACAGGGGCCATCACTGGGACATGGAACATTACTGGGAGAGGGATCATCACTGGGTCCATCACTGGGACATGGACCATCACTGGGACCATCACTGGGACAGGGACCATCACTGGGACATGGACCATCACTGGGACAGGGACCATCACTGGGACCATCATTGGGACATGGACCATCACTGGGACAGGGACCATCACTGGGACCATAACTGGGACATGGACCATCACTGGGACAGGGACTATCACTGGGACAGGGACCATCACTGGGACATGGACCATCACTGGGACAGGGACCATCACTGGGACCATAACTGTGACAGGGACCATTACTGGGACATGGACCATCACTGGGACAGGGACCATCACTGGGACCATCACTGGGACATGGACCATCACTGGGACAGGGACCATCACTGAGACCATCACTGGGACAGGGACTATCACTGGGACAGGGACCATCACTGGGACATGGACCAACACTGGGACAGGGACCATTACTGGGACATGGACCATCACTGGGACAGGGACCATCACTGGGACATGGACCATCACTGGGACATGGACCATCACTGGGACCATCACTAGGACAGGGATCATCACTGGGACATGGACCACCACTGGGACATGGACAATCACTGGGACCATCACTGAGACCCTCCACTGGGACAGGGACCATCGCTGAGACAGGGGCCATCACTGGGACATGGAACATTACTGGGAGAGGGACCATCATTGGGTCCATCACTGGGACATGGACCATCACTGGGACCATCACTGGGACAGGGACCATCACTGGGACATGGACCATCACTGGGACCAGCACTGGGACATGGGCCATCACTGGGGCCATCACTGGGACAGGGACCTTCACTGGGACGTGGACCATCACTGGGACAGGGACCATCACTGGGGCCATCACTGGAACAGGGACCATCACTGGGACTATTACTGGCACAGCGACCACAACTGGGACAGGGACCATCACTGGGACATGGACCATCACTGGGACCATCACTGGGACAGGGACCATCACTGGGACATGGACCACCACTGGGACATGGACAATCACTGGGACCTTCACTGAGACCCTCCACTGGGACAGGGACCATCACTGGGACATGGACCATCACTGGGACATGGACCATCATTGGGACAGGGACCATCACTGGGACCATCATTGGGACATGGACCATCACTGGGACAGGGACCATCACTGGAACAGGGATTATCACTGGGACAGGGACCATCACTGGGACATGGACCATCACTGGGACAGGGACCATCACTGGGACCATAACTGGGACAGGGACCATCACTGGGACCATCACTGGGACATGGACCATCACTGGGACATGGACCATCACTGGGACAGGGACTATCACTGGGACAGGGACCATCACTGGGACATGGAGCATCTTTGGGACCGTCACTGGGATATGGACCATCACTGGGACCATCACTGGGATATGGACCATCCCTGGGACATGGAACATCACTGGGACATGGACCATCACTGGGACCCTCCACTGGGACAGCGACCATCACTGGGACAGGGACCATCACTGGGACATGGACCACCACTGGGACATGGACAATCACTGGGACCATCACTGAGACCCTCCACTGGGACATGGACCATCACTGGGACAGGGGCCATCACTGGGACATGGAACATTACTGGGAGAGGGCACATCACTGGGTCCATCACTGGGACATGGACCATCACTGGGACCATCACTGGGACAGGGACCATCTCTGGGGCCATCACTGGGACAGGGACCTTCACTGGGATGTGGACCATCACTGGGACAGGGACCATCACTGGGGCCATCACTGGAACAGGGACCATCACTGGGACTATTACTGGGACAGCGACCACAACTGGGATAGGGACCATCACTGGGACATGGACCACCACTGGGACATGGACAATCACTGGGACCATCACTGAGACCCTCCACTGGGACAGGGACCATCACTGGGACAGGGGCCATCACTGGGACATGGAACATTACTGGGAGAGGGACCATCACTGGGTCCATCACTGGGACATGGACCATCACTGGGACCATCACTGGGACAGGGACCATCACTGGGACATGGACCATCACTGGGACATGGACCATCACTGGGACAGGGACCATCACTGGGACATGGACCATCACTGGGACAGGGACCATCACTGGGACCATAACTGGGACAGGGACCATCACTGGGACCATCACTGGGACATGGACCATCACTGGGACAGGGACTATCACTGGGACAGGGACCATCACTCGGACATGGACCATCTTTGGGACCGTCACTGGGACATCGACCATCACTGGGACCATCACTGGGACATGGACCATCCCTGGGACATGGACCATCACTGGGACATGGACCATCACTGGGACCCTCCACTGGGACAGCGACCATCACTGGGACAGGGACCATCACTGGGACATGGACCACCACTGGGACATGGACAATCACTGGGACCATCACTGAGACACTCCACTGGGACAGGGACCATCACTGGGACAGGGGCCATCACTGGGGCATGGAACATTACTGGGAGAGGGCACATCACTGGCTCCATCACTGGGACATGGACCATCACTGGGACCATCACTGGGACAGGTACCATCACTGGGGCCATCACTGGGACAGGGACCTTCACTGGGACGTGGACCATCACTGGAACAGGGACCATCACTTGGGCCATCACTGGAACAGGGACCATCACTGGGACTATTACTGGGACAGCGACCACAACTGGGACAGGGACCATCACTGGGACATGGACCATCACTGGGACCATCACTGGGACAGGGACCATCACTGGGACATGGACCACCACTGGGACATGGACAATCACTGGGACGATTACTGAGACCCTCCACTGGGACAGGGACCATCACTGGGACAGGGACCATCACTGGGACATGGAACATTACTGGGAGAGGGACCATCACTGGGTCCATCACTGGGACATGGACCATCACTGGGACCATCACTGGGACAGGGACCATCACTGGGACATGGACCATCACTGGGACAGGGACCATCACTGGGACATGCACCATCACTGGGACAGGGACTATCACTGGGACTATAACTGGGACAGGGACCATCACTGGGACCATCACTGGGACATGGACCATCACTGGGACATGGACCATCACTGGGACAGGGACTATCACTGGGACAGGTACCATCACTGGGACATGGACCATCACTGGGACATGGACCACCACTGGGACATGGACAATCACTGGGACGATTACTGAGACCCTCCACTGGGACAGGGGCCATCACTGGGACAGGGGCCATCACTGGGACATGGAACATTACTGGGAGAGGGACCATCACTGGGTCCATCACTGGGACATGGACCATCACTGGGACCATCACTGGGACAGGGACCATCACTGGGACATGGACCATCACTGGGACAGGGACCATCACTGGGACCATAACTGGGACAGGGACCATTACTGGGACATGGACCATCACTGGGACAGGGACCATCACTGGGACATGGACCATCACTGGGACAGGGACCATCACTGGGACCATCACTGGGACAGGGACTATCACTGGGACAGGGACCATCACTGGGACATGGACCAACACTGGGACAGGGACCATTACTGGGACATGGACCATCACTGGGACAGGGACCATCGCTGGGACATGGACCATCACTGGGACATGGACCATCACTGGGACATGGACCTTCACTGGGACATGGACCATCACTGGGACAGGGACCATGACTGGGGCCATCACTGGGACAGGGACCTTCACTGGGACGTGGACCATCACTGGAACAGGGACCATCACTGGGACCATAAGTGGGACAGCGACCATCACTGGGACAGGGACCATCACTGGGACATGGACCACCACTGGGGCATGGACAATCACTGGGACCATCACTGAGACCCTCCACTGGGACAGGGACCATCACTGGGACAGGGGCCATCACTGGGACATGGAACATTACTGGGAGAGGGCACATCACTGGGTCCATCACTGGGACATGGACCATCACTGGGACCATCACTGGGACATGGACCATCACTGGGGCCATCACTGGGACAGGGACCTTCACTGGGACGTGGACCATCACTGGGACAGGGACCATCACTGGGGCCATCACTGGAACAGGGACCATCACTTCGACTATTACTGGGACAGCGACCACAACTGGGACAGTGACCATCACTGGGACATGGACCATCACTGGGAGCATCACTGGGACAGGGACCATCACTGCGACATGGACCACCACTGGGACATGGACAATCACTGGGACCATCACTGAGACCCTCCACTGGGACAGGGACCATCACTGGGACAGGGACCATCACTGGGACATGGACCATCACTGGGACATGGACCATCACTGGGACAGGGACCATCACTGGGACCATCATTGGGACATGGACCATCACTGGGACAGGGACCATCACTGGGACAGGGACTATCACTGGGACAGGGACCATCACTGGGACATGGACCATCACTGGGACAGGGACCATCACTGGGACCATAACTGGGACAGGGACCATCACTGGGACCATCACTGGGACATGGACCATCACTGGGACATGGACCATCACTGGGACAGGGACTATCACTGGGACAGGGACCATCACTGGGACATGGACCATCTTTGGGACCGTCACTGGGATATGGACCATCACTGGGACCATCACTGGGATATGGACCATCTCTGGGACATGGACCATCACTGGGACATGGACCATCACTGGGAACCTCCACTGGGACAGCGACCATCACTGGGACAGGGGCCATCACTGGGACATGGAATATTACTGGGAGAGGGCACATCACTGGGTCCATCACTGGGACATGGACCATCACTGGGAGCATCACTGGGACAGGGACCATCACTGGGGCCATCACTGGGACAGGGACCTTCACTGGGACGTGGACCATCACTGGGACAGGGACCATCACTGGGGCCATCACTGGAACAGGGACCATCAATGGGACTATTACTGGGACTGCGACCACAACTGGGACAGGGACCATCACTGGGACATGGACCATCACTGGGACCATCACTGGGACAGGGACCATCACTGGGACATGGACCACCACTGGGACATGGACAATCACTGGGACCATCACTGAGACCCTCCACTGGGACAGGGACCATCACTGGGACAGGGGCCATCACTGGGACATGGAACATTACTGGGAGAGGGACCATCACTGGGTCCATCACTGGGACATGGACCATCACTGGGACCATCACTGGGACAGGAACCATCACTGGGACATGGACCATCACTGGGACATGGACCATCACTGGGACAGGGACCATCACTGGGACCATCATTGGGACATGGACCATCACTGGGACATGGACCATCACTGGGACAGGGGCTATCACTGGGACAGGGACCATCACTGGGACATGGACCATCACTGGGACAGGGACCATCACTGGGACCATAACTGGGACAGGGACCATCACTGGGACCATCACTGGGACATGGACCATCACTGGGACATGGACCATCACTGGGACAGGGACTATCACTGGGACAGGGACCATCACTGGGACATGGACCATCACTGGGACAGGGACCATCACTGGGACCATAACTGGGACAGGGACCATTACTGGGACCATCATTGGGACATGGACCATCACTGGGACATGGACCATCACTGGGACAGGGGCTATCACTGGGACAGGGACCATCACTGGGACATGGACCATCACTGGGACAGGGACCATCACTGGGACCATAACTGGGACAGGGACCATCACTGGGACCATCACTGGGACAGGGACTATCACTGGGACAGGGACCATCACTGGGACATGGACCATCACTGGGACAGGGACCATTACTGGGACATGGATCATCACTGGGACAGGGACCATTACTGGGACATGGACCATCACTGGGACAGGGACCATCACTGGGACCATCACTGGGACAGGGACCATCACTGGGACCATCACTGGGACATGGACCATCACTGGGACATGGACCATCACTGGGACAGGGACTATCACTGGGACATGGACCATCACTGGGACATGGACCATCTTTGGGACCGTCACTGGGACATGGACCATCACTGGGAGTATCACTGGGACATGGACCATCCCTGGGACATGGACCATCACTGGGACATGGACCATCACTGGGACCCTCCACTGGGACAGCGACCATCACTGGGACAGGGACCATCACTGGGACATGGACCACCACTGGGACATGGACAATCACTGGGACCATCACTGAGCCCCTCCACTGGGACAGGGACCATCACTGGGACAGGGGCCATCACTGGGACATGGAACATTACTGGGAGAGGGCACATCACTGGGTCCATCACTGGGACATGGACCATCACTGGGACCATCACTGGGAAAGGGACCTTCACTGGGACGTGGACCATCACTGGGACAGGGACCATCACTGGGGCCATCACTGGGACAGGGACCTTCACTGGGACGTGGACCATCACTGGAACAGGGGCCATCACTGGGACCATAAGTGGGACAGCGACCATCACTGGGACAGGGACCATCACTGGGACATGGACCACCACTGGGGCATGGACAATCACTGGGACCATCACTGAGACCCTCCACTGGGACAGGGACCATCACTGGGACAGGGGCCATCACTGGGACATGGAACATTACTGGGAGAGGGCACATCACTGGGTCCATCACTGGGACATGTACCATCACTGGGACCATCACTGGGACATGGACCATCACTGGGGCCATCACTGGGACAGGGACCTTCACTGGGACGTGGACCATCACTGGGACAGGGACCATCACTGGGGCCATCACTGGAACAGGGACCATCACTGGGATTTTACTGGGACAGCGACCACAACTGGGACAGGGACCATCACTGGGACATGGACCATCACTGGGACCATCACTGGGACAGGGACCATCACTGGGACATGGACCACCACTGGGACATGGACAATCACTGGGACCATCACTGAGACCCTCCACTGGGACAGGGACCATCACTGGGACAGGGTCAATCACTGGGACATGGACCATCACTGGGACATGGACCATCACTGGGACAGGGACCATCACTGGGACCATCATTGGGACATGGACCATCACTGGGACAGGGACCATCACTGGGACAGGGACTATCACTGGGACAGGGACCATCACTGGGACATTGACCATCACTGGGACAGGGACAATCACTGGGACCATAACTGGGACAGGGACCATCACTGGGACCATCACTGGGACATGGACTATCACTGGGACATGGACCATCACTGGGACAGGGACTATCACTGGGACAGGGACCATCACTGGGACATGGACCATCTTTGGGACCGTCACTGGGATATGGACCATCACTGGGACCATCACTGGGATATGGACCATCTCTGGGACATGGACCATCACTGGGACATGGACCATCACTGGGAACCTCCACTGGGACAGCGACCATCACTGGGACAGGGGCCATCACTGGGACATGGAACATTACTGGGAGAGGGCACATCACTGGGTCCATCACTGGGACATGGACCATCACTGGGACCATCACTGGGACAGGGACCATCACTGGGACCATCACTGGGACATGGACCATCCCTGGGACATGGACCACTACTGGGACCCTCACTGGGACAGGGACCATCACTGGGACAAGGACCATTACTGGGACATGGACCATCACTGCGACCGGGACCATCACTGGGACCATCACTGGGACAGGGACCATCACTGGGACAGGGACCATCACTGGGACATGGACCATTACTGGGACATGGACCTTCACTGGAATCATCACTGGGACATGGACCATCACTGGGACCATCACTGGCACATGGACCATCTTTGGGACCGTCACTGGGACATGGACCATCACTGGGACCATCACTGGGACATGGACCATCCCTGGGACATGGACCATCACTGGGACATGGACCATCACTGGGACCCTCCACTGGGACAGCGACCATCACTGGGACAGGGACCATCACTGGGGCCATCACTGGGACAGGGACCTTCACTGGGACTTGGACCATCAATGGGACAGGGACCATCACTGGGGCCATCACTGGGACAGGGACCTTCACTGGGACGTGGACCATCACTGGGACAGGGACCATCACTGGGACCATCACTGGGACAGGGACCATCACTGGGACAATCACTGGGACAGGGACCATCACTGGGGCCATCACTGGGACAGGGACCTTCACTGGGACGTGGACCATCACTGGGACAGGGACCATCACTGGGACAGGGACCATCACTGGGACATGGACCATCACTGGGACAGGGACCATCACTGGGACCATAACTGGGACAGGGACCATCACTGGGACCATCACTGGGACATGGACCATCACTGGGACATGGACCATCACTGGGACAGGGACTATCACTGGGACAGGGACCATCACTGGGACATGGACCATCACTGGGACAGGGACCATCACTGGGACCATAACTGGGACAGGGACCATTACTGGGACCATCATTGGGACATGGACCATCACTGGGACATGGACCATCACTGGGACAGGGGCTATCACTGGGACAGGGACCATCACTGGGACATGGACCATCACTGGGACAGGGACCATCACTGGGACCATAACTGGGACAGGGACCATCACTGGGACCATCACTGGGACAGGGACTATCACTGGGACAGGGACCATCACTGGGACATGGACCATCACTGGGACAGGGACCATTACTGGGACATGGATCATCACTGGGACAGGGACCATTACTGGGACATGGACCATCACTGGGACAGGGACCATCACTGGGACCATCACTGGGACAGGGACCATCACTGGGACCATCACTGGGACATGGACCATCACTGGGACATGGACCATCACTGGGACAGGGACTATCACTGGGACATGGACCATCACTGGGACATGGACCATCTTTGGGACCGTCACTGGGACATGGACCATCACTGGGAGTATCACTGGGACATGGACCATCCCTGGGACATGGACCATCACTGGGACATGGACCATCACTGGGACCCTCCACTGGGACAGCGACCATCACTGGGACAGGGACCATCACTGGGACATGGACCACCACTGGGACATGGACAATCACTGGGACCATCACTGAGCCCCTCCACTGGGACAGGGACCATCACTGGGACAGGGGCCATCACTGGGACATGGAACATTACTGGGAGAGGGCACATCACTGGGTCCATCACTGGGACATGGACCATCACTGGGACCATCACTGGGAAAGGGACCTTCACTGGGACGTGGACCATCACTGGGACAGGGACCATCACTGGGGCCATCACTGGGACAGGGACCTTCACTGGGACGTGGACCATCACTGGAACAGGGGCCATCACTGGGACCATAAGTGGGACAGCGACCATCACTGGGACAGGGACCATCACTGGGACATGGACCACCACTGGGGCATGGACAATCACTGGGACCATCACTGAGACCCTCCACTGGGACAGGGACCATCACTGGGACAGGGGCCATCACTGGGACATGGAACATTACTGGGAGAGGGCACATCACTGGGTCCATCACTGGGACATGTACCATCACTGGGACCATCACTGGGACATGGACCATCACTGGGGCCATCACTGGGACAGGGACCTTCACTGGGACGTGGACCATCACTGGGACAGGGACCATCACTGGGGCCATCACTGGAACAGGGACCATCACTGGGATTTTACTGGGACAGCGACCACAACTGGGACAGGGACCATCACTGGGACATGGACCATCACTGGGACCATCACTGGGACAGGGACCATCACTGGGACATGGACCACCACTGGGACATGGACAATCACTGGGACCATCACTGAGACCCTCCACTGGGACAGGGACCATCACTGGGACAGGGTCAATCACTGGGACATGGACCATCACTGGGACATGGACCATCACTGGGACAGGGACCATCACTGGGACCATCATTGGGACATGGACCATCACTGGGACAGGGACCATCACTGGGACAGGGACTATCACTGGGACAGGGACCATCACTGGGACATTGACCATCACTGGGACAGGGACAATCACTGGGACCATAACTGGGACAGGGACCATCACTGGGACCATCACTGGGACATGGACTATCACTGGGACATGGACCATCACTGGGACAGGGACTATCACTGGGACAGGGACCATCACTGGGACATGGACCATCTTTGGGACCGTCACTGGGATATGGACCATCACTGGGACCATCACTGGGATATGGACCATCTCTGGGACATGGACCATCACTGGGACATGGACCATCACTGGGAACCTCCACTGGGACAGCGACCATCACTGGGACAGGGGCCATCACTGGGACATGGAACATTACTGGGAGAGGGCACATCACTGGGTCCATCACTGGGACATGGACCATCACTGGGACCATCACTGGGACAGGGACCATCACTGGGACCATCACTGGGACATGGACCATCCCTGGGACATGGACCACTACTGGGACCCTCACTGGGACAGGGACCATCACTGGGACAAGGACCATTACTGGGACATGGACCATCACTGCGACCGGGACCATCACTGGGACCATCACTGGGACAGGGACCATCACTGGGACAGGGACCATCACTGGGACATGGACCATTACTGGGACATGGACCTTCACTGGAATCATCACTGGGACATGGACCATCACTGGGACCATCACTGGCACATGGACCATCTTTGGGACCGTCACTGGGACATGGACCATCACTGGGACCATCACTGGGACATGGACCATCCCTGGGACATGGACCATCACTGGGACATGGACCATCACTGGGACCCTCCACTGGGACAGCGACCATCACTGGGACAGGGACCATCACTGGGGCCATCACTGGGACAGGGACCTTCACTGGGACTTGGACCATCAATGGGACAGGGACCATCACTGGGGCCATCACTGGGACAGGGACCTTCACTGGGACGTGGACCATCACTGGGACAGGGACCATCACTGGGACCATCACTGGGACAGGGACCATCACTGGGACAATCACTGGGACAGGGACCATCACTGGGGCCATCACTGGGACAGGGACCTTCACTGGGACGTGGACCATCACTGGGACAGGGACCATCACTGGGACAGGGACCATCACTGGGACATGGACCATCACTGGGACATGGACCATCTTTGGGACCGTCACTGGGACATGGACCATCACTGGGACCATCACTGGGACATGGACCATCCCTGGGACATGGACCATCACTGGGACATGGACCATCACTGGGACCCTCCACTGGGACAGTGACCATCACTGGGACAGGGACCATCACTGGGACATGGACCACCACTGGGACATGGACAATCACTGGGACCATCACTGAGACCCTCCACTGGGACAGGGACCATCACTGGGACAGGGGCCATCACTGGTACATGGAACATTACTGGGAGAGGGCACATCACTGGGTCCATCACTGGGACATGGACCATCACTGGGACCATCACTGGAACAGGGACCATCACTGGGGCCATCAATGGGACAGGGACCTTCACTGGGACGTGGACCATCACTGGGACAGGGACCATCACTGGGGCCATCACTGGAACAGGGACCATCACTGGGACTATTACTGGGACAGCGACCACAACTGGGACAGGGACCATCATTGGGACATGGACCATCACTGGGACCATCACTGGGACAGGGACCATCACTGGGACATGGACCACCACTGGGACATGGACAATCACTGGGACCATCACTGAGACCCTCCACTGGACAGGGGCCATCACTGGGACATGGAACATTACTGGGAGAGGGACCATCACTGGGTCCATCACTGGGACATGGACCATCACTGGGACATGGACCATCACTGGGACAGGGACTATCACCTGGACAGGGACCATCACTGGGACAGGGACCATCACTGGGACCATAACTGGGACAGGGACCATCACTGGGACATGGACCATCACTGGGACAGGGACTATCACTGGGACAGGGACCATCACTGGGACATGGACCATCTTTGGGACCGTCACTGGGACATGGACCATCACTGGGACCATCACTGGGACATGGACCATCCCTGGGACATGGACCATCACTGGGGCCATCACTGGGAGAGGGCACATCACTGGGTCCATCACTGGGACATGGACCATCACTGGGACCATCACTGGGACAGGGACCATCACTGGGGCCATCACTGGGACAGGGACCTTCACTGGGACGTGGACCATCACTGGGACAGGGACCATCACTGGGGCCATCACTGGAACAGGGACCATCACTGGGACCATCACTGGGACAGGGACCATCACTGGGACATGGACCATCACTGGGACAGGGACCATCACTGGGACATGGACCATCACTGGGACAGGGACTATCACTGGGACAGGGGCCATCACTGGGACATGGAACATTACTGGGAGAGGGACCATCACTGGGTCCATCACTGGGACATGGACCATCACTGGGACCATCACTGGGACAGGGACCATCACTGGGACATGGACCATCACTGGGACATGGACCATCACTGGGACAGGGACCATCACTGGGACCATCATTGGGACATGGACCATCACTGGGACATGGACCATCACTGGGACAGGGACTATCACTGGGACAGGGACCATCACTGGGACATGGACCATCACTGGGACAGGGAGCATCACTGGGACCATAACTCGGACAGGGACCATCACTGGGACCATCACTGGGACATGGACCATCACTGGGACATGGACCATCACTGGGACAGGGACTATCACTGGGACAGGGACCATCACTGGGACATGGACCATCACTGGGATAGGGACCATCACTGGGACCATCACTGGGACAGGGACCTTCACTGGAACATGGACCATCACTGGGACAGTGACCATCACTGGCACAGGGACGATTACTGGGACAGGGATCATCACTGAGACAGGGACCATCATTGGGACATGGACCATCTCTGGGACAGGGACCATCACTGGGACCATCACTGGGACATGGAGCTTCACTGGGACATGGGCCATCACTGGTACAGGGACCATCACTGGGACAGGGACCATCACTGGGATTTTACTGGGACAGCGACCACCACTGGGACAGGGACAATCACTGGCACATGGAACATCACTGGGACCATCACTGGGACAGGGACCATCACTGGCACAGGGACGATTACTGGGACAGGGATCATCACTGGGACAAGGACCATTACTAGGACAGGGACCATAACTGGGACAAGGACCATCGCTGGGACCATCACTGGGACAGGGTCCATCACTGGGACATGGACCATCACTGTGACAGGGACCATCACTGGGAAAGGGACCAGCACTGGGACCATCACTGGGACAGGGACCATCACTGGGACATGGACCATCACTGGTACCATCACTGGGACAGGGACCATCACTGGGACAGTGACCATCACTGGGACATGGACCATCACTGGGACAGGGACCATCACTGGGACCATCACTGGGACAGGGACCATCACTGGGACATGGACCATCACTGGGACCATCACTGAGACCCTCCACTGGGACAGGGACCATCACTGGGACAGGGGCCATCACTGGGACATGGAACATTACTGGGAGAGGGCACATCACTGGGTCCATCACTGGGACATGGACCATCACTGGGACCATCACTGGAACAGGGTCCATCACTGGGGCCATCAATGGGACAGGGACCTTCACTGGGACGTGGACCATCACTGGGACAGGGACCATCACTGGGGCCATCACTGGGACAGGGACCATCACTGGGACATGGACCACCACTGGGACATGGACAATCACTGGGACCATCACTGAGACCCTCCACTGGACAGGGGCCATCACTGGGACATGGAACATTACTGGGAGAGGGACCATCACTGGGTCCATCACTGGGACATGGACCATCACTGGGACATGGACCATCACTGGGACAGGGACTATCACCTGGACAGGGACCATCACTGGGACAGGGACCATCACTGGGACCATAACTGGGACAGGGACCATCACTGGAACATGGACCATCACTGGGACAGGGACTATCACTGGGACAGGGACCATCACTGGGACATGGACCATCTTTGGGACCGTCACTGGGACATGGACCATCACTGGGACCATCACTGGGACATGGACCATCCCTGGGACATGGACCATCACTGGGGCCATCACTGGGAGAGGGCACATCACTGGGTCCATCACTGGGACATGGACCATCACTGGGACCATCACTGGGACAGGGACCATCACTGGGGTCATCACTGGGACAGGGACCTTCACTGGGACGTGGACCATCACTGGGAAAGGGACCATCACTGGGGCCATCACTGGAACAGGGACCATCACTGGGACCATCACTGGGACAGGGACCATCACTGGGACATGGACCATCACTGGGACAGGGACCATCACTGGGACATGGACCATCACTGGGACAGGGACTATCACTGGGACAGGGGCCATCACTGGGACATGGAACATTACTGGGAGAGGGACCATCACTGGGTCCATCACTGGGACATGGACCATCACTGGGACCATCACTGGGACAGGGACCATCACTGGGACATGGACCATCACTGGGACATGGACCATCACTGGGACAGGGACCATCACTGGGACCATCATTGGGACATGGACCATCACTGGGACATGGACCATCACTGGGACAGGGACTATCACTGGGACAGGGACCATCACTGGGACATGGACCATCACTGGGACAGGGACCATCACTGGGACCATAACTCGGACAGGGACCATCACTGGGACCATCACTGGGACATGGACCATCACTGGGACATGGACCATCACTGGGACAGGGACTATCACTGGGACAGGGACCATCACTGGGACATGGACCATCACTGGGATAGGGACCATCACTGGGACCATCACTGGGACAGGGACCTTCACGGGAACATGGACCATCACTGGGACAGTGACCATCACTGGCACAGGGACGATTACTGGGACAGGGATCATCACTGAGACAGGGACCATCATTGGGACATGGACCATCACTGGGACAGGGACCATCACTGGGACCATCACTGGGACATGGAGCTTCACTGGGACATGGGCCATCACTGGTACAGGGACCATCACTGGGACAGGGACCATCACTGGGATTTTACTGGGACAGCGACCACCACTGGGACAGGGACAATCACTGGCACATGGAACATCACTGGGACCATCACTGGGACAGGGACCATCACTGGCACAGGGACGATTACTGGGACAGGGATCATCACTGGGACAAGGACCATTACTAGGACAGGGACCATAACTGGGACAAGGACCATCGCTGGGACCATCACTGGGACAGGGTCCATCACTGGGACATGGACCATCACTGTGACAGGGACCATCACTGGGAAAGGGACCAGCACTGGGACCATCACTGGGACAGGGACCATCACTGGGACAGTGACCATCACTGGGACATGGACCATCACTGGGACAGGGACCATCACTGGGACCATCACTGGGACAGGGACCATCACTGGGACATGGACCATCACTGGGACCATCACTGGGACATAGACCCTCACTGGGACAGGGACCATCACTGGGACATGGACCATCACTGGGATAGCGACCATCACTGGGACTATCACTGGGGCAGAGGCCATCACTGGGACATGGACCATCACTGGAACCATCACTGGGACAGGGGCCATCACTGGGACATGGACCAGCACTGGGACAGGAACAATCACTGGGACAGGGTCGATCTCTGGGATCATCACTGGGACAGGGACCATCACTGGGACATGGACCATCATTGGGACATGGACCATCACTGGGACCATCACTGGCACAGGAACCATCACTGGGACAGAGTCCATCACTGGGACATGGATCATTACTGGGACAGGGACCATTACTGGGACATGGACCATCACTGGGACCATCACTGGGACAGGGACCATCACTGAGACAGGGACCATCACTGGGACATGGACCATCACTGGGACCATCACTGGGACGGGGACCTTCACTGGGACATGGACCATCACTGGGACAGGGACCATCACTGGGACATGGAACATCACTGGGACCATCACTGGGACAGGGACCATCACTGGGACATGGACCATCACTGGGACTATCAATGGGGCAGGGACCATCACTGGGACATGGACTATCACTAGGACCATCACTGGGACGTGGATCGTCTCTGGGTCAGGGACCATCACTGGGACATGGACCATCACTGGGACAGGGACCATCACTGGGACAGGGTCCATCACTGGGACATGGACCATCACTGGGACATGGACCATCGCTGGGACAATCACTGAGACAGGGACCATCACTGGGACATGGACCATCACTGGGACATGGACCATCACTGGGACCATCACTGGGACATGGATCATCACTGGGACAGGGACCTTCACTGGGACATGGACCATCACTGGGACAGGGACCATCACTGGGACCATCACTGGGACAGGGACCATCACTGAGACAGGAACCATCACTGGGACATGGACCATCACTGGGACAGGGACCATCACTGGGACCATCACTGGGACAGGGATCATCACTGGGACATCATTGGGACAAGGACCATCACTGGGACAGGGACCATCACTGGGACATGGACCATCACTGGGACATGGACCATCACTGGGACATGGACCATCACTGGGACCATATCTGGGACATGGATCATCCCTGGGACATGAACCATCACTGGGACATGGACCATCACTGGGACCATCACTGTGACAGTGACCATCAATGGGACATGGACCATCACTGGGACAGGGACCATCACTGGGACCATCACTGGGACATGGACCATCACTGGGACCATCACTGGGACAGGGACCTTCACTGGAACATGGACCATCACTGGGACAGGGACCATCACTGGCACAGGGACGATTACTGGGACAGGGATCATCACTGAGACAGGGTCCATCACTGGGACATGGACCATCACTGTGACAGGGACCATCACTGGGAAAGGGACCAGCACTGGGACCATCACTGGGACAGGGACCATCACTGGGACAGTGACCATCACTGGGACATGGACCATCACTGGGACAGGGACCATCACTGGGACCATCACTGGGACAGGGACCATCACTGGGACATGGACCATCACTGGGACCATCACTGGGACATGGACCCTCACTGGGACAGGGACCATCACTGGGACATGGACCATCACTGGGATAGCGACCATCACTGGGACTATCACTGGGGCAGAGGCCATCACTGGGACATGGACCATCACTGGAACCATCACTGGGACAGGGGCCATCACTGGGACATGGACCAGCACTGGGACAGGAACAATCACTGGGACAGGGTCGATCTCTGGGATCATCACTGGGACAGGGACCATCACTGGGACATGGACGATCATTGGGACATGGACCATCACTGGGACCATCACTGGCACAGGAACCATCACTGGGACAGAGTCCATCACTGGGACATGGATCATTACTGGGACAGGGACCATTACTGGGACATGGACCATCACTGGGACCATCACTGGGACAGGGACCATCACTGAGACAGGGACCATCACTGGGACATGGACCATCACTGGGACCATCACTGGGACGGGGACCTTCACTGGGACATGGACCATCACTGGGACAGGGACCATCACTGGGACATGGAACATCACTGGGACCATCACTGGGACAGGGACCATCACTGGGACATGGACCATCACTGGGACTATCAATGGGGCAGGGACCATCACTGGGACATGGACTATCACTAGGACCATCACTGGGACGTGGATCGTCACTGGGTCAGGGACCATCACTGGGACATGGACCATCACTGGGACAGGGACCATCACTGGGACAGGGTCCATCACTGGGACATGGACCATCACTGGGACATGGACCATCGCTGGGACAATCACTGAGACAGGGACCATCACTGGGACATGGACCATCACTGGGACATGGACCATCACTGGGACCATCACTGGGACATGGATCATCACTGGGACAGGGACCTTCACTGGGACATGGACCATCACTGGGACAGGGACCATCACTGGGACCATCACTGGGACAGGGACCATCACTGAGACAGGAACCATCACTGGGACATGGACCATCACTGGGACAGGGACCATCACTGGGACCATCACTGGGACAGGGACCATCACTGGGACATCATTGGGACAAGGACCATCACTGGGACAGGGACCATCACTGGGACATGGACCATCACTGGGACATGGACCATCACTGGGACATGGACCATCACTGGGACCATATCTGGGACATGGATCATCCCTGGGACATGAACCATCACTGGGACATGGACCATCACTGGGACCATCACTGTGACAGTGACCATCAATGGGACATGGACCATCACTGGGACAGGGACCATCACTGGGACCATCACTGGGACATGGACCATCACTGGGACCATCACTGGGACAGGGACCTTCACTGGAACATGGACCATCACTGGGACAGGGACCATCACTGGCACAGGGACGATTACTGGGACAGGGATCATCACTGAGACAGGGCCCATCATTGGGACATGGACCATCACTGGGACAGGGACCATCACTGGGACCATCACTGGGACATGGAGCTTCACTGGGACATGGGCCATCACTGGTACAGGGACCATCACTGGGACCATCACTGGGACCGGGACCAGCACTGGGACTATTACTGGGACAGCGACCACCACTGGGACAGGGACCATCACTGGGACATGGAACATCACTGGGACCATCACTGGGACAGGGACCATCACTGGCACAGGGACGATTACTGGGACAGGGATCATCACTGGGACAAGGACCATTACTAGGACAGGGACCATAACTGGGACAAGGACCATTGCTGGGACCATAACTGGGACAGGGTCCATCACTGGGACATGGACCATCACTGGGACAGGGACCATCACCGGGAAAGGGACCAGCACTGGGACCATCACTGGGACAGGGACCATCACTGGGACATGGACCATCACTGGTACCATCACTGGGACAGAGACCATCACTGGGACAGTGACCATCACTGGGACATGGACCATCACTGGGACAGGGACCATCACTGGGACCATCACTGGGACAGGGACCATCACTGGGACATGGACCATCACTGGGACCATCACTGGGACATGGACCCTCACTGGGACAGGGACCATCACTGGGACATGGACCATCACTGGGATAGCGACCATCACTGGGACTATCACTGGGGCAGAGGCCATCACTGGGACATGGACCATCACTGGAACCATCACTGGGACAGGGGCCATCACTGGGACATGGACCAGCACTGGGACAGGAACAATCACTGGGACAGGGTCGATCTCTGGGATCATCACTGGGACAGGGACCATCACTGGGACATGGACCATCATTGGGACATGGACCATCACTGGGACAGGGTCCATCACTGGGACATGGATCATTACTGGAACAGGGACCATTACTGGGACATGGACCATCACTGGGACCATCACTGGGACAGGGACCATCACTGAGACAGGGACCATTACTGGGACAGGGACCATTACTGGGACATGGACCATCACTGGGACCATCACTGGGACAGGGACCATCACTGAGACAGGGACCATCACTGGGACATGGAGCATCACTGGGACCATCACTGGGACAGGGACCTTCACTGGGAGATGGACCATCACTGGGACAGGGAGCATCACTGGGACATGGACCATCACTGGGACCATCACTGGGACATGGACAATCACTGGGACATGGAACATCACTGGGACCATCACTGGGACAGGGACCATCACTGGGACATGGACCATCACTGGGACTATCAATGGGGCAGGGACCATCACTGGGACATGGACTATCACTGGGACCATCACTGGGACGTGGATCGTCACTGGGTCAGGGACCATCACTGGGACATGGACCATCACTGGGACAGGGACCATCACTGGGACAGCGTCCATCACTGGGACATGGACCATCACTGGGACAGGGACCATTACTGGGACCATCACTGGGACAAGGACCATCACTGTGTCAGGAACGATCACTGGGACATGGACCATCACTGGGACATGGACCATCACTGGGACCATCACTGGGACAGGAATCATCACTGGGACCATCACTGGGACAGTGACCATCACTGGAACATGGACCATCACTGGGATAGGGACCATCACTGGGACATGGACCATCACTGGGACATGGACCATCACTGGGACCATATCTGGGACATGGATCATCCCTGGGACATTAACCATCACTGGGACATGGACCATCACTGGAACAGGGACCTTCACTGGGACATGGACCATCACTAGGACAGGGACCATCACTGGGACCATCACTGGGACCATCACTGGGACAGGGACCATCACTGGGACAGGGACCTTCACTGGGACATGGACCATCACTGGGACAGGAACCATCACTGGGACCATCACTGTGACAGTGACCATCAATGGGACATGGACCATCACTGGGACAGGGACCATCACTGGGACATGGACCATCACTGGGACCATCACTGGGACAGGGAACCTCACTGGGACATGGACCATCACTGGGACAGGGACCATCACTGGCACAGGGACGAATACTGGGACAGGGATCATCACTGGGACAAGGACCATTACTAGGACAGGGACCATCACTGGGATAAGGACCATCGCTGGGACCATCATTGGGACAGGGTCCATCACTGGGACATGGACCATCACTAGGACAGGGAGCATCACTGGGACCATCACTGGGACAGGGACCATCACTGGGACAGGGACCATCACTGGGACAGGGAGTATCACTGGGACAGGGACCATCACTGGGACATGGACCATCACTGGGACCATAACTGGGACAGGGACCATTACTGGGACATGGACCATCACTGGGACAGGGACCATCACTGGGACAGGGACCATCACTGGGACCATCACTGGGACATGGACCATCACTGGGACAGGGAACATCACTGGGACCATCACTGGGACAGGGAGTATCACTGGGACAGGGACCATCACTGGACATGGACCATCACTGGGACAGGGACCATGACTGGGACATGGACCTTCACTGGGACAGGGACCATCACTGGGACATGGACCATCACTGGGGCATGGACCATCACTGGGACCATCACTGGGACAGGGACCATCACTGGGACATGGACCACCACTGCGACATGGACAATCACTGGGACAGGGGCCATCACTGGGACATGGAACATTACTGGGAGAGGGCACATCACTGGGTCCATCACTGGGACATGGACCATCACTGGGACCATCACTGGGACAGGGACCATCACTGGGGCCATCACTGGGACAGGGACCTTCACTGGGACGTGGACCATCACTGGGACAGGGACCATCACTGGGACCATCACTGGGACAGGGACCATCACTGGGGCCATCACTGGGACAGGGACCTTCACTGGGACAGCGACCACAACTGGGACAGGGACGATCACTGGGACATGGACCATCACTGGGACCATCACTGGGACAGGGACCATCACTGGGACATGGACCACCACTGGGACATGGACAATCACTGGGACCAACACCGAGACATGGACCAGCACCGAGACAGGGACCATCACTGGGACATGGACCATCCCTGGGACATGGACCACCACTGGGGCCCTCACTGGGACAGGGATCATCACTGGGACAGGGACCATCACGGGGACATGGACCATCACTGGGACAAGGACCATTACTGGGACATGGACCATCACTGGGACATGGACCATCACTGGGACATGGACCATCACTGGGACATGGACCTTGACTGGAACCATCATTGGGACATGGACCATCACTGGGACCATCACTGGGACAGAGACCAACACTGGGACCATCATTGGGACATGGACCACCACTGGGACATGGACAATCACTGGGGCCATCACTGGGACCCTCCACTGGGACAGCGACCATCACTGGGGCAGGGACCATCACTGGGACATGGACCACCACTGGGACATGGACAATCACTGGGACCATCACTGAGACCCTCCACTGGGACAGGGACCATCACTGGGACAGGGGCCATCACTGGGACATGGAACATTACTGGGAGAGGGACCATCACTGGGTCCATCACTGGGACATGGACCATCACTGGGACCATCACTGGGACAGGGACCATCACTGGGACATGAACCATCACTGGGACATGGACCATCACTGGGACAGGGACCATCACTGGGACCATCATTGGGACATGGACCATCACTGGGACATGGACCATCACTGGGACAGGGACTATCACTGGGACAGGGACCATCACTGGGACATGGACCATCACTGGGACAGGGACCATCACTGGGACCATAACTGGGACAGGGACCATCACTGGGACCATCACTGGGACATGGACCATCACTGGGACATGGACCATCACTGGGACAGGGACTATCACTGGGACAGGGACCATCACAGGGACATGGACCATCACTGGGACAGAGACCATCACTGGGACCATAACTGGGACAGGGACCATTACTGGGACATGGACCATCACTGGGACAGAGACCATCACTGGGACCATAACTGGGACAGGGACCATCACTGGGACCATCACTGGGACATGGACCATCACTGGGACATGGACCATCACTGGGACAGGGACCATCACTGGGACAGGGTCCATCACTGGGACATGGACCATCACTGGGACATGGACCATCGCTGGGACAATCACTGAGACAGGGATCATCACTGGGACATGGACCATCACTGGGACATGGACCATCACTGGGACCATCACTGGGACATGGATCATCACTGGGACAGGGACCTTCACTGGGACATGGACCATCACTGGGACAGGGACCATCACTGGGACCATCACTGGGACAGGGACCATCACTGAGACAGGAACCATCACTGGGACATGGACCATCACTGGGACAGGGACCATCACTGGGACCATCACTGGGACAGGGACCATCACTGGGACATCATTGGGACAAGGACCATCACTGGGACAGGGACCATCACTGGGACATGGACCATCACTGGGACATGGACCATCACTGGGACATGGACCATCACTGGGACCATATCTGGGACATGGATCATCCCTGGGACATGAACCATCACTGGGACATGGACCATCACTGGGACCATCACTGTGACAGTGACCATCAATGGGACATGGACCATCACTGGGACAGGGACCATCACTGGGACCATCACTGGGACATGGACCATCACTGGGACCATCACTGGGACAGGGACCTTCACTGGAACATGGACCATCACTGGGACAGGGACCATCACTGGCACAGGGACGATTACTGGGACAGGGATCATCACTGAGACAGGGACCATCATTGGGACATGGACCATCACTGGGACAGGGACCATCACTGGGACCATCACTGGGACATGGAGCTTCACTGGGACATGGGCCATCACTGGTACAGGGACCATCACTGGGACCATCACTGGGACCGGGACCAGCACTGGGACTATTACTGGGACAGCGACCACCACTGGGACAGGGACCATCACTGGGACATGGAACATCACTGGGACCATCACTGGGACAGGGACCATCACTGGCACAGGGACGATTACTGGGACAGGGATCATCACTGGGACAAGGACCATTACTAGGACAGGGACCATAACTGGGACAAGGACCATTGCTGGGACCATAACTGGGACAGGGTCCATCACTGGGACATGGACCATCACTGGGACAGGGACCATCACCGGGAAAGGGACCAGCACTGGTACCATCACTGGGACAGGGACCATCACTGGGACATGGGCCATCACTGGTACCATCACTGGGACAGAGACCATCACTGGGACAGTGACCATCACTGGGACATGGACCATCACTGGGACAGGGACCATCACTGGGACCATCACTGGGACAGTGACCATCACTGGGACATGGACCATCACTGGGACCATCACTGGGACATGGACCCTCACTGGGACAGGGACCATCACTGGGACATGGACCATCACTGGGATAGCGACCATCACTGGGACTATCACTGGGGCAGAGGCCATCACTGGGACATGGACCATCACTGGAACCATCACTGGGACAGGGGCCATCACTGGGACATGGACCAGCACTGGGACAGGAACAATCACTGGGACAGGGTCGATCTCTGGGATCATCACTGGGACAGGGACCATCACTGGGACATGGACCATCATTGGGACATGGACCATCACTGGGACAGGGTCCATCACTGGGACATGGATCATTACTGGGACAGGGACCATTACTGGGACATGGACCATCACTGGGACCATCACTGGGACAGGGACCATCACTGAGACAGGGACCATTACTGGGACAGGGACCATTACTGGGACATGGACCATCACTGGGACCATCACTGGGACAGGGACCATCACTGAGACAGGGACCATCACTGGGACATGGAGCATCACTGGGACCATCACTGGGACAGGGACCTTCACTGGGAGATGGACCATCACTGGGACAGGGAGCATCACTGGGACATGGACCATCACTGGGACCATCACTGGGACATGGACAATCACTGGGACATGGAACATCACTGGGACCATCACTGGGACAGGGACCATCACTGGGACATGGACCATCACTGGGACTATCAATGGGGCAGGGACCATCACTGGGACATGGACTATCACTGGGACCATCACTGGGACGTGGATCGTCACTGGGTCAGGGACCATCACTGGGACATGGACCATCACTGGGACAGGGACCATCACTGGGACAGCGTCCATCACTGGGACATGGACCATCACTGGGACAGGGACCATTACTGGGACCATCACTGGGACAAGGACCATCACTGTGTCAGGAACGATCACTGGGACATGGACCATCACTGGGACATGGACCATCACTGGGACCATCACTGGGACAGGAATCATCACTGGGACCATCACTGGGACAGTGACCATCACTGGAACATGGACCATCACTGGGATAGGGACCATCACTGGGACATGGACCATCACTGGGACATGGACCATCACTGGGACCATATCTGGGACATGGATCATCCCTGGGACATTAACCATCACTGGGACATGGACCATCACTGGAACAGGGACCTTCACTGGGACATGGACCATCACTAGGACAGGGACCATCACTGGGACCATCACTGGGACCATCACTGGGACAGGGACCATCACTGGGACAGGGACCTTCACTGGGACATGGACCATCACTGGGACAGGGACCATCACTGGGACCATCACTGTGACAGTGACCATCAATGGGACATGGACCATCACTGGGACAGGGACCATCACTGGGATATGGACCATCACTGGGACCATCACTGGGACAGGGAACCTCACTGGGACATGGACCATCACTGGGACAGGGACCATCACTGGCACAGGGACGAATACTGGGACAGGGATCATCACTGGGACAAGGAACATTACTAGGACAGGGACCATCACTGGGATAAGGACCATCGCTGGGACCATCATTGGGACAGGGTCCATCACTGGGACATGGACCATCACTAGGACAGGGAGCATCACTGGGACCATCACTGGGACAGGGACCATCACTGGGACAGGGACCATCACTGGGACAGGGAGTATCACTGGGACAGGGACCATCACTGGGACATGGACCATCACTGGGACCATAACTGGGACAGGGACCATTACTGGGACATGGACCATCACTGGGACAGGGACCATCACTGGGACAGGGACCATCACTGGGACCATCACTGGGACATGGACCATCACTGGGACAGGGAACATCACTGGGACCATCACTGGGACAGGGAGTATCACTGGGACAGGGACCATCACTGGACATGGACCATCACTGGGACAGGGACCATTACTGGGACATGGACAATCACTGGGACAGGGACCATCACTGGGACATGGACCATCACTGGGGCATGGACCATCACTGGGACCATCACTGGGACAGGGACCATCACTGGGACATGGACCACCACTGCGACATGGACAATCACTGGGACAGGGGCCATCACTGGGACATGGAACATTACTGGGAGAGGGCACATCACTGGGTCCATCACTGGGACATGGACCATCACTGGGACCATCACTGGGACAGGGACCATCACTGGGGCCATCACTGGGACAGGGACCTTCACTGGGACGTGGACCATCACTGGGACAGGGACCATCACTGGGACCATCACTGGGACAGGGACCATCACTGGGGCCATCACTGGGACAGGGACCTTCACTGGGACAGCGACCACAACTGGGACAGGGACGATCACTGGGACATGGACCATCACTGGGACCATCACTGGGACAGGGACCATCACTGGGACATGGACCACCACTGGGACATGGACAATCACTGGGACCAACACCGAGACATGGACCAGCACCGAGACAGGGACCATCACTGGGACATGGACCATCCCTGGGACATGGACCACCACTGGGGCCCTCACTGGGACAGGGATCATCACTGGGACAGGGACCATCACGGGGACATGGACCATCACTGGGACAAGGACCATTACTGGGACATGGACCATCACTGGGACATGGACCATCACTGGGACATGGACCATCACTGGGACATGGACCTTGACTGGAACCATCATTGGGACATGGACCATCACTGGGACCATCACTGGGACAGAGACCAACACTGGGACCATCATTGGGACATGGACCACCACTGGGACATGGACAATCACTGGGGCCATCACTGGGACCCTCCACTGGGACAGCGACCATCACTGGGGCAGGGACCATCACTGGGACATGGACCACCACTGGGACATGGACAATCACTGGGAGAGGGACCATCACTGGGTCCATCACTGGGACATGGACCATCACTGGGACCATCACTGGGACAGGGACCATCACTGGGACATGGACCATCACTGGGACATGGACCATCACTGGGACAGGGACCATCACTGG
Source organism: Pristiophorus japonicus (assembly GCF_044704955.1). Classification (NCBI taxonomy): domain Eukaryota; kingdom Metazoa; phylum Chordata; class Chondrichthyes; family Pristiophoridae; genus Pristiophorus; species Pristiophorus japonicus. The sequence goes on from NC_091995.1 coordinate 33,230,349, forward strand.
GACCATCATTGGGACATGGACCATCACTGGGACATGGACCATCACTGGGACAGGGACTATCACTGGGACAGGGACCATCACTGGGACATGGACCATCACTGGGACAGGGACCATCACTGGGACCATAACTGGGACAGGGACCATCACTGGGACCATCACTGGGACATGGACCATCACTGGGACATGGACCATCACTGGGACAGGGACTATCACTGGGACAGGGACCATCACTGGGACATGGACCATCACTGGGACAGGGACCATCACTGGGACCATAACTGGGACAGGGACCATTACTGGGACATGGACCATCACTGGGACAGAGACCATCACTGGGACCATCACTGGGACAGGGACCATCACTGGGACCATCACTGGGACAGGGACTATCACTGGGACAGGGACCATCACTGGGACATGGACCATCACTGGGACAGGGACCATTACTGGGACATGGACCATCACTGGGACAGGGACCATTACTGGGACATGGACCATCACTGGGACATGGACCATCACTGGGACCATCACTGGGACATGGACCATCACTGGGACCATATCTGGGACATGGATCATCCCTGGGACATTAACCATCACTGGGACATGGACCATCACTGGAACAGGGACCTTCACTGGGACATGGACCATCACTGGGACAGGGACCATCACTGGGATCATCACTGGGACCATCACTGGGACAGGGACCATCACTGGGACAGCGACCTTCACTGGGACATGGACCATCACTGGGACAGGGACCATCACTGGGACCATCACTGTGACAGTGACCATCAATGGGACATGGACCATCACTGGGACAGGGACCATCACTGGGACATGGACCATCACTGGGACCATCACTGGGACAGGGAACCTCACTGAGACATGGACCATCACTGGGACAGGGACCATCACTGGCACAGGGACGAATACTGGGACAGGGATCATCACTGGGACAAGGACCATTACTAGGACAGGGACCATCACTGGGATAAGGACCATCGCTGGGACCATCATTGGGACAGGGTCCATCACTGGGACATGGACCATCACTAGGACAGGGAGCATCACTGGGACCATCACTGGGACAGGGACCATCACTGGGACAGGGACCATCACTGGGACAGGGAGTATCACTGGGACAGGGACCATCACTGGGACATGGACCATCACTGGGACCATAACTGGGACAGGGACCATTACTGGGACATGGACCATCACTGGGACAGGGACCATCACTGGGACAGGGACCATCACTGGGACCATCACTGGGACATGGACCATCACTGGGACAGGGAACATCACTGGGACCATCACTGGGACAGGGAGTATCACTGGGACAGGGACCATCACTGGACATGGACCATCACTGGGACCATAACTGGGACAGGGACCATTACTGGGACATGGACCATTACTGGGACATGGACCATCACTGGGACAGGGACCATCACTGGGACATGGACCATCACTGGGGCATGGACCATCACTGGGACCATCACTGGGACAGGGACCATCACTGGGACATGGACCACCACTGCAACATGGACAATCACTGGGACAGGGGCCATCACTGGGACATGGAACATTACTGGGAGAGGGCACATCACTGGGTCCATCACTGGGACATGGACCATCACTGGGACCATCACTGGGACATGGACCATCACTGGGGCCATCACTGGGACAGGGACCTTCACTGGGACGTGGACCATCACTGGGACAGGGACCATCACTGGGGCCATCACTGGGACAGGGACCATCACTGGGGCCATCACTGGGACAGGGACCTTCACTGGGACAGCGACCACAACTGGGACAGGGACGATCACTGGGACATGGACCATCACTGGGACCATCACTGGGACAGGGACCATCACTGTGACATGGACCACCACTGGGACATGGACAATCACTGGGACCATCACCGAGACATGGACCAGCACCGAGACAGGGACCATCACTGGGACATGGACCATCCCTGGGACATGGACCACCACTGGGGCCCTCACTGGGACAGGGATCATCACTGGGACAGGGACCATCACGGGGACATGGACCATCACTGGGACAAGGACCATTACTGGGACATGGACCACCACTGGGACATGGACCATCACTGGGACATGGACCATCACTGGGACATGGACCTTGACTGGAACCATCATTGGGACATGGACCATCACTGGGACCATCACTGGGACAGAGACCATCACTGGGACCATCATTGGGACATGGACCACCACTGGGACATGGACAATCACTGGGGCCATCACTGGGACCCTCCACTGGGACAGGGACCATCACTAGGGCAGGGACCATCACTGGGACATGGACCACCACTGGGACATGGACAATCACTGGGACCATCACTGAGACCCTCCACTGGGACAGGGACCATCACTGGGACAGGGGCCATCACTGGGACATGGAACATTACTGGGAGAGGGACCATCACTGGGTCCATCACTTGGGACATGGACCATCACTGGGACCATCACTGGGACAGGGACCATCACTGGGACATGGACCATCACTGGGACATGGACCATCACTGGAACAGGGACCTTCACTGGGACATGGACCATCACTGGGACAGGGACCATCACTGGGACCATCACTGGGACAGGGACCATCACTGGGACAGGGACCTTCACTGGGACATGGACCATCACTGGGACAGGGACCATCACTGGGACCATCACTGTGACAGTGACCATCAATGGGACATGGACCATCACTGGGACAGGGACCATCACTGGGACATGGACCATCACTGGGACAATCACTGGGACAGGGAACCTCACTGGGACATGGACCATCACTGGGACAGGGACCATCACTGGCACAGGGACGAATACTGGGACAGGGATCATCACTGGGACAAGGACCATTACTAGGGCAGGGACCATCACTGGGATAAGGACCATCGCTGGGACCATCATTGGGACAGGGTCCATCACTGGGACATGGACCATCACTAGGACAGGGAGCATCACTGGGACCATCACTGGGACAGGGACCATCACTGGGACAGGGACCATCACTGGGACAGGGAGTATCACTGGGACAGGGACCATCACTGGGACATGGACCATCACTGGGACCATAACTGGGACAGGGACCATTACTGGGACATGGACCATCACTGGGACAGGGACCATCACTGGGACAGGGACCATCACTGGGACCATCACTGGGACATGGAGCATCACTGGGACAGGGAACATCACTGGGACCATCACTGGGACAGGGAGTATCACTGGGACAGGGACCATCACTGGACATGGACCATCACTGGGGCATGGACCATCACTGGGACATGGACCATCACTGGGGCATGGACCATCACTGGGACCATCACTGGGACAGGGACCATCACTGGGACATGGACCACCACTGCGACATGGACAATCACTGGGACAGGGGCCATCACTGGGACATGGAACATTACTGGGAGAGGGCACATCACTGGGTCCATCACTGGGACAGGGACCATCACTGGGACCATCACTGGGACAGGGACCATCACTGGGGCCATCACTGGGACAGGGACCTTCACTGGGACAGCGACCACAACTGGGACAGGGACGATCACTGGGACATGGACCATCACTGGGACCATCACTGGGACAGGGACCATCACTGGGACATGGACCACCACTGGGACATGGACAATCACTGGGACCATCACCGAGACATGGACCAGCACCGAGACAGGGACCATCACTGGGACATGGACCATCCCTGGGACATGGACCACCACTGGGGCCCTCACTGGGTTAGGGATCATCACTGGGACAGGGACCATCACGGGGACATGGACCATCACTGGGACAAGGACCATTACTGGGACATGGACCATCACTGGGACATGGACCATCACTGGGACATGGACCATCACTGGGACATGGACCTTGACTGGAACCATCATTGGGACATGGACCATCACTGGGACCATCACTGGGACAGAGACCATCACTGGGACCATCATTGGGACATGGACAACCACTGGGACATGGACAATCACTGGGGCCATCACTGGGACCCTCCACTGGGACAGCGACCATCACTGGGGCAGGGACCATCACTGGGACATGGACCACCACTGGGACATGGACAATCACTGGGACCATCACTGAGACCCTCCACTGGGACAGGGACCATCACTGGGACAGGGGCCATCACTGGGACATGGAACATTACTGGGAGAGGGACCATCACTGGGTCCATCACTGGGACATGGACCATCACTGGGACCATCACTGGGACAGGGACCATCACTGGGACATGGACCATCACTGGGACATGGACCATCACTGGGACAGGGACCATCACTGGGACCATCATTGGGACATGGACCATCACTGGGACATGGACCATCACTGGGACAGGGGCTATCACTGGGACAGGGACCATCACTGGGACATGGACCATCACTGGGACAGGGACCATCACTGGGACCATAACTGGGACAGGGACCATCACTGGGACCATCACTGGGACATGGACCATCACTGGGACATGGACCATCACTGGGACAGGGACTATCACTGGGACAGGGACCATCACTGGGACATGGACCATCACTGGGACAGGGACCATCACTGGGACCATAACTGGGACAGGGACCATTACTGGGACATGGACCATCACTGGGACAGGGACCATCACTGGGACCATCACTGGGACAGGGACCATCACTGGGACCATCACTGGGACAGGGACTATCACTGGGACAGGGACCATCACTGGGACATGGACCATCACTGGGACAGGGACCATTACTGGGACATGGACCATCACTGGGACAGGGACCATTACTGGGACATGGACCATCACTGGGACATGGACCTTCACTGGGACCATCACTGGGACAGGGATCATCACTGGGACCATCACTGGGACATGGACCATCACTGGGACATGGACCATCACTGGGACAGGGACTATCACTGGGACAGGGACCATCACTGGGACATGGACCATCTTTGGGACCGTCACTGGGACATGGACCATCACTGGGACCATCACTGGGACATGGACCATCCCTGGGACATGGACCATCACTGGGACATGGACCATCACTGGGACCCTCCACTGGGACAGCGACCATCACTGGGACAGGGACCATCACTGGGACATGGACCACCACTGGGACATGGACAATCACTGGGACCATCACTGAGACCCTCCACTGGGACAGGGACCATCACTGGGACAGGGGCCATCACTGGGACATGGAACATTACTGGGAGAGGGCACATCACTGGGTGCATCACTGGGACATGGACCATCACTGGGACCATCACTGGGAAAGGGACCATCACTGGGGCCATCACTGGGACAGGGACCTTCACTGGGACGTGGACCATCACTGGGACAGGGACCATCACTGGGGCCATCACTGGGACAGGGACCTTCACTGGGACGTGGACCATCACTGGAACAGGGACCATCACTGGGACCATAAGTGGGACAGCGACCATCACTGGGACAGGGACCATCACTGGGACATGGACCACCACTGGGGCATGGACAATCACTGGGACCATCACTGAGACCCTCCACTGGGACAGGGACCATCACTGGGACAGGGGCCATCACTGGGACATGGAACATTACTGGGAGAGGGCACATCACTGGGTCCATCACTGGGACATGGACCATCACTGGGACCATCACTGGGACATGGACCATCACTGGGGCCATCACTGGGACAGGGACCTTCACTGGGACGTGGACCATCACTGGGACAGGGACCATCACTGGGGCCATCACTGGAACAGGGACCATCACTGGGATTTTACTGGGACAGCGACCACAACTGGGACAGGGACCATCACTGGGACATGGACCATCACTGGGACCATCACTGGGACAGGGACCATCACTGGGACATGGACCACCACTGGGACATGGACAATCACTGGGACCATCACTGAGACCCTCCACTGGGACAGGGACCATCACTGGGACAGGGTCAATCACTGGGACATGGACCATCACTGGGACATGGACCATCACTGGGACAGGGACCATCACTGGGACCATCATTGGGACATGGACCATCACTGGGACAGGGACCATCACTGGGACAGGGACTATCACTGGGACAGGGACCATCACTGGGACATGGACCATCACTGGGACAGGGACCATCACTGGGACCATAACTGGGACAGGGACCATCACTGGGACCATCACTGGGACATGGACCATCACTGGGACATGGACCATCACTGGGACAGGGACTATCACTGGGACAGGGACCATCACTGGGACATGGAACATCTTTGGGACCGTCACTGGGATATGGACCATCACTGGGACCATCACTGGGATATGGACCATCTCTGGGACATGGACCATCACTGGGACCATCACTGGGACAGGGACCATCACTGGGACAGGGACCATCACTGGGACCATCACTGGGACATGGACCATCCCTGGGACATGGACCACTACTGGGACCCTCACTGGGACAGGGACCATCACTGGGACAAGGACCATTACTGGGACATGGACCATCACTGCGACCGGGACCATCACTGGGACCATCACTGGGACAGGGACCATCACTGGGACAGGGACCATCACTGGGACATGGACCATTACTGGGACATGGACCTTCACTGGGACCATCACTGGGACAGGGACCATCACTGGGACAGGGACCATCACTGGGACATGGACCATTACTGGGACATGGACCTTCACTGGAACCATCACTGGGACATGGACCATCACTGGGACCATCACTGGCACATGGACCATCTTTGGGACCGTCACTGGGACATGGACCATCACTGGGACCATCACTGGGACATGGACCATCCCTGGGACATGGACCATCACTGGGACATGGACCATCACTGGGACCCTCCACTGGGACAGCGACCATCACTGGGACAGGGACCATCACTGGGACATGGACCATCCCTGGGACATGGACCATCACTGGGACATGGACCATCACTGGGACCCTCCACTGGGACAGCGACCATCACTGGGACAGGGACCATCACTGGGACATGGACCACCACTGGGACATGGACAATCGCTGGGACCATCACTGAGACCCTCCACTGGGACAGGGACCATCACTGGTCCAGGGGCCATCAATGGGACATGGAACATGACTGGGAGAGGGCACATCACTGGATCCTTCACTGGGACATGGACCATCACTGGGACAGGGACCATCACTGGGGCCATCACTGGGACAGGGACCTGCACTGGGACTTGGACCATCAATGGGACAGGGACCATCACTGGGGCCATCACTGGGACAGGGACCTTCACTGGGACGTGGACCATCACTGGGACAGGGACCATCACTGGGACCATCACTGGGACAGGGACCATCACTGGGACCATCACTGGGACAGGGACCATCACTGGGGCCATCACTGGGACAGGGACCTTCACTGGGACGTGGACCATCACTGGGACAGGGACCATCACTGGGACAGGGACCATCACTGGGACATGGACCATCACTGGGACATGGACCATCTTTGGGACCGTCACTGGGACATGGACCATCACTGGGACCATCACTGGGACATGGACCATCCCTGGGACATGGACCATCACTGGGACATGGACCATCACTGGGACCCTCCACTGGGACAGCGACCATCACTGGGACAGGGACCATCACTGGGACATGGACCACCACTGGGACATGGACAATCACTGGGACCATCACTGAGACCCTCCACTGGGACAGGGACCATCACTGGGACAGGGGCCATCACTGGGACATGGAACATTACTGGGAGAGGGCACATCACTGGGTCCATCACTGGGACATGGACCATCACTGGGACCATCACTGGGACAGGGACCATCACTGGGACCATCACTGGGACATGGACCATCCCTGGGACATGGACCATCACTGGGACTATCACTGGGACAGGGACCATCACTGGGACATGGACCATCACTGGGACAGGGACCATCACTGGGACCATAACTGGGACAGGGACCATCACTGGGACTATCACTGGGACATGGACCATCACTGGGACATGGACCATCACTGGGACAGGGACTATCACTGGGACAGGGACCATCACTGGGACATGGACCATCTTTGGGACCGTCACTGGGATATGGACCATCACTGGGACCATCACTGGGATATGGACCATCTCTGGGACATGGACCATCACTGGGACATGGACCATCACTGGGAACCTCCACTGGGACAGCGACCATCACTGGGACAGGGGCCATCACTGGGACATGGAACATTACTGGGAGAGGGCACATCACTGGGTCCATCACTGGGACATGGACCATCACTGGGACCATCACTGGGACAGGGACCATCACTGGGACCATCACTGGGACATGGACCATCCCTGGGACATGGACCACTACTGGGACCCTCACTGGGACAGGGACCATCACTGGGACAAGGACCATTACTGGGACATGGACCATCACTGCGACCGGGACCATCACTGGGACCATCACTGGGACAGGGACCATCACTGGGACAGGGACCATCACTGGGACATGGACCATTACTGGGACATGGACCTTCACTGGGACCATCACTGGGACAGGGACCATCACTGGGACAGGGACCATCACTGGGACATGGACCATTACTGGGACATGGACCTTCACTGGGACCATCACTGGGACAGGGACCATCACTGGGACAGGGACCATCACTGGGACATGGACCATTACTGGGACATGGACCTTCACTGGAACCATCACTGGGACATGGACCATCACTGGGACCATCACTGGCACATGGACCATCCCTGGGACATGGACCATCATTGGGACATGGACCATCACTGGGACCCTCCACTGGGACAGCGACCATCACTGGGACAGGGACCATCACTGGGACATGGACCACCACTGGGACATGGACAATCGCTGGGACCATCACTGAGACCCTCCACTGGGACAGGGACCATCACTGGTCCAGGGGCCATCACTGGGACATGGAACATGACTGGGAGAGGGCACATCACTGGATCCTTCACTGGGACATGGACCATCACTGGGACAGGGACCATCACTGGGGCCATCACTGGGACAGGGACCTTCACTGGGACTTGGACCATCAATGGGACAGGGACCATCACTGGGGCCATCACTGGGACAGGGACCTTCACTGGGACGTGGACCATCACTGGGACAGGGACCATCACTGGGACCATCACTGGGACAGGGACCATCACTGGGACCATCACTGGGACAGGGACCATCACTGGGGCCATCACTGGGACAGGGACCTTCACTGGGACGTGGACCATCACTGGGACAGGGACCATCACTGGGACAGGGACCATCACTGGGACATGGACCATCACTGGGACATGGACCATCTTTGGGACCGTCACTGGGACATGGACCATCACTGGGACCATCACTGGGACATGGACCATCCCTGGGACATGGACCATCACTGGGACATGGACCATCACTGGGACCCTCCACTGGGACAGCGACCATCACTGGGACAGGGACCATCACTGGGACATGGACCACCACTGGGACATGGACAATCACTGGGACCATCACTGAGACCCTCCACTGGGACAGGGACCATCACTGGGACAGGGGCCATCACTGGGACATGGAACATTACTGGGAGAGGGCACATCACTGGGTCCATCACTGGGACATGGACCATCACTGGGACCATCACTGGAACAGGGACCATCACTGGGGCCATCAATGGGACAGGGACCTTCACTGGGACGTGGACCATCACTGGGACAGGGACCATCACTGGGGCCATCACTGGAACAGGGACCATCACTGGGACTATTACTGGGACAGCGACCACAACTGGGACAGGGACCATCATTGGGACATGGACCATCACTGGGACCATCACTGGGACAGGGACCATCACTGGGACATGGACCACCACTGGGACATGGAAATCACTGGGACCATCACTGAGACCCTCCACTGGACAGGGGCCATCACTGGGACATGGAACATTACTGGGAGAGGGACCATCACTGGGTCCATCACTGGGACATGGACCATCACTGGGACATGGACCATCACTGGGACAGGGACTATCACTGGGACAGGGACCATCACTGGGACAGGGACCATCACTGGGACCATAACTGGGACAGGGACCATCACTGGGACATGGACCATCACTGGGACAGGGACTATCACTGGGACAGGGACCATCACTGGGACATGGACCATCTTTGGGACCGTCACTGGGACATGGACCATCACTGGGACCATCACTGGGACATGGACCATCCCTGGGACATGGACCATCACTGGGGCCATCACTGGGAGAGGGCACATCACTGGGTCCATCACTGGGACATGGACCATCACTGGGACCATCACTGGGACAGGTACCATCACTGGGGCCATCACTGGGACAGGGACCTTCACTGGGACGTGGACTGTCACTGGGACAGGGACCATCACTGGGGCCATCACTGGAACAGGGACCATCACTGGGACCATCACTGGGACAGGGACCATCACTGGGACTTGGACCATCACTGGGACAGGGACCATCACTGGGACATGGACCATCACTGGGACAGGGACTATCACTGGGACAGGGGCCATCACTGGGACATGGAACATTACTGGGAGAGGGACCATCACTGGGTCCATCACTGGGACATGGACCATCACTGGGACCATCACTGGGACAGGGACCATCACTGGGACATGGACCATCACTGGGACATGGACCATCACCGGGACAGGGACCATCACTGGGACCATCATTGGGACATGGACCATCACTGGGACATGGACCATCACTGGGACAGGGACTATCACTGGGACAGGGACCATCACTGGGACATGGACCATCACTGGGACAGGACCATCACTGGGACCATAACTCGGACAGGGACCATCACTGGGACCATCACTGGGACATGGACCATCACTGGGACATGGACCATCACTGGGACAGGGACTATCACTGGGACAGGGACCATCACTGGGACATGGACCATCACTGGGACAGGGACCATCACTGGGACCATCACTGGGACAGGGACCTTCACTGGAACATGGACCATCACTGGGACAGTGACCATCACTGGCACAAGGACGATTACTGGGACAGGGATCATCACTGAGACAGGGACCATCATTGGGACATGGACCATCACTGGGACAGGGACCATCACTGGGACCATCACTGGGACATGGAGCTTCACTGGGACATGGGCCATCTCTGGTACAGGGACCATCACTGGGACAGGGACCATCACTGGGATTTTACTGGGACAGCGACCACCACTGGGACAGGGACAATCACTGGCACATGGAACATCACTGGGACCATCACTGGGACAGGGACCATCACTGGCACAGGGACGATTACTGGGACAGGGATCATCACTGGGACAAGGACCATTACTAGGACAGGGACCATAACTGGGACAAGGACCATCGCTGGGACCATCACTGGGACAGGGTCCATCACTGGGACATGGATCATCACTGTGACAGGGACCATCACTGGGAAAGGGACCAGCATTGGGACCATCACTGGGACAGGGACCATCACTGGGACATGGACCATCACTGGTACCATCACTGGGACAGGGACCATCACTGGGACAGTGACCATCACTGGGACATGGACCATCACTGGGACAGGGACCATCACTGGGACCATCACTGGGACAGGGACCATCACTGGGACATGGACCATCACTGGGACCATCACTGGGACATGGACCCTCACTGGGACAGGGACCATCACTGGGACATGGACCATCACTGGGATAGCGACCATCACTGGGACTATCACTGGGGCAGAGGCCATCACTGGGACATGGACCATCACTGGAACCATCACTGCGACAGGGGCCATCACTGGGACATGGACCAGCACTGGGACAGGAACAATCACTGGGACAGGGTCGAACTCTGGGATCATCACTGGGACAGGGACCATCACTGGGACGTGGACCATCATTGGGACATGGACCATCACTGGGACCATCACTGGGACAGGAACCATCACTGGGACAGAGTCCATCACTGGGACATGGATCATTACTGGGACAGGGACCATTACTGGGACATGGACCATCACTGGGACCATCACTGGGACAGGGACCATCACTGAGACAGGGACCATCACTGGGACATGGACCATCACTGGGACCATCACTGGGACAGGGACCTTCACTGGGACATGGACCATCACTGGGACAGGGACCATCACTGGGACATGGAACATCACTGGGACCATCACTGGGACAGGGACCATCACTGGGACATGGACCATCACTGGGACTATCAATGGGGCAGGGACCATCACTGGGACATGGACTATCACTAGGACCATCACTGGGACGTGGATCGTCACTGGGTCAGGGACCATCACTGGGACATGGACCATCACTGGGACAGGGACCATCACTGGGACAGGGTCCATCACTGGGACATGGACCATCACTGGGACATGGACCATCGCTGGGACAATCACTGAGACAGGGACCATCACTGGGACATGGACCATCACTGGGACCATCACCGGGACATGGACCATCACTGGGACCATCACTGGGACATGGATCATCACTGGGACAGGGACCTTCACTGGGACATGGACCATCACTGGGACAGGGACCATCACTGGGACCATCACTGGGACAGGGACCATCACTGGGACATCATTGGGACAAGGACAATCACTGGGACAGGGACCATCACTGGGACATGGACCATCACTGGGACATGGACCATCACTGGGACCATATCTGGGACATGGATCATCCCTGGGACATGAACCATCACTGGGACATGGACCATCACTGGGACCATCACTGTGACAGTGACCATCAATGGGACATGGACCATCACTGGGACAGGGACCATCACTGGGACCATCACTGGGACATGGACCATCACTGGGACCATCACTGGGACAGGGACCTTCACTGGAACATGGACCATCACTGGGACAGGGACCATCACTGGGACAGGGACCATCACTGGGACCATCACTGGGACATGGAGCTTCACTGGGACATGGGCCATCACTGGTACAGGGACCATCACTGGGACCATCACTGGGACCGGGACCAGCACTGGGACTATTACTGGGACAGCGACCACCACTGGGACAGGGACCATCACTGGGACATGGAACATCACTGGGACCATCACTGGGACAGGGACCATCACTGGCACAGGGACGATTACTGGGACAGGGATCATCACTGGGACAAGGACCATTACTAGGACAGGGACCATAACTGGGACAAGGACCATCGCTGGGACCATAACTGGGACAGGGTCCATCACTGGGACATGGACCATCACTGGGACAGGGACCATCACTGGGAAAGGGACCAGCACTGGGACCATCACTGGGACAGGGACCATCACTGGGACATGGACCATCACTGGTACCATCACTGGGACAGGGACCATCACTGGGACAGTGACCATCACTGGGACATGGACCATCACTGGGACAGGGACCATCACTGGGACCATCACTGGGACAGGGACCATCACTGGGACATGGACCATCACTGGGACCATCACTGGGACATGGACCCTCACTGGGACAGGGACCATCACTGGGACATGGACCATCACTGGGATAGCGACCATCACTGGGACTATCACTGGGGCAGAGGCCATCACTGGGATATGGACCATCACTGGAACCATCACTGGGACAGGGGCCATCACTGGGACATGGACCAGCACTGGGACAGGAACAATCACTGGGACAGGGTCGATCTCTGGGATCATCACTGGGACAGGGACCATCACTGGGACATGGACCATCATTGGGACATGGACCATCACTGGGACAGGGTCCATCACTGGGACATGGATCATTACTGGGACAGGGACCATTACTGGGACATGGACCATCACTGGGACCATCACTGGGACAGGGACCATCACTGAGACAGGGACCATTACTGGGACAGGGACCATTACTGGGACATGGACCATCACTGGGACCATCACTGGGACAGGGACCATCACTGAGACAGGGACCATCACTGGGACATGGAGCATCACTGGGACCATCACTGGGACAGGGACCTTCACTGGGACATGGACCATCACTGGGACAGGGAGCATCACTGGGACATGGACCATCACTGGGACCATCACTGGGACATGGACAATCACTGGGACATGGAACATCACTGGGACCATCACTGGGACAGGGACAATCACTGGGACATGGACCATCACTGGGACTATCAATGGGGCAGGGACCATCACTGGGACATGGACTATCACTGGGACCATCACTGGGACGTGGATCGTCACTGGGTCAGGGACCATCACTAGGACATGGACCATCACTGGGACAGGGACCATCACTGGGACAGCGTCCATCACTGGGACATGGACCATCACTGGGACAGGGACCATCACTGGGACCATCACTGGGACAAGGACCATCACTGTGTCAGGAACGATCACTGGGACATGGACCATCACTGGGACATGGACCATCACTGGGACCATCACTGGGACAGGGATCATCACTGGGACCATCACTGCGACAGTGACCATCACTGGAACATGGACCATCACTGCGATAGGGACCATCACTGGGACATGGACCATCACTGGGACATGGACCATCACTGGGACCATCACTGGGACATGGACCATCACTGGGACCATATCTGGGACATGGATCATCCCTGGGACATTAACCATCACTGGGACATGGACCATCACTGGAACAGGGACCTTCACTGGGACATGGACCATCACTGGGACAGGGACCATCACTGGGACATGGACCATAACTGGGACCATCACTGGGACATGGGCCCTCACTGGGACAGGGACCATCACTGGGACATGGACCATCACTGGGATAGCGACCATCACTGGGACTATCACTGGGGCAGAGGCCATCACTGGGACATGGACCATCACTGGAACCATCACTGGGACAGGGGCCATCACTGGGACATGGACCAGCACTGGGACAGGAACAATCACTGGGACAGGGTCGATCTCTGGGATCATCACTGGGACAGGGACCATCACTGGGACATGGACCATCATTGGGACATGGACCATCACTGGGACAGGGTCCATCACTGGGACATGGATCATTACTGGGACAGGGACCATTACTGGGACATGGACCATAACTGGGACCATCACTGGGACAGGGACCATCACTGAGACAGGGACCATTACTGGGACAGGGACCATTACTGGGACATGGACCATCACTGGGACCATCACTGGGACAGGGACCATCACTGAGACAGGGACCATCACTGGGACATGGAGCATCACTGGGACCATCACTGGGACAGGGACCTTCACTGGGACATGGACCATCACTGGGGCAGGGAGCATCACTGGGACATGGACCATCACTGGGACCATCACTGGGACATGGACAATCACTGGGACATGGAACATCACTGGGACCATCACTGGGACAGGGACCATCACTGGGACATGGACCATCACTGGGACTATCAATGGGGCAGGGGCCATCACTGGGACATGGACTATCACTGGGACCATCACTGGGACGTGGATCGTCACTGGGTCAGGGACCATCACGAGGACATGGACCATCACTGGGACAGGGACCATCACTGGGACAGCGTCCATCACTGGGACATGGACCATCACTGGGACAGGGACCATCACTGGGACCATTACTGGGACAAGGACCATCACTGTGTCAGGAACGATCACTGGGACATGGACCATCACTGGGACATGGACCATCACTGGGACCATCACTGGGACAGGGATCATCACTGGGACCATCACTGGGACAGTGACCATCACTGGAACATGGACCATCACTGGGATAGGGACCATCACTGGGACATGGACCATCACTGGGACATGGACCATCACAGGGACCATCACTGGGACATGGACCATCACTGGGACCATATCTGGGACATGGATCATCCCTGGGACATTAACCATCACTGGGACATGGACCATCACTGGAACAGGGACCTTCACTGGGACATGGACCATCACTGGGACAGGGACCATCACTGGGACCATCACTGGGACAGGGACCATCACTGGGACAGGGACCTTCACTGGGACATGGACCATCACTGGGACAGGGACCATCACTGGGACCATCACTGTGACAGTGACCATCAATGGGACATGGACCATCACTGGGACAGGGACCATCACTGGGACATGGACCATCACTGGGACCATCACTGGGACAGGGAACCTCACTGGGACATGGACCATCACTGGGACAGGGACCATCACTGGCACAGGGACGAATACTGGGACAGGGATCATCACTGGGACAAGGACCATTACTAGGACAGGGACCATCACTGGGATAAGGACCATCGCTGGGACCATCATTGGGACAGGGTCCATCACTGGGACATGGACCATCACTAGGACAGGGAGCATCACTGGGACCATCACTGGGACAGGGACCATCACTGGGACAGGGACCATCACTGGGACAGGGAGTATCACTGGGACAGGGACCATCACTGGGACATGGACCATCACTGGGACCATAACTGGGACAGGCACCATTACTGGGACATGGACCATCACTGGGACAGGGACCATCACTGGGACAGGGACCATCACTGGGACCATCACTGGGACATGGACCATCACTGGGACAGGGAACATCACTGGGACCATCACTGGGACAGGGAGTATCACTGGGACAGGGACCATCACTGGACATGGACCATCACTGGGACAGGGACCATCACTGGGGCATGGACCATCACTGGGACCATCACTGGGACAGGGACCATCACTGGGACATGGACCACCACTGCGACATGGACAATCACTGGGACAGGGGCCATCACTGGGACATGGAACATTACTGGGAGAGGGCACATCACTGGGTCCATCACTGGGACATGGACCATCACTGGGACCATCACTGGGACAGGGACCATCACTGGGGCCATCACTGGGACAGGGACCTTCACTGGGACGTGGACCATCACTGGGACAGGGACCATCACTGGGACCATCACTGGGACAGGGACCATCACTGGGGCCATCACTGGGACAGGGACCTTCACTGGGACAGCGACCACAACTGGGACAGGGACGATCACTGGGACATGGACCATCACTGGGACATGGACCACCACTGGGACATGGACAATCACTGGGACCATCACCGAGACATGGACCAGCACCGAGACAGGGACCATCACTGGGACATGGATCATCCCTGGGACATGGACCACCACTGGGGCCCTCACTGGGACAGGGATCATCACTGGGACAGGGACCATCACGGGGACATGGACCGTCACTGGGACAAGGACCATTACTGGGACATGGACCATCACTGGGACATGGACCATCACTGGGACATGGACCTTGACTGGAACCATCATTGGGACATGGGCCATCACTGGGACCATCACTGGGACAGAGACCATCACTGGGACCATCATTGGGACATGGATCATCACTGGGACATGGACCATCACTGGGGCAGGGACTATCACTGGGACAGGGACCATCACTGGGACATGGACCATCACTGGGACAGGGACCATCACTGGGAAATGGACCATCACTGGGACCATCACTGGGACATGGACCATCACTGGGACAGGGACCATCACTGGGACCATCACTGGGACATGGACCATCACTGGGACAGGGACCATCACTGGGACCATCACTGGGACAGGGACCATCACTGGGACATGGACCATCACTGGGACAGGGACCATTACTGGGACATGGACCATCACTGGGACAGGGACCATCACTGGGACATCACCATCACTGGGACATGGACCATCACTGGGACCATCACTGGGACAGGGACCATCACTGGGACATGGTCCACCACTGGGACATGGACAATCACTGGGACAGGGACCATCACTGGAACCATCAATGGGTCAGGGACCTTCACTGGGACATGGACCTTCACTGTAACTATCACTGGGACATGGACCATTACTGTGACCATCACTGGGACATGGACCGTTACTGGAACCATCACTGGCACATGGACCATCACTGGGACATGGACCATCACTGGGACCATCACTGGGACAGGGTCCATCACTGGGACATGGACCATTACTGGGACAGGGACCATCACTGGGACATGGACCATCACTGGGACCATCACTGGGACAGGGACCATCACTGGGACATGGACCATCACTGGGACAGGGACCATCACTGGAACCATCAATGGGTCAGGGACCTTCACTGGGACATGGACCTTCACTGTAACTATCACTGGGACATGGACCATTACTGTGACCATCACTGGGACATGGACCGTTACTGGAACCATCACTGGCACATGGACCATCACTGGGACATGGACCATCACTGGGACCATCACTGGGACAGGGTCCATCACTGGGACATGGACCATTACTGGGACAGGGACCATCACTGGGACATGGACCATCACTGGGACCATCACTGGGACAGGGACCATTACTGAGACAGGGACCATCACTGGGACATGGACCATCACTGGGACCATCACTGGGACAGGGACCTTCACTGGGACATGGACCATCACTGGGACAGGGACCATCACTGGAACATGGACCATCACTGGGACAGGGACCATCACTGGGACAGCGACCACCACTGGGACAGGGACCATCACTGGGACATGGACCATCACTGGGACCATCACTTGGACAAAAACCTTCACTGGTAAAAGGGACCATCACTGGGACAAGGACCATTACAGGGCCAGGGACCATCACTGGGACAGGGACCATCACTGGGGCAGGGACTATCACTGGGACATGGACCATCAGTGCGACAGGGACCATCACTGGGAAAGGGACCATCACTGGGACATGGAACATCACTGGGACCATAACTGGGACAGGGACCATCACTGGGACATGGAACATCACTGGGACCATAACTGGGACAGGGACCATCACTGGGACATGGACCATCACTGGGACCATCACTGGGATAGGGACCATCACTGGGACATGGACCATCACTGGTACCATCACTAGGAAAGGGACCATCACTGGGACCATCACTGGGACAGGAACCATCACTGGGACATGGAACATCACTGGGACCATCACTGGGACAGTGGCCATCACTGGGACAGGGACCATCACTGGGACTATCAATGGGGCAGGGACCATCACTGGGACATGGACCATCACTGGGAGCATCACTGGGACATGGATCGTCACTGGGACAGGGACCATCACTGGGACAGGGACCATCACTGGGACTGGGACCTTCACTGGGACATGGACCATCACTCGGACAGGGACCATCACTGGGACCATCACTGGGACAGGCACCATCACTGAGACAGGAACCATCACTGGGACATGGACCATCACTGGGACATGGACCATCACTGGGACCATCACTGGGACATGGGCCGTCACTGGGACCATCACTGGGACATGGATCATCCCTGGGACATGAACCATCACTGGGACATGGACCATCACTGGGACAGGGACCATCACTGGGACCATCACTGGGACAGGGACCATCACTGAGACAGGAACCATCACTGGGACATGGAGCATCACTGGGACATGGACCATCACTGGGACATGGACCATCACTGGGACCATAACTGGGACAGGGACCATTACTGGGACATGGACCATCACTGGGACAGGGACCATCACTGGGACAGGGACCATCACTGGGACCATCACTGGGACATGGACCATCACTGGGACAGGGAACATCACTGGGACCATCACTGGGACAGGGAGTATCACTGGGACAGGGACCATCACTGGACATGGACCATCACTGGGACAGGGACCATCACTGGGGCATGGACCATCACTGGGACCATCACTGGGACAGGGACCATCACTGGGACATGGACCACCACTGCGACATGGACAATCACTGGGACAGGGGCCATCACTGGGACATGGAACATTACTGGGAGAGGGCACATCACTGGGTCCATCACTGGGACATGGACCATCACTGGGACCATCACTGGGACAGGGACCATCACTGGGGCCATCACTGGGACAGGGACCTTCACTGGGACGTGGACCATCACTGGGACAGGGACCATCACTGGGACCATCACTGGGACAGGGACCATCACTGGGGCCATCACTGGGACAGGGACCTTCACTGGGACAGCGACCACAACTGGGACAGGGACGATCACTGGGACATGGACCATCACTGGGACATGGACCACCACTGGGACATGGACAATCACTGGGACCATCACCGAGACATGGACCAGCACCGAGACAGGGACCATCACTGGGACATGGACCATCCCTGGGACATGGACCACCACTGGGGCCCTCACTGGGACAGGGATCATCACTGGGACAGGGACCATCACGGGGACATGGACCATCAATGGGACAAGGACCATTACTGGGACATGGACCATCACTGGGACATGGACCATCACTGGGACATGGACCTTGACTGGAACCATCATTGGGACATGGACCATCACTGGGACCATCACTGGGACAGAGACCATCACTGGGACCATCATTGGGACATGGATCATCACTGGGACATGGACCATCACTGGGACAGGGACTATCACTGGGACAGGGACCATCACTGGGACATGGACCATCACTGGGACAGGGACCATCACTGGGAAATGGACCATCACTGGGACCATCACTTGGACATGGACCATCACTGGGACAGGGACCATCACTGGGACCATCACTGGGACATGGACCATCACTGGGACAGGGACCATCACTGGGACCATCACTGGGACAGGGACCATCACTGGGACATGGACCATCACTGGGACAGGGACCATTACTGGGACATGGACCATCACTGGGACAGGGACCATCACTGGGACATCACCATCACTGGGACATGGACCATCACTGGGACCATCACTGGGACAGGGACCATCACTGGGACATGGTCCACCACTGGGACATGAACAATCACTGGGACATGAATCATCAGTGGGACCATCACTGGGACAGGGACCATCACTGGGACCATCACTGGGACAGGGACCATCACTGGGACATGGACCATCACTGGGACAGGGACCATCACTGGAACCATCAATGGGTCAGGGACCTTCACTGGGACATGGACCTTCACTGTAACTATCACTGGGACATGGACCATTACTGTGACCATCACTGGGACATGGACCGTTACTGGAACCATCACTGGCACATGGACCATCACTGGGACATGGACCATCACTGGGACCATCACTGGGACAGGGTCCATCACTGGGACATGGACCATTACTGGGACAGGGATCATCACTGGGACATGGACCATCACTGGGACCATCACTGGGACAGGGACCATTACTGAGACAGGGACCATCACTGGGACATGGACCATCACTGGGACCATCACTGGGACAGGGACCTTCACTGGGACATGGACCATCACTGGGACAGGGACCATCACTGGGACATGGACCATCACTGGGACAGGGACCATCACTGGGACAGCGACCACCACTGGGACAGGGACCATCACTGGGACATGGACCATCACTGGGACCATCACTTGGACAAAAACCTTCACTGGTAAAAGGGACCATCACTGGGACAAGGACCATTACAGGGCCAGGGACGATCACTGGGACAGGGACCATCACTGGGGCAGGGACTATCACTGGGACATGGACCATCAGTGCGACAGGGACCATCACTGGGAAAGGGACCATCACTGGGACATGGAACATCACTGGGACCATAACTGGGACAGGGACCATCACTGGGACATGGAACATCACTGGGACCATAACTGGGACAGGGACCATCACTGGGACATGGACCATCACTGGGACCATCACTGGGATAGGGACCATCACTGGGACATGGACCATCACTGGTACCATCACTAGGAAAGGGACCATCACTGGGACCATCACTGGGACAGGAACCATCACTGGGACATGGAACATCACTGGGACCATCACTGGGACAGTGGCCATCACTGGGACAGGGACCATCACTGGGACTATCAATGGGGCAGGGACCATCACTGGGACATGGACCATCACTGGGAGCATCACTGGGACATGGATCGTCACTGGGACAGGGACCATCACTGGGACAGGGACCATCACTGGGACTGGGACCTTCACTGGGACATGGACCATCACTCGGACAGGGACCATCACTGGGACCATCACTGGGACAGGCACCATCACTGAGACAGGAACCATCACTGGGACATGGACCATCACTGGGACATGGACCATCACTGGGACCATCACTGGGACATGGGCCGTCACTGGGACCATATCTGGGACATGGATCATCCCTGGGACATGAACCATCACTGGGACATGGACCATCACTGGGACAGGGACCATCACTGGGACCATCACTGGGACAGGGACCATCACTGAGACAGGAACCATCACTGGGACATGGAGCATCACTGGGACATGGACCATCACTGGGACCATCACTGGGACAGTGACCATCACTGGGACACGGACCATCACTGGGACCGGGACCATCACTGGGACATGGACCATCACTGGGACCGTATCTGGGACATGGATCATCCCTGGGACATGAACCATCACTGGGACATGGACCATCACTGGGACCATCACTGTGACAGTGACCATCAATGGGACATGGACCATCACTGGGACCATCACTGGGACATGGACCATCACTGGGACCATCACTGGGACAGGGACCTTCACTGGGACATGGACCATCACTGGGACAGGGACCATCACTGACACAGGGACGATTACTGGGACAGGGATCATCACTGGGACAAGGACCATTACTAGGACAGGGACCATCACTGGGACAAGGACCATCGCTGGGACCATCACTGGGACAGGGTCCATCACTGGGACATGGACCATCACTGGGACAGGGACCATCACTGGGAAGGGACCATCACTGGGAGCATCACTGGGACAGGGACCATCACTGGGACAGGGACCATCACTGGGACTGGGACCTTCACTGGGACATGGACCATCACTCGGACAGGGACCATCACTGGGACCATCACTGGGACAGGCACCATCACTGAGACAGGAACCATCACTGGGACATGGACCATCACTGGGACATGGACCATCACTGGGACCATCACTGGGACATGGGCCGTCACTGGGACCATCACTGGGACATGGATCATCCCTGGGACATGAACCATCACTGGGACATGGACCATCACTGGGACAGGGACCATCACTGGGACCATCACTGGGACAGGGACCATCACTGAGACAGGAACCATCACTGGGACATGGAGCATCACTGGGACATGGACCATCACTGGGACATGGACCATCACTGGGACCATAACTGGGACAGGGACCATTACTGGGACATGGACCATCACTGGGACAGGGACCATCACTGGGACAGGGACCATCACTGGGACCATCACTGGGACATGGACCATCACTGGGACAGGGAACATCACTGGGACCATCACTGGGACAGGGAGTATCACTGGGACAGGGACCATCACTGGACATGGACCATCACTGGGACAGGGACCATCACTGGGGCATGGACCATCACTGGGACCATCACTGGGACAGGGACCATCACTGGGACATGGACCACCACTGCGACATGGACAATCACTGGGACAGGGGCCATCACTGGGACATGGAACATTACTGGGAGAGGGCACATCACTGGGTCCATCACTGGGACATGGACCATCACTGGGACCATCACTGGGACAGGGACCATCACTGGGGTCATCACTGGGACAGGGACCTTCACTGGGACGTGGACCATCACTGGGACAGGGACCATCACTGGGACCATCACTGGGACAGGGACCATCACTGGGGCCATCACTGGGACAGGGACCTTCACTGGGACAGCGACCACAACTGGGACAGGGACGATCACTGGGACATGGACCATCACTGGGACATGGACCACCACTGGGACATGGACAATCACTGGGACCATCACCGAGACATGGACCAGCACCGAGACAGGGACCATCACTGGGACATGGACCATCCCTGGGACATGGACCACCACTGGGGCCCTCACTGGGACAGGGATCATCACTGGGACAGGGACCATCACGGGGACATGGACCATCAATGGGACAAGGACCATTACTGGGACATGGACCATCACTGGGACATGGACCATCACTGGGACATGGACCTTGACTGGAACCATCATTGGGACATGGACCATCACTGGGACCATCACTGGGACAGAGACCATCACTGGGACCATCATTGGGACATGGATCATCACTGGGACATGGACCATCACTGGGACAGGGACTATCACTGGGACAGGGACCATCACTGGGACATGGACCATCACTGGGACAGGGACCATCACTGGGAAATGGACCATCACTGGGACCATCACTGGGACATGGACCATCACTGGGACAGGGACCATCACTGGGACCATCACTGGGACATGGACCATCACTGGGACAGGGACCATCACTGGGACCATCACTGGGACAGGGACCATCACTGGGACATGGACCATCACTGGGACAGGGACCATTACTGGGACATGGACCATCACTGGGACAGGGACCATCACTGGGACATCACCATCACTGGGACATGGACCATCACTGGGACCATCACTGGGACAGGGACCATCACTGGGACATGGTCCACCACTGGGACATGGACAATCACTGGGACATGAATCATCAGTGGGACCATCACTGGGACAGGGACCATCACTGGGACCATCACTGGGACAGGGACCATCACTGGGACATGGACCATCACTGGGACAGGGACCATCACTGGAACCATCAATGGGTCAGGGACCTTCACTGGGACATGGACCTTCACTGTAACTATCACTGGGACATGGACCATTACTGTGACCATCACTGGGACATGGACCGTTACTGGAACCATCACTGGCACATGGACCATCACTGGGACATGGACCATCACTGGGACCATCACTGGGACAGGGTCCATCACTGGGACATGGACCATTACTGGGACAGGGATCATCACTGGGACATGGACCATCACTGGGACCATCACTGGGACAGGGACCATTACTGAGACAGGGACCATCACTGGGACATGGACCATCACTGGGACCATCACTGGGACAGGGACCTTCACTGGGACATGGACCATCACTGGGACAGGGACCATCACTGGGACATGGACCATCACTGGGACAGGGACCATCACTGGGACAGCGACCACCACTGGGACAGGGACCATCACTGGGACATGGACCATCACTGGGACCATCACTTGGACAAAAACCTTCACTGGTAAAAGGGACCATCACTGGGACAAGGACCATTACAGGGCCAGGGACCATCACTGGGACAGGGACCATCACTGGGGCAGGGACTATCACTGGGACATGGACCATCAGTGCGACAGGGACCATCACTGGGAAAGGGACCATCACTGGGACATGGAACATCACTGGGACCATAACTGGGACAGGGACCATCACTGGGACATGGAACATCACTGGGACCATAACTGGGACAGGGACCATCACTGGGACATGGACCATCACTGGGACCATCACTGGGATAGGGACCATCACTGGGACATGGACCATCACTGGTACCATCACTAGGAAAGGGACCATCACTGGGACCATCACTGGGACAGGAACCATCACTGGGACATGGAACATCACTGGGACCATCACTGGGACAGTGGCCATCACTGGGACAGGGACCATCACTGGGACTATCAATGGGGCAGGGACCATCACTGGGACATGGACCATCACTGGGAGCATCACTGGGACATGGATCGTCACTGGGACAGGGACCATCACTGGGACAGGGACCATCACTGGGACTGGGTCCTTCACTGGGACATGGACCATCACTCGGACAGGGACCATCACTGGGACCATCACTGGGACAGGCACCATCACTGAGACAGGAACCATCACTGGGACATGGACCATCACTGGGACATGGACCATCACTGGGACCATCACTGGGACATGGGCCGTCACTGGGACCATATCTGGGACATGGATCATCCCTGGGACATGAACCATCACTGGGACATGGACCATCACTGGGACAGGGACCATCACTGGGACCATCACTGGGACAGGGACCATCACTGAGACAGGAACCATCACTGGGACATGGAGCATCACTGGGACATGGACCATCACTGGGACCATCACTGGGACAGTGACCATCACTGGGACACGGACCATCACTGGGACCGGGACGATCACTGGGACATGGACCATCACTGGGACCGTATCTGGGACATGGATCATCCCTGGGACATGAACCATCACTGGGACATGGACCATCACTGGGACCATCACTGTGACAGTGACCATCAATGGGACATGGACCATCACTGGGACCATCACTGGGACATGGACCATCACTGGGACCATCACTGGGACAGGGACCTTCACTGGGACATGGACCATCACTGGGACAGGGACCATCACTGACACAGGGACGATTACTGGGACAGGGATCATCACTGGGACAAGGACCATTACTAGGACAGGGACCATCACTGGGACAAGGACCATCGCTGGGACCATCACTGGGACAGGGTCCATCACTGGGACATGGACCATCACTGGGACAGGGACCATCACTGGGAAGGGACCATCACTGAGACAGGGACCATCACTGGGGAAGGAACCAGCACTGGGACCATCACTGGGACAGGGACCATCACTGAGGCATGGACCATCACTGGTACCATCACTGGGACATGGACCATCACTGGGACAGTGACCATCACTGGGACATGGACCATCACTGGGACAGGTACCATCACTGGGACATGGACCATCACTGGGATAGCGACCATCACTGGGACTATCACTGGGGCAGAGGCCATGACTGGGACATGGACCATCACTGGAACCATCACTGGGACAGGGAGCATCACTGGGACATGGACCAGCACTGGGACAGCAACAATCACTGGGACAGGGTCTATCTCTGGGATCATCACTGGGACAGGGACCATCACTGGGACATGGACCATCATTGGGACATGGACCATCACTGGGACCATCACTGGGACAGGAACCATCACTGGGACAGGGTCCATCACTGGGACATGGATCATTACTGGGACAGGGACCATTACTGGGACATGGACCATCACTGGGACCATCACTGGGACAGGGACCATCACTGAGACAGGGACCATCACTGGGATATGGACCATCACTGGGATCATCACTGGGACACGGACCTTCACTGAGACATGGACCATCACTGGGACACGGACCATCACTGGGACAGGAACCATCACTGGGACAGGGACCATCACTGAGACAGGGACCATCACTGGGACATGGACCATCACTGGGACAGGGACCATCACTGGGACCATCACTGGGACAGGGACCATCACTGGGACCATCACTGGGACAGGGACCATCACTGGGACCATCACTGGGACAGGGACCATCACTGAGACAGGAACCATCACTGGGACATGGAGCATCACTGGGACATGGACCATCACTGGGACCATCAATGGGACAGGGATCATCACTGGGACCATCACTGGGACAGTGACCATCACTGGGACATGGACCATCACTGGGACCGGGACCATCACTGGGACATGGACCATCACTGGGACCGTATCTGGGACATGGATCATCCCTGGGACATGAACCATCACTGGGACATGGACCATCACTGGGACCATCACTGTGACAGTGACCATCAATGGGACATGGACCATCACTGGGACAGGGACCATCACTGGGACCATCACTGGGACATGGACCATCACTGGGACCATCACTGGGACAGGGACCTTCACTGGGACATGGACCATCACTGGGACAGGGACCATCACTGACACAGGGACGATTACTGGGACAGGGATCATCACTGGGACAAGGACCATTACTAGGACAGGGACCATCACTGGGACAAGGACCATCGCTGGGACCATCACTGGGACAGGGTCCATCACTGGGACATGGACCATCACTGGGACAGGGACCATCACTGGGACAGGGACCATCACTGGGACAGGGACCATCACTGGGAAAGGAACCAGCACTGGGACCATCACTGGGACAGGGACCATCACTGAGGCATGGACCATCACTGGTACCATCACTGGGACATGGACCATCACTGGGACATGGACCATCACTGGGACATGGACCATCACTGGGACAGGTACCATCACTGGGACATGGACCATCACTGGGATAGCGACCATCACTGGGACTATCACTGGGGCAGAGGCCATGACTGGGACATGGACCATCACTGGAACCATCACTGGGACAGGGAGCATCACTGGGACATGGACCAGCACTGGGACAGGAACAATCACTGGGACAGGGTCTATCTCTGGGATCATCACTGGGACAGGGACCATCACTGGGACATGGACCATCATTGGGGCATGGACCATCACTGGGACCATCACTGGGACAGGAACCATCACTGGGACAGGGTCCATCACTGGGACATGGATCATTACTGGGACAGGGACCATTACTGGGACATGGACCATCACTGGGACCATCACTGGGCCAGGGACCATCACTGAGACAGGGACCATCACTGGGATATGGACCATCACTGGGATCATCACTGGGACAGGGACCTTCACTGATACATGGACCATCACTGGGACAGGGACCATCACTGGGACAGGAACCATCACTGGGACAGGGACCATCACTGAGACAGGGACCATCACTGGGACATGGACCATCACTGGGACAGGGACCATCACTGGGACCATCACTGGGACAGGGACCATCACTGGGACTATTACTGGGACAGCGACCACCACTGGGACAGGGACCATCACTGGGACATGTGCCATCACTGGGACCATCACTGGGACAGGGACCATCACTGGGACACGGACCATTACTGGGACAGGGACCATCACTGGGACAGGAACCATCACTGGGACCATCACTGGAGCAGGGATCATCACTGGCACATGGACCATCACTGCGACAGGGACCATCACTGGGAAAGGGACCATCACTGGGACCATCACTGGGACAGGGACCATCACTGGGACATGGATCATCACTGGGACCATCACTGGGACAGGGACCATCACTGGGACATGGACCATCACTGGGTCCATCACTGGGACAGGGACCATCACTGGGACATGGACAATCACTGGTACCATCACTGGGAAAGGGACCATCAATGGGACAGTGACCATCACTGGGATATGGACCATCACTGGGACAGGGACCATCACTGGGACAGGGACCATCACTGGGGCATGGACCATCACTGGGACCATCACTGGGACATGGACCATCACTAGGGTAGCGACCATCACTGGGACTATTACTGGGACAGGGACCATCACTGGGACATGGACCAGCACTGGGACAGGGACCATCACTGGGACAGGGACCATCACTGGGACATGGACCATCACTGGGACCATCACTGGAACATGGATCATCACTGGGACAGAGACCATCACTGGGACATGGACCATCACTGGGACATGAATCATCAGTGGGACCATCACTGGGACAGGGACCATCACTGGGACCATCACTGGGACAGGGACCATCACTGGGACATGGACCATCACTGGGACAGGGACCATCGCTGGAACCATCAATGGGTCAGCGACCTTCACTGGGACATGGACCTTCACTGTAACTATCACTGGGACATGGACCATTACTGTGACCATCACTGGGACATGAACCGTTACTGGAACCATCACTGGGACATGGACCATCACTGGGACATGGACCATCACTTAGACCATCACTGGGACAGGGTCCATCACTGGGACATGGACCATTACTGGGACAGGGACCATCACTGGGACATGGACCATCACTGGGACCATCACTGGGACAGGGACCATTACTGAGACAGGGACCATCACTGGGACATGGACCATCACTGGGACCATCACTGGGACAGGGACCTTCACTGTGACATGGACCATCACTGGGACAGGGACTATCACTGGGACATGGACCATCACTGGGACAGGGACCATCACTGGGACAGGGACCATCACTGGGACCATCACTGGGACAGGGACCATCACTGGGACAGGGACCATCACTGAGACTATTACTGGGACAGCGACCACCACTGGGACAGGGACCATCACTGGGATATGGACCATCACTGGGATCATCACTGGGACAGGGACCTTCACTGAGACATGGACCATCACTGGGACAGGGGCCATCACTGGGACATGGACCATCACTGGGACAGGGACCATCACTGGGACAGGGACCATCACTGGGACAGGGACCATCACTGGGAAAGGAACCAGCACTGGGACCATCACTGGGACAAGGACCATCACTGAGGCATGGACCATCACTGGTACCATCACTGGGACATGGACCATCACTGGGACAGTGACCATCACTGGGACATGGACCATCACTGGGACAGGTACCATCACTGGGACATGGACCATCACTGGGATAGCGACCATCACTGGGACTATCACTGGGGCAGAGGCCATGACTGGGACATGGACCATCACTGGAACCATCACTGGGACAGGGAGCATCACTGGGACAGGGACCATCACTGGGAAAGGAACCAGCACTGGGACCATCACTGGGACAGGGACCATCACTGAGGCATGGACCATCACTGGTACCATCACTGGGACATGGACCATCACTGGGACAGTGACCATCACTGGGACATGGACCATCACTGGGACAGGTACCATCACTGGGACATGGACCATCACTGGGATAGCGACCATCACTGGGACTATCACTGGGGCAGAGGCCATGACTGGGACATGGACCATCACTGGAACCATCACTGGGACAGGGAGCATCACTGGGACATGGACCAGCACTGGGACAGGAACAATCACTGGGACAGGGTCTATCTCTGGGATCATCACTGGGACAGGGACCATCACTGGGACATGGACCATCATTGGGGCATGGACCATCACTGGGATCATCACTGGGCCAGGGACCATCACTGAGACAGGGACCATCACTGGGATATGGACCATCACTGGGATCATCACTGGGACAGGGACCTTCACTGATACATGGACCATCACTGGGACAGGGACCATCACTGGGACAGGAACCATCACTGGGACAGGGACCATCACTGAGACAGGGACCATCACTGGGACATGGACCATCACTGGGACAGGGACCATCACTGGGACCATCACTGGGACAGGGACCATCACTGGGACTATTACTGGGACAGCGACCACCACTGGGACAGGGACCATCACTGGGACATGTGCCATCACTGGGACCATCACTGGGACAGGGACCATCACTGGGACACGGACCATTACTGGGACAGGGACCATCACTGGGACAGGAACCATCACTGGGACCATCACTGGAGCAGGGATCATCACTGGCACATGGACCATCACTGCGACAGGGACCATCACTGGGAAAGGGACCATCACTGGGACCATCACTGGGACAGGGACCATCACTGGGACAGGAACCATCACTGGGACAGGGACCATCACTGAGACAGGGACCATCACTGGGACATGGACCATCACTGGGACAGGGACCATCACTGGGACCATCACTGGGACAGGGACCATCACTGGGACTATTACTGGGACAGCGACCACCACTGGGACAGGGACCATCACTGGGACATGTGCCATCACTGGGACCATCACTGGGACAGGGACCATCACTGGGACACGGACCATTACTGGGACAGGGACCATCACTGGGACAGGAACCATCACTGGGACCATCACTGGAGCAGGGATCATCACTGGCACATGGACCATCACTGCGACAGGGACCATCACTGGGAAAGGGACCATCACTGGGACCATCACTGGGACAGGGACCATCACTGGGACATGGATCATCACTGGGACCATCACTGGGACAGGGACCATCACTGGGACATGGACCATCACTGGGTCCATCACTGGGACAGGGACCATCACTGGGACATGGACAATCACTGGTACCATCACTGGGAAAGGGACCATCAATGGGACAGTGACCATCACTGGGATATGGACCATCACTGGGACAGGGACCATCACTGGGACAGGGACCATCACTGGGGCATGGACCATCACTGGGACCATCACTGGGACATGGACCATCACTAGGGTAGCGACCATCACTGGGACTATCACTGGGACAGGGACCATCACTGGGACATGGACCAGCACTGGGACAGGGACCATCACTGGGACAGGGACCATCACTGGGACATGGAGCATCACTGGGACCATCACTGGAACATGGATCATCACTGGGACAGAGACCATCACTGGGACATGGACCATCACTGGGACATGAATCATCAGTGGGACCATCACTGGGACAGGGACCATCACTGGGACCATCACTGGGACAGGGACCATCACTGGGACATGGACCATCACTGGGACAGGGACCATCGCTGGAACCATCAATGGGTCAGCGACCTTCACTGGGACATGGACCTTCACTGTAACTATCACTGGGACATGGACCATTACTGTGACCATCACTGGGACATGGACCGTTACTGGAACCATCACTGGGACATGGACCATCACTGGGACATGGACCATCACTGGGACCATCACTGGGACAGGGTCCATCACTGGGACATGGACCATTACTGGGACAAGGACCATCACTGGGACATGGACCATCACTGGGACCATCAATGGGACAGGGACCATTACTGAGACAGGGACCATCACTGGGACATGGACCATCACTGGGACCATCACTGGGACAGGGACCTTCACTGTGACATGGACCATCACTGGGACAGGGACCATCACTGGGACATGGACCATCACTGGGACAGGGACCATCACTGGGACAGGGACCATCACTGGGACCATCACTGGGACAGGGACCATCACTGGGACAGGGACCATCACTGAGACTATTACTGGGACAGCGACCACCACTGGGACAGGGACCATCACTGGGATATGGACCATCACTGGGATCATCACTGGGACAGGGACCTTCACTGAGACATGGACCATCACTGGGACAGGGGCCATCACTGGGACAGGAACCATCACTGGGACAGGGACCATCACTGAGACAGGGACCATCACTGGGACATGGACCATCACTGGGACAGGGACCATCACTGGGACCATCACTGGGACAGGGACTATCACTGGGACATGGATCATCACTGGGACCATCACTGGGACAGGGACCATCACTGGGACATGGACCATCACTGGGTCCATCACTGGGACAGGGACCATCACTGGGACATGGACAATCACTGGCACCATCACTGGGAAAGGGACCATCAATGGGACAGTGACCATCACTGGGATATGGACCATCACTGGGACAGGGACCATCACTGGGACAGGGACCTTCACTGTGACATGGACCATCACTGGGACAGGGACCATCACTGGGACATGGACCATCACTGGGACAGGGACCATCACTGGGACAGGGACCATCACTGGGACCATCACTGGGACAGGGACCATCACTGGGACAGGGACCATCACTGAGACTATTACTGGGACAGCGACCACCACTGGGACAGGGACCATCACTGGGATATGGACCATCACTGGGATCATCACTGGGACAGGGACCTTCACTGAGACATGGACCATCACTGGGACAGGGGCCATCAGTGGGACAGGAACCATCACTGGGACAGGGACCATCACTGAGACAGGGACCATCACTGGGACATGGACCATCACTGGGACAGGGACCATCACTGGGACCATCACTGGGACAGGGACCATCACTGGGACATGGATCATCACTGGGACCATCACTGGGACAGGGACCATCACTGGGACATGGACCATCACTGGGTCCATCACTGGGACAGGGACCATCACTGGGACATGGACAATCACTGGTACCATCACTGGGAAAGGGACCATCAATGGGACAGTGACCATCACTGGGATATGGACCATCACTGGGACAGGGACCATCACTGGGACAGGGACCATCACTGGGGCATGGACCATCACTGGGACCATCACTGGGACATGGACCATCACTAGGGTAGCGACCATCACTGGGACTATCACTGGGACAGGGACCATCACTGGGACATGGACCAGCACTGGGACAGGGACCATCACTGGGACAGGGACCATCACTGGGACATGGACCATCACTGGGACCATCACTGGAACATGGACAATCACTGGGACAGAGACCATCACTGGGACATGGACCATCACTGGGACATGAATCATCAGTGGGACCATCACTGGGACAGGGACCATCACTGGGACCATCACTGGGACAGGGACCATCACTGGGACATGGACCATCACTGGGACAGGGACCATCACTGGAACCATCAATGGGTCAGGGACCTTCACTGGGACATGGACCTTCACTGTAACTATCACTGGGACATGGACCATTACTGTGACCATCACTGGGACATGGACCGTTACTGGAACCATCACTGGCACATGGACCATCACTGGGACATGGACCATCACTGGGACCATCACTGGGACAGGGCCCATCACTGGGACATGGACCATTACTGGGACAGGGTCCATCACTGGGACATGGACCATCACTGGGACAATCACTGGGACAGGGACCATTACTGAGACAGGGACCATCACTGGGACATGGACCATCACTGGGACCATCACTGGGACAGGGACCTTCACTGTGACATGGACCATCACTGGGACAGGGACCATCACTGGGACACGGACCATCACTGGGACAGGGACCATCACTGGGACAGGGACCATCACTGGGACCATCACTGGGACAGGGACCATCACTGGGACAGGGACCATCACTGAGACTATTACTGGGACAGCGACCACCACTGGGACAGGGACCATCACTGGGACATTGACCATCACTGGGACCATCACTTGGACAGGGACCTTCACTGGTAAAAGGGACCATCACTGGGACAAGGACCATTACAGGGCCAGGGACCATCACTGGGACAGGGACCATCACTGGGGCAGGGACTATCACTGGGACATGGACCGTCTGTGCGACAGGGACCATCACTGGGAAAGGGACCATCACTGGGACATGGAACATCACTGGGACCATAACTGGGACAGGGACCATCACTGGGACATGGATCATCACTGGGACCATAACAGGGACAGGGACCATCACTGGGACATGGACCATCACTGGGACCATCACTGGGATAGGGACCATCACCGGGACATGGACCATCACTGGTACCATCACTAGGAAAGGGACCATCACTGGGACCATCACTGGGACAGGAACCATCACTGGGACATGGAACATCACTGGGACCATCACTGGGACAGTGGCCATCACTGGGACATGGACCATCACTGGGACTATCAATGGGGCAAGGACCATCACTGGGACATGGACCATCACTGGGACCATCACTGGGACATGGATCGTCACTGGGACAGGGACCATCACTGGGACAGGGACCATCACTGGGACTGGGACCTTCACTGGGACATGGACCATCACTGGGACAGGGACCATCACTGGGACCATCAGTGGGACAGGCACCATCACTGAGACAGGAACCATCACTGGGACATGGACCATCACTGGGACATGGACCATCACTGGGACCATCACTGGGACATGGGCCGTCACTGGGACCATATCTGGGACATGGATCATCCCTGGGACATGAACCATCACTGGGACATGGACCATCACTGCGACCATCACTGTGACTGTGACCATCAATGGGACATGGACCATCACTGGGACAGGGACCATCACTGGGACCATCACTGGGACATGGACCATCACTGGGACCATCACTGGGACATGGACCATCACTGGGACATGAACCATCACTGGGACAGGGACCATCACTGGGACCATCACTGGGACAGTGACCATCATAGGACATGGACCATCACTGGGACAGTGACCATCGCTGGGACATGGACCATCACTGGGACAGGGACCATCACTGGGACATGGACCATCACTGGGACATGGACCATCACTGGGACCATCACTGGGACATGGACCATCACTGGGACCATATCTGGGACATGGATCATCCCTGGGACATGAACCATCACTGGGACATGGACCATCACTGGGACCATCACTGTGACAGTGACCATCAATGGGACATGGACCATCACTGGGACAGTGACCATCACTAGGACATGGACCATCACTGGGACAGTGACCATCACTGGGACATGGACCATCACTGGGACAGGGACCATCACGAGAACCATCAATGGGACATGGACCATCACTGGGACATGGACCTTCACTGGAACTATCACTGGGACATGGACCATCACTGGGACCATCACTGGGACCATCACTGTGACAGGGACCATCACTGGGACATGGACCATCACTGGGACATGGACCATCACTGGGACAGGGACCATCACTGGGACCATCACTGTGACAGGGACCATCACTGGGACATGGACCATCACTGGGACATGGACCATCACTGGGACAGGGACCATCACTGGGACATGGACCATCACTGGGACATAGACCATCAGTGGGACATGGACCATCACAGTGACCACCACTGGGACATGGACCATCACTGGGACCATCACTGGGACATGGGCCATCACTGGGACAGGGACCATCACTGGGACCATCACTGGGACAGTGACCATCACTAGGACATGGACCATCACTCGGACAGTTACCATCACTGGGACATGGACCATCACTGGGACATGGACCATCACTGGAACCACCAATGGGACATGGACCATCACTGGGACATGTACCTTCACTGGAACTATCACTGGGACATGGAACATCACTGGGACCATCACTGGGACCATCACTGTGACAGAGACCATCACTGGGACATGGACCATCACTGGGACAGGGACCATCACTGGGACCATCACTGTGACAGGGACCATCACTGGGACATGGACCATCACTGGGACATGGACCATCACTGGGGCAGGGACCATCACTGGGACATGGACCATCACTGGGACATGGACCATCAGTGGGACATGGACCATCACAGTGACCACCACTGGGACATGGACCATCACTGGGACCATCACTGGGACATGGACCATCATTGGGACAAGTACCATCACTGGACAAGGACCACTGCTGGAACAAGAACCATCAGTGGGTCGATGTGGCTGCCGCACTCGCACACTAACTCATTGGCGCTCCATTAGCACCATCCAGCAGCACTAACTGGCCCTACGATAAGGTGAACTTTCGGCCCCATAAAATGTACTGTCCTCCTTTCAATTCGAGTCCTATATATTATACTTTTCCACATTTCAGATTCTCACCTCTCTCATGCGTAAAGAAGTTTCTGCTGAATTGCCTATTTGATTTCTTGGTGACTGTCTCATTTTGATGGCCTCTAGTTATGCTCTTCCCCACAAGTGGAAACATTCTCTTTGTATCCACTCAATCAAAACCTTTCATAATTTTAAAGACCTCTATTTGGTCACCCCTCAGCCTTCTTTTTTCAAGAGATAAGAGACCCAGCCTGTTCATTTTTTCCTGATATGTATACCCTCGCATTTCTGAAATCATCCTTGTAAATCTTTTTGGCACCCTCCAGTACCTCTATATCCGTTTTATAATATGAGACCAGAACTGTTCACAGTACTCCAAGTGTGGTCTAACCATGGTTCGATACAAGTTTAACATAACTTCTCTGCTAGAAATGAACCCGAGTGCTTGGTTTGCTTTTTATGTCCTTATTGACAAGTAAATACATTAGTGGATTATATGATTATTCTGTAGTTATCTAACTACAATTTGTGATATATAATTACTCTAAAGCCATATGATTATATGTGGTGATTATCTGATTACTCTGGGTGGTTTGTGATTACTCTTGAGCTACGTAATAACTCTGTTAAAATGTATGATTACTCTGAGGTTAAACAATTACTCTGGTGGCCAGAAAGATATGATTGCCATGGTGGTAGGTTTACTCCTGGGGCACTTGTGATCACTCTGGAAAGCATTTGATTACTCTGGGGTATGTGATTACACTGGGCGGTACGTGTTTGGTTTACGGAGTATGTGATGAATCTGTGGAGGACCTGTTATTACTGCTGGGGTATGTAGTTACACTGAAGCTGTTGCTTAATCTGATGGGATATGATTACTCTTGTGCACACTGTTACTCTGTGAGGTGCGTGATTGCTCTGTGCGATAAGTAGTTACTCCATGTGGGGTGTGATTACTCTGACGGATGTGTGATTATATGATTAAGCTGTGTTGAATGTGTTTAATTTGTAGGGTATGTAATTACTCTGGGGATTGTGATTTAGCTGGGTAATGATTACTCTGTGGGAAAAGTAATTACTCTGGGTAGTGATTATTGAGCTTCCTACCTCATAGCCGTTCCATCACTGAGACCGCCCATTTCCACCTCCGTAACATCATCCGTCTCCGCCCATGCCTCAGATCATCTGCTGCTGAAACCCTCATCCATGCCTTTGTTACCTTAGACTTGACTACTCCAACGCACTCCAGGCTGGCCTCCCACATTCTACCCTACGTAAACCCTATGTGGTCATCCAAAACTCGGCCACCCAAGTCCTATCTCGCACCAAGTCCCGCTCACCCATCACCCACTGTACTCGCTGACCTACATTGGCACCCGGTTAAGCAATGTGTCGATTTAAAAAAATCTCATCCTTATTTTCAAATCCCTACATGGCCTCACCCCTCTCTATCTCTGTAATCTACTCCAGCTCTACAACCCCCGAGATATCTGCGCTCCGGCCTGTAATTCCGGCCTCTTGAACGTCCCTGATTTTAATCAATCAACCATAGGTGGCCATGCCTTCAGCCGCCCTGGGCCCCAAGTTCTGGAATTCCCTCCCTAAACCTCACTGCTTCTCTACTTCTCCTTTAAGATGCTAGTTAAAACCTACCTCTTTGACCAAGCTTTTGTTCATCTACCGTAATATCTCCTTATGCATCTCAGTGTCAAATGTTGTTTCTGATAACGCTCCTGTGAAGCGCGTTTGACATTTTACTGCATTAAAGAAAGATTGGCATTTCTAGAGTGCCTTACACGATAACCGGATGTCTCAAAGCCCTTTACAGCCAATGAAGTACTTTTGAAGTGAAGTCACTGTCGTAATGTGGGAAACGCGGCAGCCAATTAGCGCACAGCAAGCTCCCACAAACAGCAATGTGATGAAGACCAGATAATCTGTTTTAGTGCTGTTGCTTGAGGGATAAATATTGGCCAGAACACCGGAGATAACTCCCCTGCAATTCTTCGAAAAAGTGCCATGCAATATTTTACGTCCACTTGAGAGAGCTGACGGGGCCTCGGTTTGATGTCACATCCGAAAGATGGCACCCCCGACAAGGCAGTGTTTCCTCAGCACTGCACTGGAGTGTTAGCATTGTGACTCAGAGGCGAATGTGTTACCCACTGAGCCACGGCTGACATTAAGGTATATGAGGTTAGCCTGG
Source organism: Pristiophorus japonicus (assembly GCF_044704955.1). Classification (NCBI taxonomy): domain Eukaryota; kingdom Metazoa; phylum Chordata; class Chondrichthyes; family Pristiophoridae; genus Pristiophorus; species Pristiophorus japonicus. The sequence continues at coordinate 33,269,741 of NC_091995.1, forward strand.
GGTGTGTATGTGATTACTCTGGTGGGTGGGGTATGTGAATACTCTGGGGGTATGTGATTACTCTGAGGAGTATGCGATTATTCTGGGGAATATGGGATTACCCCTGGGGAATACGTGTTTACTCTGTGGGGTATATTAGTACTCTGGGGATATGTGGTTACTCTGGGGGGCGGGGTATGTGATTATACCGTGGGGTATGTGATTACTTTGGGGAGTATGCGATTATTCTGGGGAATATGGGATTACCCCTGGGAATATGTGTTTACTCTGTAGGGTATATTATTACTCCGGGGATATGTGGTTACTCTGGGAGGTTGTATGTGATTGCACTGTGGGGTAGGTGATTACTCTCGGGAGTATGTGATTACTCTGGGGTAAGTGATGACTCCAGGGGTATGTGATTACTCTGGGGACTATGTGATTATTCTGGGGGTATGTGATTACTCTGTGGAATATGTGATTACTCTGGGGAATATGTGATTACTCTGGGAGTATGTGATTACTCTGGGGGTATGTGATTACACTTAGGGTATGTGATTGCTCTGGGGAATATGTGATTACTCTGGGGAGTATGTAATTATTCTGGGGATTATGTCATGCCTCTGGGGGTTTTGTGATTACTCTGAGGAATATATGGTTACTCTGGGAGTGTGTGATTATGTTGGGGTATGTGATTACTCTGGGGGTATGTGATTACTCCAGGGGTTTGTGATTTCTCTGGGGGTATGTGATTACTCTGTGGAGTATGAGATTATTATGAGGAGTATTTTATTACTCTGGGAGCATGTGATTACTCTGGGGAGATGAGATTACTCTGGCGGGTATGTGATTACTATGAGGAGTATTTTATTACACTGGGGGGTATGTGATTACTCTGGGGAATATAATGTTAATCTGGAGCGAATGTGATTACTCTGGGAAGTATGTGAATAATCTGGGGAATATGTGATTACTATGGGAGTATGCGATTACTCTGGGGGCATGTGATTACTCTGGAGTATGTGATTACTCTGGGGGTATGTGATCACTCTGGGAGTATGTGATTACGCTGGGGGTCTGTGATTACTCTGGGAGTATGTGATTACTCTGGGGGTATGTGATTATGCTTAAGGGTATGGGATTACACTGGGGGTATGTGATGACTCCCGGGGTATGTGATTATTCTGAAGAGCATGTGATTACTCTGGAGAATATGTGATTACTCTGGGAGTATGGAATTACTCTGGTGATTATGTCATTACTCTGGGAAGGTTTTGTGATTACTTTGGAGAATATATGATTACTCTGGGAGTATGTGATTACATTGGGGATATGTGATTACTCTGGGGGTAAGTGATTACTTTGGGGGCAGGATGTGATTACTCTGGGGGTGTGTGATTACTATGAGGAGTATTTTATTACACTGGGGGGTATGTGATTACTCTGGGGAATATAATGTTAATCTGGAGCGAATATGATTACTCTGGGAAGTATGTGAATAATCTGGGGAATATGTGATTACTATGGGAGTATGCGATTACTCTGGGGGCATGTGATTACTCTGGAGTATGTGATTACTCTGGGGGTATGTGATCACTCTGGGAGTATGTGATTACGCTGGGGGTCTGTGATTACTCTGGGAGTATGTGATTACTCTGGGGGTATGTGATTATGCTTAAGGGTATGGGATTACACTGGGGGTATGTGATGACTCCCGGGGTATGTGATTATTCTGAAGAGCATGTGATTACTCTGGAGAATATGTGATTACTCTGGGAGTATGGAATTACTCTGGTGATTATGTCATTACTCTGGGAAGGTTTTGTGATTACTTTGGAGAATATATGATTACTCTGGGAGTATGTGATTACATTGGGGATATGTGATTACTCTGGGGGTAAGTGATTACTTTGGGGGCAGGATGTGATTACTCTGGGGGTATGTGATTACACTGCGGGAATGTGATTATTCTGTGGTGTATGGGATTACCATGGGGAGTATTTTATTACTATGGGGAGTATGTGATGACCCCGGGGAATATGTGATTACTCTGGGGAGATGTTATTACTCTGGGTGTTATGTGATTACTCTGGGGGGTTATGTGATTACTGTGGGGTATGTGATTACTCCGGGAGTATTTGATTACTCTGGGGAGTATGTGATTACTCTGGGGAATATGAGATTACTCTGGAGAATATGTGATTACTCAGTGGGTATGTGATTACTCTGGGACTATGTGATTACTCTGAGGAGTATGTGATTACTCTGGGGAATATATGATTACTCTGGTGGTATGTGATGACTCCGAGGGTATGTGATTACTCTGGGGAAAATTGGATTACTGTGGGAGTATGTGATTACTCTGGGGAGTAAGTGATTACTCTGGAGTATGTGATTACTATAAGGAATTCTTCATTACATTGGGGAGTATGTGATTACTCTGGGGAATATGGGGTTAATTTGGAGCGAATGTGATTACTCTGTGGAGTATGTGAATACTCTGGCAGTATATGATTACTCTTGGGAGTGTATGATTAATCTGGGGGTCTGTGATTACTCTGGGGTATGTGATTACTCTGGGGAATATATGATTACTATGGGGGGTTATGTGATTATTCCAGGGGCATGTGATTACTCTGGGACTATGTGATTACTCTGGGGAATGTGTGATTACTCTGGGGGTATGTGATTACTCTGGGGTATGTGATTACACGAGGTGTCTGTGATTACTCCAGGAGTATGTGATTAATCTGGGGGGTATGTGATTAAGTTGGGGGTATGTGATTACTCTGGAGGTATGTGATGACTCCCGGGGTATGTGATTACTCTGGAGTATATGATTACTCTGGGGAATATGTGATTACTCTGGGAGTATGTAATTACTCTGGGGATTATGTCATTACTCTGGGGGGGAGGTGTTGCGATTACTCGGGGAATATATGATTACACTTGGAGTATGTGATTACTTTGGGGGTATGTGATTACTCTGGGGGTAAGTGATTACTTTGGAGGCAGTTTGTGATTACTCTGGGGGTATGTGATTACTCTGGGGGTATGTGATTACTCTGTGGGGTATTGGATTACTATTTTATTACTCTGGAGAGTATGTGATGACCCTGGGGAGTATGTGATTACTCTGCGGAGATGTTATTACTCTGGGTGCTATATGATTACTATGGGTGTATGTGATTACTCTGGGGAATATGTGATTACTCTGTGGGTTTGTGATTACTCTGGCGGTATGTGATTAATCTGGGTGTATGCAATTACTCTGGAGATTATGTCATTACTCTGGTTGATTTTGTGATTACACTGGGGAATATGTGATTACTCTGGGGGCTATGTGATTACTCTGGGGGTATGTGATTACTCCGGCGGTATGTGATTACTCTGGAACAATGTGATTACTCTGGGGGTATGTGATGGCTCTGAGGGTATGTGACTACTCTGGGGATTTTTTGAGATTTCTCTGGGAGTATGTAATTACTCTGGAGATTATGTCATTACTCTTGTGGGTTTTGTGATTACTCTGGGGAATATATGATTATTCTGGGAGTATGTGATTACTTTAGGGGTATGTGATTGCTCTGGGCATATGTGATTATTCTGGGTGTATGTGATTTCTCTGTGTGGTATGGGATTACTATGAGAAGTATGTGATTATTCTGGGGAGTATGTGATTACTTTGGGGAATATGTGATTACTCTGGGGAGTATATGATTACTCTGGGGAATATGTGATTACTCTGAGGAGAAGTTATTACTCTGGGTGGTATATGATTACTCTGGGAGTTACGTGATTACTCTGGGGGTATATGATTACTCTGGGGGTATGTGATCACTCTGGGAGTATGTGATTCCTCTGGGGAGTATGTGATTACTCTGGGGAATATGTGATTACTCTGGGAATACACGATTACTCTGGGGGAATGTGATTACTCTGGGGCAATATGGGGTTACTCTTTGGAATATGGGATTACTCTGGGAGTATATGATTACTCTGGGGAGTATGTGATTACTCTGGGGAGGATGTGATTACTCTGGGGAATATGTGATTACTCAGGCAAGATGTTATTACTCTGGGTGGTATGTGATTACTCTGGGAGTATGTGATTACTCCGGGGTATGAGGTTACTCTGGGAGTATGTGATTACTCTGGGGAGTATGTGATTATTCTGGTGAGTATGTGATTACTCTGGGGAATATGTTATTACTCTGGGGAGATGTTATTACTCTGGGTGGTATGTGATTACTCTGGGGGGGTATGTGATTACTCTAGGGGTATGTGATTACTCCAGAGATATGAGGTTATGCTGGGAGTATGTGATTACTCTTGGGAGTATGCAATTAATTGGAGAATATTGGTTTAATCTGGAGTGAATATGATTACTCTGGGGAGTATGTGAATACTCTGGCAGTACGTGATTACTCTTGGGATCATGTCATTACTCTGGGAGTGGTATGTAATTACTCTGGGGGTATGTGATTACTCTGGGGAATATGTGATTACTCGGGAGTATGTGATTACTCTGTGTGAATGTGATTACCCTGGGGAATACGTGATTACTCCAGGGATAAGTGATTACTCTGTGGAGCATGTGATTACTCTGGGGTATGTAATTTCTCTGGGAGTATGTGATTACTCTGGGGGTATGTGATTACTCTGCGGGTGTATGTGAATTACTTCGGAGGTATGTGATTACTCTGGGAGTATGTGATTTTCTGTGCGGTATGGGATTACTATGAGGAGTGTGTGATTACTCTGCGGAGTATGTGATTACTCTGGAGAATGTGTGATTACTCTGGGCAGATGTTATTACTCCGGGAGTATGTGATTAATCTGGGAGTAGGTGATTACTCTGGGGTATATGTGATTACTCTGGGGAATATGGTTTTAATCTGGTGTGAACGTGATTACTCTGGGGAGTATGTGAATACTCTGGGAGCATATGATTACTATGGGGAGTATGTCATTACTCTGGGTTGGTATGTGATTACTCTGGATGTATGTGATTACTCTGGGGAGTATGGGATTACTCCCGGGGCATGTGATTACTCTGGGGGTTGTGATTACTGTGGGGATATGTGATTACTCCAGGCATCTGTGATTATTCCGCAAGTATGTGATTACTCTGGGGGTATGTGATTAATCTGGGAGTATATGATTACTCTGGAGGTATGTGATTACTCCCAGGGTATGTGATTACTCTGAACAGTATGTGATTACTCTGGGGAATATGTGATTACTCTGGGAGTACCTAATTACTCTGGGGATTATGTCATTACTCTGGCGGGTGTTGTGATTACTCTGGGAGTATGTGATTACATTTTGGGTACGTGATTACTCTGGGGGTAAGTGATTACTCTGGGGGTGGTATGTGATTACTCCATGGGTATGTGATTACCCTGGGGGTATGGGATTACTCTGTGGTGTATGGAATTAATATGAAGAATATTTTATTACTCTGGGGAGTATGTGATGACCCTGGGGAGTATGTGATTACTCTGGGAAGATGTTATTACTCTGGGTGCTATGCGATTACTCTGGGGTATGTGATTACTCTGGGACTATGTGATTACTCTGGGGGTATGTGATGACTCTGAGGGCATGTGACTACTCTGGGAGTATGTAATTAGTCTGGAGATTATGCCATTACTCTGGGGGGGGTTGTGATTACTCTGGGGAATATATGATTACTCTGGCAGTATGTGATTACTTTTGGGGTATGTGATTACTCTGGCAGTATGTGATTATTCTGCGGGGGGTATGGGAATTACTCCTGGGGTATGTGATTACTCTGGAAAGATGTTATTACTCTGGGTGCTATGCGATTACTCTGGAGTATGTGATTACTCTGGGACTATGTGATTACTCTGAGGAGTATGTGATTACTCTGGAGAATATGTAATTACACTGGGGGTTTGTGATTACTCTGGCAGTATGTAATTACTCTGGGGGTATGTGATGACTCTGAGGGTATGTGACTACTCTGGGAGTATGTAATTAGTCTGGAGATTATGCCATTACTCTGGGGGGGTTGTGATTACTCTGGGGAATATATGATTACTCTGGCAGTATGTGATTACTTTTGGGGTATGTGATTACTCTGGCAGTATGTGATTATTCTGCGGGGGGTATGGGAATTACTCCTGGGGTATGTGATTACTCTGGGGGGGTGTAATTACTCTGGGATATGGGATTACTAGATGAGTATGTGATTACTCTGGGTGGTATGTGATTACTCTGGGAGTATGTGATTACTCTGGGAGTATGTGATTACTCTGGGGGTATGTGATTACTTTGGGGAGTATGTGATTACTCTGGTGGTATGTGATTACTCTGGGGAATATGTGATTACTCTTGGAGCATGTGATTATTCTGGGGGCATGTGATTACTCTGGGTGTATGTGATTACTCTGGAGTGTATGTGATTACCCTGAGGATATGTAATTACACTGGGGGTATGTGATTACTCCGGGGGTATGAGCTTACTCTGGAAGTATGTGATTACTCTGGGGAGTATGTGATTACACTGGAGAATATGGGTTTAATCTGCAGAGAACATGATTACTCTGGGGAGTATGTGAATAATCTGGCAGTGTGTGATTACTCTGGGGAGTATGTCACTCTGGGGGTGGTATGTGATTACTCTGTAGGTATGTGATTACTCTGGGTTTATGTGATTACTCCGGGGGTATGTGACGATCTGGGGAGTATGTGATTACTTTGGGTTATGTAATTACTCTGTGGAGTATGTGATTAATCTGGGGAAAATGTGATTACTCTGTAAGTATGTGATTACTCTGGGGTATGTGATTACTCTGGGGGTATGTGATGACTCCAGGGGTATGTAACTAATCTGGGGAGCATGTGATTATTCTGGGGGTATGTAATTACTCTGTGGAGTATGTGATTATTCTGGGGAAAATGTGATTACTCTGGGAGTATGTGATTACTCTGGGGTATGTGATTACTCTGGGGGTATGTGATGACTCCGGCGATATGTGATTAGTCTGGGGGTATGTGATTACTCTCTGGGGTATGTGATTACTCTGGGGATAATTTGATTACTCTGGGAGAATGTGATTACTCTGGGGGTATGTGATTACTCTGCGGGGGAGGGTATGTGAATTACTCCGGGGGTATGTGATTACTCTGGGGGTATGTGATTACTCTGTGGGGTATGGGATTACTATGAGGAGTATGTGATTACTCTGGGGAGTATGTGAATACTCTAAGGAATATGTGAATACTCTGGGGAGATGTTATTATTCTCGGTGGTATGTGATTACTCTGGGGGGTATGTGATTACTCTGGGGAATATGACTACTATGGGGGTATGCAATTACTGTGGGGAATATGGGATTACTCTGGGGAATATGGGATTACTCTGGGAGTATATGATTACTCTGGGGAATATGTGATTACTCTGTGGAGTATGTCATTACTCTGGAGGGTACGTAATTACTCTGGGGGTATGTGTCTACTCCAGGGTTATGTGATTACTCTGGGGGGGTATGTGATTACTATGAGGAACATTATATTACTCTGGAGTGTATGTGATTACTCTGGGGTATATGGGTTTAATCTGGAGCAAACTTGATTGCTCTGGGGAGTATGTGCATACTTTGGCAATATATGATTACTCTGGGGAGTATGTCATTACTCTGGGGGGGTATGTGATTATGCTGGGGGTATGTGATTACTCCGGGGGTATGTGATTACTCTGGGACTATGTGATTACTCTGAAGAGTATGTGATTACTCTGGGGAATATGTGATTACACTGGGGGTTTGTGATTACTCTGGCGGTATGTGATTACTCTGGGGGTATGTGATGACTCCGAGGGTATGTGACTCTTCTGGGGTATGTAATTACTTTGGAAATTATGTCACAACTCTCGGGGAGTATGTGATTACTTTGGGGCTATGTGATTACTCTGGGTGTATGTGATTACTCTGCGGGGGGTATGTGAATTACTCCTGGGGTATGTGATTACTCTGCGGGGGGTATGTGAATTACTCTTGGGATATGTGATTATTCTGGGGTAAGTAATTACACTGTGGGGTATGGGATTACTATGAGGAGTATACTGCAGAAGATAAAGGTACGTGGAGTCAGCGGAAATGTATTAGCATGGATAGAGAATTGGCTGGCTAACAGAGAGCAGAGAGTTGGGATAAATGGGTCCTTTTCAGGTTGGAAATCAGTGGTTAGTGGTGTGCCACAGGGATCGGTGCTGGGACCACAACTGTTTACAATATACATAGATGACTTGGAGGAGGGGACACAGTGTAGTGTAACAAAATTTGCAGATGACACAAAGATTAGTGGGGAAGCGGGTTGTGTAGAGGACACAGAGAGGCTGCAAAGAGATTTAGATAGGTTAAGCGAATGGGCTAAGGTTTGGCAGGTGGAATACAATGTCGGAAAATGTGAGGTCATCCACCTTGGAAAAAAAAACAGTAAAAGGGAATATTATTTGAATGGGGAGAAATTACAACATGCTGTGGTGCAGAGGGACCTGGGGGTCCTTGTGCATGAATCCCAAAAAGTTAGTTTGCAGGTGCAGCAGGTAATCAGGAAGGCGAATGGAATGTTGGCCTTCATTGCAAGAGGGATGGAGTACCAAAGCAGGGAGGTCCTGCTGCAACTGTACAGGGTATTGGTGCAGCCGCACCTGGAGTACTGCGTGCAGTTTTGGTCACCTTACTTAAGGAAGGATTTGCCCACTCACCTAACCTATCCAAGTCGCTCTGCAGCCTCATAGAATCCTCCTTGCAGCTCACACTGCCACCCAACTTAGTGTCATCCGCAAATTTGGAGATACTACATTTAATCCCCTCGTCTAAATCATTAATGTACAGTGTAAACAGCTGGGGCCCCAGCACAGAACCTTGCGGTACCCCACTAGTCACTGCCTGCCATTCTGAAAATGGGAATCTATGCAGGGAGACAGAGGGAAGTAAAATGAGGGCAGAAGCAAAAGGTAGAAAGGAGATCAGGAAAAGTGGAGAGCAGAGAAATCAAAGGCAAAAATCAAAAAGGACCACATTACAACATAATTCTAAAAGGACAAAGAGTGTTAAAAAAAACAAGCCTGAAGGCTCTGTGTTTCAATACGAGGAGCATTCGTAATAAGATGGATGAATTAACTGCGCAGATAGCTGTTAACGCATATGATGTAATTGGGATTACGGAGACATGGCTCCAGGGTGACCAAGGCTGCGAACTCAACATCCATGGGCATTCAATATTCAAGAAGGATAGACAGAAAGAAAAAGGAGGTGGGGTAGCGTTGCTGGTTAAAGAGGAGATTAGCGCAATAGTAAGGAAGGACAGTAGCTTGGATGATGTGGAATCTGTATGGGTCGAGCTGCGGAACACCAAAGGACAGAAAATGCTAGTGGGAGTTGTGTACAGACCACCAAACAGTAGTAGTGAGGTTGGGGATGGCATCAATGGGAAATTAGGGATGCTTGCAATAAAGGTACAGCAGTTATCATATAAATTGGTCTAACCAAACTGATAGCAATACGGTGGAATTTCCTGGAGTGTATAAGGGATGGTTTTCTAGACCAATATGTCAAGGAACCCACTAGAGAGCTGGCCATCCTAGACTGGGTGTTGTGTAATGAGAGAGGATTAATTAGCAATCTTGTTGTATGAGGCCCCTTGGGGAAGAGTGACCATAATATGGTAGAATTCTTCATTAAGATGGAGAGTGACACAGTTAATTCAGAGACTACGGTCCTGAACTTAAAGAAAGGTAACTTCGATGGTATGAGACGTGAATTGGCTAGGATAGACTGGCGAATGATACTTGAAGGGTTGACGGTGGATAGGCAATGGCAGACATTTAAAGATCACATGGATGAACTTCAACAATTGTGCATCCCTATCTGGCGTAAAAATAAAATGGGAAAGGTGGCTCAACCGTGGCTAACAAGGGAAATTAGGGATAGTGTTAAGTCCAAGGAAATCCAAATTGGCCAGAAAAAGCAGCAAACCTGAGGACTGGGAAAAATTTAGAATTCAGTAGAGGAGGACAAAGGGTTTAATTAGGAGAGGGAAAATAGAGCATGAGAGTAAGCTTGCAGGGAACATAAAACTGACTGCGAATGCTCCTATAGATATGTGAAGAGAAAAAGATTAGTGAAGACAAAAGTAGGTCCCTTGCAGTCAGAATCAGGGGAATTTATAATGGGGAACAAAGAAATGGCAGACCAATTGAATAAACACTTTAGTTCTGTCTTCACTAAGGAAGACACAAATAACCTTTCGGAAATACTAGGGGACCGAGGATCTAGCGAGAAGGAGGAACTGAAGGAAATCCTTATTAGACTGGAAATTGTGTTAGGGAAATTGATGGGATTGAAGGTTGATAAATCCCCAGGGCCTGATAGTCTGCATCCCAGAGTACTTAAGGAAGTGGCCCTCGAAATAGTAGATGCATTGGTGGTCATTTTCCAACATTCTATCGACTCTGGATCAGTTCCTATGGATTGGAGGGTAGCTAATGTAACCCCGCTTTAAAAAAAAGGAGGAATAGAGAAAACAGGGAATTAGAGACTGGTTAGCCTGACATCGGTCGTGAGGAAAATGTTGGAATCAATTATTAAAGATGTCATAGCAGCGCATTTGGAAAACAGTGACAGAATCGGTCCAAGCCAGCATGGACTTATGAAAGGGAAATCATGCTTGCCAAATCTTCTAGAATTTTTTGAGGATGTAACTAGTAGAGTGGACAAGGAAGAACCAGTGGATGTGGTGTATTTGGTCTTTTAAAAGGCTTTTGACAAAGTCCCACAGAAGAAATTAGTGTGCAAAATTAAAACACATGGTATTGGGGGTAATGTATTGACGTAGATAGAGAACTGGTTGGCAGACAGGAAGCAAAGAGTAGGAATGGCAGGCAGTGACTGGTGGGTTACCGCAAGTTTCAGTGCTAGGCCCCCAGCTATTTACAATATACATTAATGATTTGGACGAAGGAATTGAATGTAATATCTCCAAGTTTGCAGATGGCACTAAGCTGGGTGGCAGTGCGAGCTAAGAGGCTGCAGGGTGACTTGGACAGGTTAGGTGAATGGGCAAATGCATGGCAGATGCAGTATAATGTAGATAAATGTGAGGTTATCCATTTTGGTGGCAAAATCAGGAAGGCAGAATATTATCTGAATAGTGACAGATTAGGAAAAGGGGAGGTTTAACGAGACCTGGGTGTCATGGTACATCAGTCATTGAAAGTAGGCATGCAGGTACAGCAGCCGGTGAAGAAGGTTGTAAAATCCTTACACAATACCACAAATCCACATGAGGCACATTCTATGGACAAGGTCACTCCATGACCTGAACCTTTATTTGCAATACCAAGAAGTGATGACCCTGCGTGAGGCCTCCATTTATATATCTGGATGACCATGTGAGCTCCCACAAGTTCACCCCCTGTGGTCAAGGTGTGCATTTTTAACGTATATACAGTATTGCAGTATTGTTACATACAGGTTAGATACATGACATCACCTCCCCCTCAACATCTTATTGGGATCATAGATTAAGTCTCTCGGGTGGTCTGCACTCTCTCGTGGAGCGCCGCAGTTGGGGCTCTGGTTGTTGAGCCTTGGTATGCGTGTCTGTCACCTGTCTGGGCTGACCGCAGGGACTGTGCATGCCGCTGAATGTTCTTGTTGCTCGTTCCTTGGCGGTGGTGTGAATACCATCTCATGATCTTCCTCAGGTTCCTCAATGTCCATGCTGACCCTTTTTTTTAACTTGGTCCAGATGCTTGAGGCACATTGTTAAGTTTAATCACGATAACCCTATTCCCCTCTTTGTCTATTACAGTACTCTCAAGCCATTTGGGCCCCAAAGCGTGATTGAGAACAAATACGGGGTCATCAATTTCTATACATCTCCCCCTTGAATTTCGGTCATGATGCTCGTTTTGGGACTGGCGCACAACGAGTATCAATGTCGGACAGGACTGGATGAATGAGGGACAGCCGAGTTTTGAGTGTTCGTTTCATGAGAAGCTCCGCTGGCGGAACCCCCGTGAGCAAGTGCGGTCGGGACCTATAGGCCAGCAGGAGGTGCGATAGGCGGTATTGAAGGGAGGGTCCTTGAATCCGGAGCATGCCTTGTTTTATGATTTGGACCGCACGTTCCGCCTGGCCATTGGAGGCCGGCTTGAATGGTGCTGTCCTGACATGGTTAATGCCATTACCTGACATGAACTCCCGGAATTCATAGCTTGTGAAACATGGGCCATTATCACTAACAAGGATGTCCGGCAAGCTGTGGGTCGCAAAGACCGCGCGCAGACTCTCCACGGTGGTGGATGTCGTGCACAAATTCAAAATGATGCACTCGATCCATTTCGAGTACGCATCAAGCACAACGAGAAACATTTTTCCCATGAACCAGACCGCGTAGTCAACGTGAATATATGACCATGGCCTGGTAGGCCAAGGCCACGGGCTGAGCGCGGCCTCCCTGGGGGCATTACCTAGCTGGGCACACGTCATGCACCTGCGAACACAGTGTTCCAGGTCTGAATCAATTCCTGGCCACCACACATGTGACCGGGCAATGGCCTTCATCAGCACGATGCCTGGGTGCTCGCTGTGGAGTTCCCTGATAAATGCTTCCCTGCCCCTCTAGGACATGACTACCCGGCTGCCCCATAGTAGGCAGTCGGCTTGGATGGAGAACTCATCCATCCGTCTGTGAAACGGTCTAACCTCCTCAGGGCATGCTCCGTGTGCGGGCGCCCAATCCCCAGTCAGGACACATTTCTTAATCAGGGATAGGAGGGGATCTCTGTTGGTCCAGATTTTGATCTGGCGGGCTGTGATGGGGGAGCCTGCGCTGTCAAAGGCATCGACAGCCATCACCATCTCAGCACTTTGCTCCGCTGCCTCCTCAGTGGTGGCCAGTGGAAGCCTGCTGAGCGCGTCAGCGCAATTTTCAGTGCCAGGCCGATGCCGGATGGTGTAGTCATACGCAGCGAGCGTGAGAGCCCATCGCTGTATGCGAGCTGATGCATTGGCATTGATAGCCTTGCTGTCTGACAGCAGGGATGTTAACGGCTTGTGCTCCATTTCTAATTCGAACCTCCTTCCAAAAAGATACTGATGCATCTTTTTCACCCCATAGACACATGCGAGTGCTTCCTTCTCAACCATCCCATATCCCCGTTCAGCTTGAGAGAGCGACCTGGGGGCATAAGCCACAGGTTGTAGTTGGCCCTCAGCGTTATCCTGCTGCAACACGCACCCAACCCCATAGGACGATGCAGCACATGTCAGAACCAATTTCTTATGGAGGTCGTACAGGGTCAACAACTGATTTGAACAAAGTAGGTTCCGTGCCCGATTGAAAGCCCGTTCCTGACAGTCCCCAAAAAACCATTCGCAACCCTTACGCAGGAGCACGTGTAATGGCTCCAACAATGTGCTTAAGTTCAGCAGAAAGTTTCCAAAATAGTTCAAGAGTCCCAGAAATGAACGAAACTCTGATGTGTTGCCGGGCCTGGGCGCACGATGAATCGCCTCCGTTTTGGATTCAGTAGGCCGGATCCCAACTGCAGCAACCCTCCTGCCCAGAAACTCAATCTCAGGAGCCAAAAACACACACTTAGACTTCTTGAGTCGCAGGCTTACCCGGTCCAGTCGGCATAGCACCTCCTCCAGGTTGTGGAGGTGTTCCTCGGTGTCACGACCGGTGATGAGGATGTCGTCCTGAAATACAATCGTTTCCGGAATGGATTTGAGCAGGCTTTCCATGTTTCTTTGAAAAATCCCGGCCGCTGACCGAATGCCAAACGGACACCTGTGGTAAACAAACAGTCCCTTGTGCGTGGTGATGGTGGTCAGTAGTTTAGATTCGTTGGCCAGTTCTTGGGTCATGTAGGCTGAAGTGAGGTCCAACTTGGTGAACAGCTTGCTGCCTGCCAGCATGGCAAAAAGGTCCTCCGCTCTCGGGAGCGGGTATTGATCATGTCGGGACACCCGTTTGATAGTGGCCTTGTAGTCGCCACAGATCCTGACCGAGCCATTCGCTTTTAGGACGGGGACGATGGGGCTCGCCCAGTCATTGAATTCAACGGGCAAGATGATGCCCTCTCTCAGCAGCCCGTCCAACTCGCTCTCAATTTTCTCCCGCATCACATACGGCACAGCTTTGGCTTTGTGGTGCACTGGTCTGGCGTCCGGGGTGATCCATATCACTACTTTGGTACCTTTGAACGTCCCGACGCCAGGTTGAAATAGTGACTCAAATTGCTGTAGGACCTGTGAGCATGAACTTCGCTACACAGATGACATGGCGAGCACATCCCCCCATTTCCAGTTCATCTCAGCTAACCAGCTCCTCCCCAACAGTGCGGGACCATTGCCCGGGACAATCCAGAGCTGCAGCCAGTTCACCGATCCATTGTGTGTGACCGCCAACATTGCACTGCCTAGCACTGGCATGATTTCTTTGGTGTACGTCCGTAATTGCGTCTCAATGCGTTATAGTTTGGGTCTGTTGGCTTTGAGTGGCCACAGCTTTTCGAATTGTTGAACACTCATGAGTGACTGGCTGGCCACCGTGTCCAGCTCCATGCTTGCAGGGATGCCATTTAATAGGGCTTTCATCATCATAGGTGCCGTTTTGGTATATGAGCTGTGAATGTTTGCCACTTGAACCCGCTGAACTTCAGCGTCCATTGATTTGCTCCAAGCGTCATCCTGCCTCGCAGACCCCTCGGCTGGTTCATCCGCCTCGTATATTAGCCTGGTTACAGGCTTTCTGCACATTCTGGCTAAATGGCCACTGAGGTTACAATTTCTGCAGATGAACTGTTGAAAGCTACAAGTCCTGGCAGCATGTCTGCCCCCACACCTCCAGCATGAACTGAGATTCCCATTGTTGTGAACAAAAGAGCTGTTACAAGGCATTCCTCGCTGACTGTCCCTTTGACTGCTCTTGAGCACCCTGTTAGTGGGTGTCAATGGCCCCATCCCAGGCCGCATTGTCCGCTGGAGGGGCGTAAATGTCCGTTCAGCCTGCCATTGTCTCTGTTGGAGACTTACTCTTGGGTCTATTGCTGCCTGGGGTGTCTCGAACTGCCCTTGCCTGCCTGCAGGGCTCTGTGTCACGTTTGTGATATTGGCTCCCTGATCCATCGCCACGTTGGAGGCAGAATTGCGCGCGTATATTATCTTGGTTTCCTCCTCCCCTGCCATAAAAGTCTGAGCCATCAACGTCGCCGCTTCCAAGGTCAAGTCCTTGGTCTCAATTAGCTTTCTGAAAATCCCAGCATGACCGATGCCCTCAATAAAGAAATCCATTAGCATCTCCCCCCCGCAGGCATCTGTGAACTTACAGAGGCTGGCCAAGCGCCGGAGGTCAGCAACGAAATCCAGCATGCTCTGTCCTTCCCGACGGCGGTGGTATAGAATCTGTGTCAGGCCATGTGTACGCTACTCGCCGGTTTGAGGTGCTCACCGATTAGTTTGCTGAGCTCTTCAAAGGTTTTGTCCACCAGCTTCTCGGGTGCTAGCAGGTCTTTCATGAGCGCGTAAGTCTTCGGTCCACAGTTGGTCAGCAGATGAGCCCTTCACTTGTCGGCCACTGCATCTCCCAGCCAGTCCTTCGTGACAAAACTCTGCTGGAGCCTCTCAATGAAATCGTCCCAGTCCTCACCAACACAGTACCGTTCATCTGTGCTGCTGGTGGCCATTCTCGTGGGTCGTTGATTCCCGTTTCTCGTCGCCAAAGTAAAGTCCTTACACAATACCACAATCCACACGAGGCACATTCTATGGACAAGGTCACTCCATGACTTGAACCTTTATTCGCAGGACCAAGAAGTGATGACCCTGCATGGGACCTCCCTTTATATACCTGGATGACCAGGTAAGGAGTGTCTCCAACAAATTCACCCCCTGTGGTCAAGGTGTGCATTTCTTACGTATATACAGTATTGCAGTGTTGTTACATACAGGTTATATACATCACAAAGGCAAATGGCATGTTGGCCTTCATAGCGAGAGGATTTGAGTATAGGAGCAGGGAGGTCTTACTGTAGTTGGACAGGGCCTTGGTGAGGCCACACCTTGAACATTGTGTACAGTTTTGATCTCCTAATCTGAGGAAGGACATTCTTGCTATTGAGGGAGTGCAGCGAAGGTTCACCGGACTGATTCCCGAGATGGCAGGACTGACATATGAAGAAAGACTGGATCGACTAGGCTTATATTCACTGGAATTTAGAAGAATGAGAAGGGATCTCATAGAAACATATAAAATTCTGACGGGATTGGACAGGTTAGATGCAGGAAGTATTTTCCCGATGTTGGGGAAGTCCAGAACCAGGGGTCACAGTCTAAGGGTAAGGTATAAGTCATTTAGGACTGAGATGAGGAGAAACGTCTTTCCTCAGAGAATTGTGAACCTGTGGAATTCTCTACCATAGAAAGTTATTAAGGCCAGTTCGTTAGATATATTCAAAAGGGAGTTAGATGTGGCCCTTATGGCTAAAGGGGTCAAGGGGTATGGAGAGAAAGTAGGAATGGGGTACTGAAGTTGCATGATCAGCTCGAAAGGCCAAATGGCCTTCTCCTGCACATATTTTCTATGTTTCTATGTAACTCTCGGGGGGGGGGGGGGGGTCTGTGATTAATCTGGGGGGTACGTGATTCCTCTGGGGAGATGTGATTACTCTGTGAAGATATGATTACTCTGGGGGGTATGTGATTACTCTGGGTGGTATGTGATTACTCTGGGCAGTATGTGATTACTCTGGGGGTATGTGATTACTCTGGGGATATGTGATTACTCTGGGGAGTATGTGATTTCTCTGGGGGTATGTGATTACTCTGGGGGGTATGTGATTACTCTGGGGGTATGCGATTACTCTGGTGGTATGTGATTACTCTGGGGGGTATGTGATAGCTCTGGGGATATGTGATTACTCTGGGGGTATGTGATTACTCTGGGGAAATGTGATTACTCTGTGGAGATGTGATTACTCTGGGGGCGTATGTGATTACTCTGGGTGGTATGTGATTACTCTGGGCAGTATGTGATTACTCTGGGGGTACATAGAAACATAGACATAGAAACATAGAAAATAGGTGCAGGAGTAGGCCATTCGGCCCTTCTAGCCTGCACCGCCATTCAATGAGTTCATGGCTGAACATTCAACTTCAGTACCCCATTCCTGCTTTCTCGCCATACCCCTTGATCCCCCTAGCAGTAAGGACCTCATCTAACTCCTTTTTGAATATATTTAGTGAATTGGCCTCAACAACTTTCTGTGGTAGAGAATTCCACAGGTTCACCACTCTCTGGGTGAAGAAGTTCCTCCGCATCTCGGTCCTAAATGGCTTACCCCTTATCCTTAGACTGTGATCTCTGGTTCTGGACTTCCCCAACATTGGGAACATTCTTCCTGCATCTAACCTGTCTAACCCCGTCAGAATTTTAAATATTTCTATGAGGTCCCCTCTCATTCTTCTGAACTCCAGTGAATACAAGCCCAGTTGATCCAGTCTTTCTTGATAGGTCAGTCCCGCCATCCCGGGAATCAGTCTGGTGAACCTTCGCTGCACTCCCTCAATAGCAAGAATGTCCTTCCTCAGGTTAGGAGACCAAAACTGTACACAATACTCCAGGTGTGGCCTCACCAATGCCCTGTACAACTGTAGCAACACCTCCCTGCCCCTGTACTCAAATCCCCTTGCTATGAAGGCCAACATGCCATTTGCTTTCTTAACCGCCTGCTGCACCTGCATGCCAACCTTCAATGACTGATGTACCATGACACCCAGGTCTCTTTGCACCTCCCCTTTTCCTAATCTGTCACCATTCAGATAATAGTCTGTCTCTCTGTTTTTACCACCAAAGTGGATAACCTCACATTTATCCACATTATGCTTCATCTGCCATGCATTTGCCCACTCACCTAACCTATCCAAGTCGCTCTGCAGCCTCACAGCATCCTCCTCGCAGCTCACACTGCCACCCAACTTAGTGTCATCCGCAAATTTGGAGATACTACATTTAATCCCCTCATCTAAATCATTAATGTACAGTGTAAATAGCTGGGGCCCCAGCACAGAACCTTGCGGTACCCCACTAGTCACTGCCTGCCATTCTGAAAAGTACCCATTTACTCCTACTCTTTGCTTTCTGTCTGACAACCAGTTCTCAATCCATGTCAGTACACTACCCCCAATCCCATGTGCTCTAACTTTGCACATCAATCTCTTGTGTGGGACCTTGTCGAACGCCTTCTGAAAGTCCAAATATACCACATCAACTGGTTCTCCCTTATCCACTCTACTGGAAACATCGTGGTTACTCTGGGGGTATGTGGTTACTCTGGGGGTATGTAATTACTCTGGGGGGTATGTGATAGCTCTGGGGATATGTGATTACTCTGGGGGCGTATGTGATTACTCTGGGCGGTATGTGATTACTCTGGGCAGTATGTGATTACTCTGGGGGTACGTGGTTACTCTGGGGGTATGTGGTTACTCTGGGGGCATGTAATTACTCTGGGGATATGTGATTAATCTGGGGGTATGTGAATACTCTGGGGAGTATGAGATTACTCTGGGAGTATGTGATTACTCTGGGGTGTATGTGATAGCTCTGGGGAATATGTGATTACTCTTGGGAGTATGTGATTACTCTGGGGTATTGTGATTACTCTGGGGTATGTGATTACTCTGGGGGTATGTGATAGCTCTGGGGAATATGTGATTACTCTTGGGAGTATGTGATTACTCTGGGGTATTGCGATTACTCTGGTGGTATGTGATTACTCAGGGGTTATGTGATTACTCTGGGGATATGTTATTACTCAGGGGAGTATATGCTTAATCTGGGGAGTGTGTGATTACTCTGGGGAGATGTGTTTACTCTGGGGGTCTGTGCTTACTCTGGGGGTATGTGATTACTCTGGGGGTATGTGATTAATCTGGGGTTATGTGATTACTCTGGGGAGTATGTAAGTATTCTTGGGAGTATGTGATTACACTGGGGGTATGTGATTACTCTGGGAGTATCTGACTACTCTGGGGAGTATGTGGTTACTTTGGGGAATACATGATTACTCTGGGGGTACGTGATTACGCTGCGGAATATGTGATTACTCTGGGGTGTGTGATTACTCTGTGGAACATGGGATTACTCTGGGTGTAAGTAATTACTCTGGGGAGTATGTGATTACCCTGGGGGTATGTGATTACTCTGGGGGTATGCGACTCCTCTGGGGGTATGTGATTACTCTGGGGGTATGTGATTACTATGAGGAGCATTTTATTACTCTGTGGAGTATGTGATTACTCTGGGGAATATGGGGTTAATCTGGAGCATGCATGATTACTCTGTGGAGCATGTGAATACTCTGGCAGTATGTAATTACTCTAGGTTGTAAGTGATTACTCTGGGGAGTATGTGATTACTTTGGGGAATATGAGATTACTCTAAGGTTATGTGATTACTCTGGGGAATATATGATTACTCTAGGTATATGATTACTTAGATGAACATATGATTACTCTGGGAGAATGTGATTACTCTGGGGAGTCTGTGACTACTCTGGGGTATGTGATTACTCTGGCATTTGTGACTACTCTGGGGGTATTTGATTATTCTGGGGGTATGTGATTACTCTGCGGGTATGTGATTACTCTGGTGGTATATGATTACTCTGGTGAGTATGTAATTAATCTGGCGGTATGTGATTACTCTGGGGGTAGGTGACTACTACTGGGGTATATGATTACTCTGAGGGTATGTGATTACTATGAGGAGTATTTTATTACTCTGGGGAGTATGTGATTACTCTGGGGAATATGGGGTTAATCTGGAGCATGCGTGATTACCCTGGGGCAGATGTGAATACTCTGGCAGTATGAGTTTACTCTGGGTTGTGTGTGATTGCTCTGGGGAGTAAGGGATTACTTTGAGGAATATGTGATTACTCTGGGGGTACCTGATTACGCTGGGAAATATGTGATTACTCTGGGGGTATGGGATTCCTCTGATGAACATCGGATTACTCTGGGAGTATGTGATTACTCTGGGGAGAGTGTGATTACTCTGTGGAGTATATGATTATTCTGGGGTATGTGATTACTCTTGGGGTATGTGATTACTCTGGGGGCATGTGACTACTCTGGGGGTATGTGATTACTTTGGTGGTATATGATTACTCTGGGGAGTATGTGATTACTCTAGGTTTGTGATTACTGTGGGGAGTATGTGATTACTCTGGGGAGATGTGATTACTCTGGGGAGTATGTGATTACTGTTGTGGTATGTGATTACTCAGGGGTTATGTGATTACTCTGGGGATACATGATTTCTCTTGGGGTATGTTTTTATGATGGGGGTATGTGATTACTCTGGGAGTATGTGATTACTCTGGCAAGTAGGTGATTACTCTTGGGAGTATGTGATTACTCTGGGATATGTATTTACTCTGGTGGTATATATTTACTCAGGGGTATGTGATTACTCTGGGGAGTATGTGATTACTCTGGTGAGATGTGATTACTCTGGGCAGTCTGTGATTAATCTGAGGGGTATATGATTACTCTGGGGAGTAAGGGATTACTTTGAGGAATATGTGATTACTCTGGGGGTACCTGATTACTCTGGGAAATATGTGATTACTCTGGGGGTATGTGATTCCTCTGGGGAGTATGTGATTACTCTGGGGGTATGTGATTACTCTGCTGGTATGTGATTACTCTGCATAGTATGTGATTGCTCTGGGGGTATGTGATTACTCTGTGGGTATGTGGTTACTCTGGGGGTATGTGATTACTCTGGGGGATATGTGATTACTCTGGTGGTACATGATTACTCAGTGCGTTTGTGATTACTAGGGGTATGTGATTACTCTAGGGGCTCTGTGATTACTCTGGAGGTATGTGATTACTCAGGGACGATGTGATTACACTGGTGATATGTGATTACTCTGGGGGCTGTGCGGTTACTCTGGCTGGTATGCAATTACTCTGCGGTGTATGTGAATACACAGGGGAGTATGTCATTACTCTGGGGGTATGTGGTTACTCTGCGGTGTGTGATTACTATGGGGGTATGTGATTAATCTAGGAGTATTTGATTACTCTGGGGAGTATGTAATTATTCTGGGGAATATGTGATAAGAACATAAGAACATAAGAATTATGAACAGGAGTAGGCCATCTAGCCCCTCGAGCCTGCTCCGCCATTCAATAAGATCATGGCTGATCTGGCTGTGGACTCAGCTCCACTTACCCGCCTTCTCCCCATAACCCTTAATTCCCTTATTGGTTAAAAAGCTATCTATCTGTGACTTGAATACATTCAATGAGCTAGCCTCAACTGCTTCCTTGGGCAGAGAATTCCACAGATTCACAGCCCTCTGGGAGAAGAAATTCCTTCTCAACTCAGTTTTAAATTGGCTCCCCTATATTTTGATGCTGTGCCCCCTAGTTCTAGTCTCCCCTACTAGTGGAAACAACCTCTCTGCCTCTATCTTGTCGATCCCTTTCATGATTTTAAATGTTTCTATACGATCACCCCTCATCCTTCTGAACTCCAACGAGTAAAGACCCAGTCTACTCAATCTATCATCATAAGGTAACCCCCTCATCTCCGGAATCAGCCTAGTGAATCGTCTCTGTACCCCCTCCAAAGCCAGTATATCCTTCCTTAAATAAGGTGACCAAAACTGCACGCAGTACTCCAGGTGCGGCCTTACCAATACCCTATACACTTGCAGCAGGACCTCCTTGCTTTTGTAGTCCATCCCTCTCACAATGAAGGCCAACATTCCATTCGCCTTCCTGATTGCCTGCTGCACCTGCAAACTAACTTTTTGGGATTCATGCATGCACAAGGACCCCCAGGTCCCTCTGCACCGCAGCATGTTGTAATTTCTCCCCATTCAAATAATATTCCCTTTTACTGTTTTTTTTCCCAAGGTGGATGACCTCACACTTTCCGACATTGTATTCCATCTGCCAAACCTTAGCCCATTCGCTTAACCTATCTAAATCTCTTTGCAGCCTTTCTGTGTCCTCTACACAACCCGCTTTCCCACTAATCTTTGTGTCATCTGCAAATTTTGTTGCACTACACTCTGTCCCCTCTTCCAGGTCATCTATGTATATTGTAAACAGTTGTGGTCCCAGCACCGATCCCTGTGGCACACCACTAACCACCGATTTCCAACCCGAAAAGGACCCATTTATCCCGACTCTCTGCTTTCTGTTCGCCAGCCAATTCTCTATCCATGCTAATACATTTCCTCTGACTCCGCATACCTCTATCTTCTGCAGTAACCTTTTGTGTGACACCTTATCGAATGCCTTTTGGAAATCTAAATACACCACATCCATCGGTACACCTCTATCCACCATGTTCATTATATCCTCAAAGAATTCCAGTAAATTAGTTAAATATGATTTCCCCTTCATGAATCCATGCTGCGTCTGCTTGATTGCACTATTCCTATCTAGATGTCCTGCTATTTCTTCCTTAATGATAGTTTCAAGCATTTTCCCCACTACAGATGTTAAACTAACCGGCCTATAGTTACCTGCCTTTTGTCTGCCCCCTTTTTTAAACAGAGGCGTTACATTAGCTGCTTTCCAATCCGCTGGTACCTCCCCAGAGTCCAGAGAATTTTGGTAGATTATAACGAATGCATCTGCTATAACTTCCGCCATCTCTTTTAATACCCTGGGATGCATTTCATCAGGACCAGGGGACTTGTCTACCTTGAGTATGTGATTACCCTGGGGTACGTGATTACCCTCAGGGTATGGGATTACTCTGGGAAGTATGTGATTACTCTGGAGAATATGATTAATCTGGAGGGTATGTGATTACTCTGGGGGTATGTGATTACACTGGTGGTATGTGTTTACTCTGGGGAGTATGTGATTACTCAGGGGTATGTGATTACTCTGTGGGTATGTGATTACTCTGGTGGTATGTGATTACTCTGGTGAGTATGTAATTACTCTGGAGGTATGTGATTACTCTGGGGGTAGGTGACTACTACTGGGGTATGTGATTACTCTGGGGGTATGTGATTACTATGAGGAGTATTTTATTACTCTGGGGAGTATGTGATTACTCTGGCAAACATGGGGTTAATGTGGAGCATGCGTGATTACCCTGGGGCACATGTGAATACTCTGGCAGTATGAGTTTACTCTGGGTTGTATGTGATTACTCTGAGGAGTAAGGGATTACTTTGAGGAATATGTGATTACTCTGGGGGTACCTGATTACTCTGGAAAATATGTGATTACTCTGGGAGTATGTGATTCCTCTGATGAACATGGGATTACTCTGGGAGTATGTGATTACTCTGGGGAGTATATGATTACTCTGGGGTATGTGATTACTCTGGGGGTATGTGATTTCTCTGGAGGTATGTGATTACTGTTGTGGTATGTGATTACTCAGGGGGTATGTGATTACTCTGGCAAGTAGTTGATTACTCTGGGGAGTATGTGATTACTCTGGGGGTATGTATTTACTCTGGTGGTATGTATTTACTCAGGGGTATGTGATTACTCTGGGGAGTATATGATTACTCTGGTGAGATGTGATTACTCTGGGCAGTCTGTGATTAATCTGGGGAGTATATGAGTACTCTGGGGAGTAAGGGATTGCTTTGAGGAATATGTGATTACTCTGGGGGTACCTGATTCCACTGGGAAATATGTGATTACTCTGGGGGTATGCGATTCCTCTGATCAACATGGGATTACTCTGGGGGTATGTGATTACTCTGGGGAGAGTGTGATTACTCTGTGGAGAGTGTGATTACTCTGGGGAGTATATGATTACTCTGGTGCATGTGATTACTCTGGGGATATTTGATTACACTGGGGGTATGTGATTACTCTGGGGCTATGTGATTACTCTGGGGAGTATGTGATTAATCTGGGGGGTATGTGATTACTCTAGTGGTACATGATTACTCAGTGCGTATGTGATTACTCGGAGTATGTGATTACTCTAGGGGCTCTGTGATTACTCTGGAGGTATGTGATTACTCTGGTGATATGTGATTACTCTTGGAGCTGTGCGGTTACTCTGGCTGGTATGCAATTACTCTGGGGTGTATGTGAATACACTGGGGAGTATGTCATTACTCTGGGGGTATGTGGTTACTCTGCGGTATGTGATTACCAAGGGGGTATGTGATTAATCTGGGTGTATGTGATTACTCTTGGGCGTATGTAATTTCTCTGGGGGTATGTGATTATTCTGGGGGTATGTGATTACTCTAGGAGTATTTGATTACTCTGGGGAGTATGTAATTATTCTGGGGAATATGTGATTACCCTGGGGTACGTGATTACTCTCAGGGTATGGGATTACTCTGGGGAGTATGTGATTACTCTGGAGAATATGTGATTACTCTGGGAGTATGTGATTTCTCTGATGAACATGGGATTACTCTGGGAGTATGTGATTACTCTGGGGAGAGTGTGATTACTCTGGGGAGTATATGATTACTCTGGGGTATGTGATTACTCTGGGGGTATGTGATTTCTCTGGGGGAATGTGATTACTGTTGTGGTATGTGATTACTCAGGGGGTATGTGATTACTCTGGCAAGTAGTTGATTACTCTTGGGAGTATGTGATTACTCTGGGGGTATGTATTTACTCTGGTGGTATGTATTTACTCAGGGTTATGTGATTACTCTGTGGAGTATATGATTACTCTGTGGAGATGTGATTACTCTGGGCAGTCTGTGATTAATCTGGGGAGTATATGATTACTCTGGGGTATGTGATTACTCTGTGGAGTAAGGGATTACTTTGAGGAATATGTGATTACTCTGGGGGTACCTGATTACTCTGGGAAATATGTGATTACTCTGGGGGTATGTGATTCCTCTGATGAACATGTGATTACTCTGGGAGTATGTGATTACTCTGGGGAGAGTGTGATTACTCTGTGGAGAGTGTGATTACTCTGGGGAGTATATGATTACTCTGGGGTATGTGATTACTCTGGGGGTATGTGATTACTCTGGGGGTATGTGATTACTCTGGGGCTATGTGATTACTCTGGGGAGTATGTGATTAATTTGGTGGGTATGTGATTACTCTGCATGGTATGTGATTACTCTGCATAGTATGTGATTGCTCTGGGGGTATGTGATTACTCTGTGGGTATGTGGTTACTCTGGAGGTATGTGATTACCCTGGGGGATATGTGATTACTCTAGTGGTACATGATTACTCAGTGCGTATGTGATTATTCGGGGTATGTGATTACTCTAGGGGCTCTGTGATTACTCTGAAGGTATGTGATTACTCAGGGGTTATGTGATTACTCTGGTGATATGTGATTACTCTGGGTGCTGTGCGGTTACTCTGGCTGGTATGCAATTACTCTGGGGTGTATGTGAATACACTGGGGAGTATGTCATTACTCTGGGGGTATGTGGTTACTCTGCAGTATGTGATTACTAAGGGGGTATGTGATTAATCTGGGTGTATGTGATTACTCTTGGGCGTATGTATTTTCTCTGTGGGTATGTGATTATTCTGGGGGTATGTGATTACTCTAGGAGTATTTGATTACTCTGGGGAGTATGTAATTATTCTGGGGAATATGTGATTACCCTGGGGTACGTGATTACTCTCAGGGTATGGGATTACTCTGGGAAGTATGTGATTACTGGAGAATATGATTAATCTGGAGGGTATGTGATTACTCTGGGGGTATGTGATTACTCTGGTGGTGTGTGTTTACTCTGGGGAGTATGTGATTACTCACGGGTATGTGATTACTCTGTGGGTATGTGATTACTCTGGTGGTATGTGATTACTCTGGTGAGTATGTAATTACTCTGGGGGTATGTGATTTCTCTGGGGGTAGGTGATTACTATGAGGAGTATTTTATTACTCTGGGGAGTATGTGATTACTCTGGCGAACATGGGGTTAATGTGGAGCATGCGTGATTACCCTGGGGCACATGTGAATACTCTGGCAGTATGAGTTTACTCTGGGTTGTATGTGATTACTCTGAGGAGTAAGGGATTACTTTGAGGAATATGTGATTACTCTGGGGGTACCTGATTACTCTGGGAAATATGTGATTACTCTGGGAGTATGTGATTCCTCTGATGAACATGGGATTACTCTGGGAGTATGTGATTACTCTGGGGAGAGTGTGATTACTCTGGGGAGTATATGATTACTCTGCGGTATGTGATTACTCTGGTGGTATGTGATTTCTCTGGAGAGTATGTGATTACACTGTGGGTATGTGACTACTCTGGGGGTATGTGATTACTTTGGTGGTATATGATTACTCTGGGGAGTATATGATTACTCTGGGTTTGTGATTACTATGGGGAGTATGTGATTACTCTGGGGAGATGTGATTACTCTGGAGAGTATGTGATTATTCAGGGGAGTATGTGATGACTCTAGGGAGATGTGATTACTCAGTGCGTATGTGATTACTGTTGTGGTATGTGATTACTCAGGGGGTATGTGATTACTCTGGGGATACATGATTACTCTGAGGGTATGTTTTTATGCTGGGGCTATGCGATTACTCTGGTGGTACGTGATTACTCAGTGCGTATGTGATTACTCAGGGGGTATATGATTACTCTGGGGGCTCTATGATTACTCTGGAGGTATGTGATTACCCAGGGGCTATGTGATTACTCTGGTGATATGTGATTACTCTGGGAGCTGTGCGGTTACTCTGGCTGGTATGCGATTACTCTGGGGTGCATGTGAATACACTGGAGTATGTCATTACTCTGGGGGTATGTGGTTACTCTGCGGTATGTGATTACTATGGGGGTATGTGATTAATCTGGATGTATGTGATTACTCTTGGGAGCATGTAATTTCTCTGTGGGTATGTGATTATTCTGGGGGTATGTGATTATTCTCGGAGTATTTGATTACTGGGGAGCATGTAATTATTCTGGGGAATATGTGATTACCCTGGAGTACGTGATTACTCTCAGGGTATGCAATTACTCTGGGGAGTATGTGATTACTCTGGAGAGTATGTGATTAATCCGGAGGGTATGTGATTATTCTGCGGGTATGTGATTTCTCTGGGGGATATGTGATTACTTTGGGGCTATGTGATTACTTTGGGGCTATGTGATTACTCTAGCGAATGTGGGGTTAATCTGGAGTATACGTGATTACTCTGGGGAGTATGTGAATACTCTGGCAGTATGTAATTACTCTGGGGTGTATGTGATTACTCCGGGAGTATGTGATTACTCCGGGAGTGTGTGATTACTCTGGGGGTATGTCATTATTCTGGGGGTATGTGATTTCTCTGGGGGATATGTGATTACTTTGGGGCTATGTGATTACTCAGTGGAGTATGTGATTACTCTGGCTAATGTGGAGTTAATCTGGAGCATACATGATTACTCTGGGGGGTTTGTGATTACTCTGTGGGTATGTGATTACTCTGGGGAATATGTGATTTCCCTGGGCGTCTGTGATTACTCCGGAGGTATGTGATTACACTGGGGGTATGTGATTACTCTGGGGTATGTGATTACTCTGGTGGTATGTCATTACTCTGGGGGTATGTGATTACTACGGGTGCATGTGTTTACTCTGGGGATCATGTGATTAGTCCAGGGGTATGTGATTACTTTGGGGGTATGTGATTACCCTGAGGTGAAGGTGATTGCTCTGGGGAGCATGTGCTTACTCTTGGGAGTATGTGATTACTCTGGGGGTATGTGATTACTCTGGTGGTATGTGATTGCTCAGAATATATGATTACTTTGGGGAGTATGTGATAACTCTGGTGAGATGTGATTGGGGGATCTGTGATTACTCTGGAGAGTATGTGATTACTCTGGGGGGTATGTGATTACTCTGCGGATATGTGACTACTCCGGGGGTATGTGATTACTCTGGGGGTATGTGATTACTATGAGGAGTATTTTATTACTCTGGTGGTATGTGCTTACTCTGCGTGTATGTGATTATTCTGGGG
Organism: Pristiophorus japonicus; assembly: GCF_044704955.1. NCBI lineage: Eukaryota > Metazoa > Chordata > Chondrichthyes > Pristiophoridae > Pristiophorus > Pristiophorus japonicus. The sequence continues at coordinate 33,297,751 of NC_091995.1, forward strand.
ATATGTGAATACTATGAGTAGTATTTTATTACTCTGGGGAGTATGTGATTACTCTGGTGAATATGGGGTTAATTGGGGGCATACATGATTACTCTGGGAAATATGTGAAGACTCTGGCAGTATGTGATTACTCTGGGGAGTATGTGATTACCCTCGGGGGGTATGTGATTACTCTGGGGAATGTATGTGATTACTCTGAGGAATGTGTGATTACTCCAGGAATAGGTGATCACTCTGGGGGTATGTGATTATTCTGGGAGTATGTGATCACTCCGGAGGTATGTGATTACTCTGGGTGTAGATGATTACTCGGAGGAGTGTTTTATTGTTATGCGGTGTATGTGATTACTCTGGGGAATATGGTGTTAATCTGGAGCATGCATGATTATTCTGGGGAGTATGTGAATACTCCACCAGTATGTGATTATCTGGGGAGTATGTGATTTCTCAGTGGGGTATGTGATTACTCTGGGGAATACATGATTACTCTGGGGAATATGTGATAACTCCTGGAGTATGAGATTACTCCAGGGGCATGTGATTACTCTAGGGGTATGTGATTACTCTGGGGAGTATGTGATGAATCTGGGGAATATTGGGTTAATCTGGAGCATACGTGTTAATTACTCTGGGGAAACATAGAAACATAGAAAATAGGTGCAGGAGTAGGCCATTCGGCTTTTCGAGCCTGCACCACCATTCAATAAGATCATGGCTGATCATTCACCTCAGTACCCCTTTCCTGCTTTCTCACCATAACCCTTGATCCCTTTAGCCGTAAGGGCCATATCTAACTCTCTCTTGAATATATCCAATGAACTGGCATCAACAACTCTCAGTGGCAGGGAATTCCACAGGTTAACAACTCTCTGAGTGAAGAAGTTTCTCCTTATCTCAGTCCTAAATGGCTTACCTTTTATCCTAAGTCTATGTCCCCTGGTTCTGGACTTCACCAACATCGGGGACATTCTTCCCGCATCCAAACTGTCCAGTCCCGTCAGAATCTTGTACGTTTATATGAGATCCCCTCTCATCCTTCTAAACTCCAGAGTATAAAGGCCCAGTTGATCCAGTCTCTCCTCATATGTCAGTCCAGCCAGCCCTGGAATCAGTCTGGTGAACCTTCGCTGCACTCCCTCAATAGCAAGAACGTCCCTCTTTAGATTAGGAGACCAAAACTGAACACAATATTCCAGGTGAGGTCTCACCAAGGCCCTGTACAACTGCAGTAAGACCTCCCTGCTCCTATACTCCAATCCCCTCGCTATGAAGGCCAACATACCATTTGCCTTCTTCACCGCCTGCTGTACCTGCATGTCAACTTTCAATGACTGATGAACCATGACACCCAGGTCTCGTTGCACCTCTCCTTTTCCTAATCTGCCACCATTCAGATAACATTCTGCCTTCGTGTTTTTGCCCCCAAAGTGGATAACCTCACATTTATCCACAGTATACTGCATCTACCATGCATTTGCCCACTAACCTAAACTGTCCATGTCACCCTGCAGCCTCTTAGCATCCTCTTCACCGCTCACACTGCCACCCAGTTTAATGTCATCTGCAAACATGGAGATATTACACTCAATTCTTTCATCTCAATCATTAGTGTACATTGTAAAGAGCTGGGGTCCCAGCACTGAGCCCTGCGGCACTCCGCTAGTCTCTGCCTGCCATTCTGAAAAGGACTCGTTTATTCCGACTCTCTGCTTCCTATCTGCCAACCAGTTCTCTATCCACGTCAGTACATTACCCCCAATACCATGTGCTTTGATTTTGCACACTAATCTCTTGTGTGGGACCTTGTCAAAAGCCTTTTGAAAGTCCAAATACACCACATCCACTGGTTCTCCCTTGTCCACCCTGCTAGTTACATCCTCAAAAAACTCCAGAAGATTCGTCAAGCATGATTTCCCTTTCACAAATCCATGCTGACTTGGACCGATCCTGTCACTGCTTTCCAAATGCGCTGCTATTTCATCCTTAATGATTGATTCCAATATTTTCCCCACTACTGATGTCAGGCTAACCGGTCAAAATTACACGTTTTCTCTCTCCCTCCTTTTTTAAAAAGTGGTGTTACATTAGCTACCCTCCAGTCCATAGGAACTGATCCAGAGAATATGTGAATAGTATGGCAGTATGTGATTACACTGGTAAGTATGTGATTACACCGGGAAATATGTGATCCGGGAGTATATGATTACTCCAGGGGCATGTGATTATTCTGAGGAATATGTCATCCGGGAGTATGTGATTACTCTGGGGGTATGTGATTATTCTAGGGGTATGTGATTACTCTGGGGGTATGTGATTACTCTGGGGGTATGTGATTGCTCTGGGTGTTTGTGATTACTCTGAGAGGTATGTGATTACTCTGGGGAGTATGTGATTACTCTGGGGGTATGTGATTACTCTGGGGAATACGTGATTACTCTTGGAGAATGTGATTACTTTGGGGCATGTGATTACTCTGGGGGTATGTAATTACTCTGGGGGTATGTGATTACTCTGGGGATATATGATTACTCTGGGGATAGGTGACTACTCCTGGGGTATGTGATTACTCTGCGGGGGGGTTGCGATTACTATGAGGAGTATTTTATTACTCTGTGGAGTATGTGATAAATCTGGGGAACATTGGGTTAATCTGGAGTGTACGTGATTACTCTGGGGAGTATGTGACTATTCCGGCAGTATGTGATTATTCTGTCGAGTATGTGGTTACTCAAGGGGTATGTGATTACTCTGGGGGTATTTGATTACTATGAGGAGTATGCGATTACTCTGGGGAGTGTGCGATTACTCTGGGGAATATGGAGTTAATCTGGAGCATATGTGATTACTCTGGGGAGTATGTGAATACTCTGGCAGTATGTGATTACTCTGGGGAGTATGTGATTATTCTGGGTGTATGTGATTACTCTGGGGGTATGTGATTACTCTGGGTGTATGTGATTTCTCTGAGGGTATGTGATTACTCTGGTGGTATGTGATTACTCTGGTGGTATGTGATTACCCAGGGGTATGTGATTACTCTGGGGAGTATGTGATTATTCTGGGGTAGGTGATTAACCTGGGGTTATGTGATTAATCTGGGGAGTATGTGATTACGCTTGGCAATATGTGATTACTTAAGGAGTATGTGATTACTCATGGGATATGTGATTACTCTGGGGATATGTGACTACTCTGGGGCTGCATGACTACTCTGGGGATATGTGATTAGTCTGCGGAGTCTGTGATTACTCTGGGGGTAGGTGATTACTCCTTGGGTATGTGATTATTCTGGGGGCATGTGATTACTATGAGGGGTATTGTATTACTCTGGGGAGTATGTGATAAGTGTGTGGGATATTAGGTTAATCTGGAGCATACGTGATTACTCTGGGGAATATATGAATAGTATGGCAGTATGTGATTACACTGGTGAGTATGTGATTACACTGGTGAGTATGTGATTACACTGGGGAATATGTGATCCGGGAGTATGTGATTACTCCAGGGGTATGTGATTACTCTGGGGGTATGTGATTACTCTGGGGGGATGTGATTACTCTGGGGTACGTAATTACCCTGGGGATATGTGATTACTCTGGGGTATGTGATTACTCTGGGGAATATGTGATTACTCTGGGTGTATGTGATTACTCTGGGGGTATGTGATTACTTTGGGGGTATGTGATTATTCTTGTGGCATGTGATTACTCTGGGAGTAGTTGATTACTCTGGGGAATATGTGATTACTCTGGGGAATATGGTGTTAATCTGGTGCATACGTGATTACTCTGGGAAGTATGTGAATACTCTGGCGTATGTGATTACTCTGGCAAGGAAGTGATTACTCAGGGAGGTATGTGATTACTCTGGGCACATGTGCTTACTCTGGGGAATATGTGATCCAGGAGTATGTGATTACTGCGGGGATATGTGATTACTCTGAGAGATATGTGATTACTCTGAGATATGTGAGTACTCTGGGGGTATGTGATTACTCTGGGGGTATGTGATTACTCTGGGGAATATGTGATTACTCTGGGAGTATGTGATTACTCTGGGGGTATGTGATTACTTTGGGGGGTTTGTGATTATTCTTGTAGTATGTGATTACTCGGGGGGTAGTTGATTACTCTGGGGAATATGTGATTACTCTGAGGAATATGGTGTTAATCTGGTGCATATGTGATTACTCTGGGGAGTATGTGAATACTCTGGCATATGTGATTACTCTGGCAAGGAAGTGATTACTCTAGGAAGGTATGTGATTACTCTGGGCATATGTGCTTACTCTGGGGAATATGTGATCCAGGAGTATGTGATTACTCCGGGGGTATGTGATTACTCTGGGGGTATGTGATTACTCTGAGAGATATGTGATTACTCTGAGATATGTGATTACTCTGGGGTATGTGATTACTCTGGGGAATATGTAATTACTCTGGGGAATATGTGATTATTCTGGGGAATATGTGATTACTCTGGGAGTATGTGATTACCCTGGGGAGTATGTGATTACTCGGGAGTATGTGATTACTCTTGGAGCATGTGATTACTCTGGGGGTATGTGATTACTTTGGGGGTATGTGATTATTCTGGTGGTATGTGATTTCTCCAGGGGTATGTGATTACTTTGGGGGACGGTGATCATTTTGGGGAGGTATGTGATTACTCTGGGCATATGTGCGTACTCTGGGGAATATGTGATCCAGGAGTATGTGACTACTCCCTGGGTATGTGATTACTCTGGGTGTTTGTGATTACTTTGGGGGTATGTGATTACTCTGGGAGTATGTGATTACTCTGGGGGGGGTATGTGATTACTATGAGGAGTATTTTATTATTCTGGCGAGTATATAATTACTGTGGGGAACATGGGGTTAATTTGCAGCATACATGATTACTCTGGGGAATATGTGAATATTCTGGCAGTATGTGACTTCTCTGGGAAGTACGTGATTACTCTGGGTGTGTTTGATTACTGTGGGGTTATGTCATTACTCTGGTTGTATGTGATTACTCTGGGGGATATGTGATTACTATGAGGAGTATTTTTTTACTCTGGCAAGTATATGATTACTGTGGGGAACATGGGGTTAATTTGGAGCATACATGATTACTCTGGGGAGTCTGTGAATACTCTGGCAGTATGTGACTACTCTGGGGAGTACGTGATTACTCTGGGTCTGTGTGATTACTCTGGGAGTATGTGATTACTCTGGGGGTATGTGATTACACCGGGGGTACGCAATTACTCTGGGGGTATGTGATTATTTTGGAGAATATGTGATTACTCTGGGAGAATGTGATTACTCTGGAGCTATGTGATTACTCAGGGAATAGGTGAAAACTCTGGGAGTATGTGAATACTCTGAGGTGTATGTGATTACCCTGAGGATATGTGATTACTCTGGCGGTGTGTGATTACTCCAGGGTAATGTGATTACTCGGGGTGTAGATGATTGCTCTGGGGAATATGTGATTACTCTAGGGAGTTATGTGATTACTCTGGGCATATATGCTTATTCTGGGGAATATGTGATCCAGGAGTATGTGATTGCTCTGGGGTTATGTGATTACTCTGGGGAATAGGTGATAACTCTGGGAGTATGTGAATACTTTGGTGTTGTGTGATTACTCTGGTGAGTATGTGATTACTCTGGGTGTATGTGATTACTCTGGGGTTATGTGATTATTTTGGAGAATATGTGATTACTCTGGGAGCATGTGATTACACTGGAGCTATGTGATTACTCTGGGGAATAGGTGATAACTCTGGGAGTATGTGAATACTTTGGGTATATGATTACTCTGGCATGTACGTGATTACCCTGGGGATATGTGATTACTCTGGGGGTATGTGATTATCCGGGGGTATGTGATTACTCTTGAAGCATGTGATTACTTTGTTAATATGTGATTATTCTGGGGGTATGTGATTACTTTGGGCGTATGTAATTATTCGGGTGGTATGTGATTAATCCAGGGGTATGTGATTACTCTGGGGTAGGTAATTACTCTGGGGAGTATGTGATTACTCTGGGGAATATTGGGTTAATCTGGAGCATACATGCTTATTCTGCAGAATGTGTGAATACTATTGCAGTATGTGATTACCCTGGGGAGTATGTGATTACTCTGGGGGTATGTGATTACTCTGGGGGTATGTGCTTACTTAGGCAAATATGTGATTACTCTGGGAGTAGGTGATTACTCTGGGGGGGATGATTATTTTGGGGGTTTATGATTACTCTGGAGGTATATGATCACTCTGGAGGTATGTGATCACTCTGGGGTTATGTGATTATTCTGGGGTTATGTGATTACTCCAGGGGTATGTGATTACTCTGAGGGTTTGTGATTACTCTGGGGAATAGGTGATAACTCTGGGAGTATGTGAGTACTTTGGTGTTATGTGATTACTCTGGGGAATATATCATCTGGGAGTATGTGATTACTCTCGGGGCATGGGATTACTCTGGGGAATAAGTGATAACTCTTGGAGTATGTGATTATTTGGGGTATGTGATTACTCTGGGGTGTATGTGATTACCGTGGGGGGTACGTGATTACTCTAGGGGTATGTGATTACTCTGGGGAATATGTAATTATTTTGGGAGTATGTGATTACTCTGGGGAGTATGTGATTACTCTGGGGGTATGTGATTACTCTGGGGTGTATGTGATTACTTTGGGGGTATGTGATTACTCTGGGGGTATGTGATTACTATGAGGAGTATTTTATTACTCTGGGGAGCATGTGATTACTCTGAGGAATATCGGGTTAATCTGGAGCATACGTGATTACTCTGGAGAGTATGTGAAAACTCTGGCAGTATGTGATTACTCTGGGGAGTATGTGATTACTCTAGGGAGGTGTGTGATTACTCTGGGGGTATGTGATTTCTCTGGGGTTATGTGATTACTCTGGGGAATTTGTGATTACTCTGGGAGTTTGTGATAACTCTGGGAAGTATGTGCTTACTCTGAGGGTATGTGCTTACTCTGGGGAATATGTGATTACACTTGGAGCATGTGATTACTTTGGGGATATGTGATTACTCTGGGGTATGTGATTAATCTGGGGGTATGTGATTACTCTGGGAGTATGTGATTATTCTGGGGGTATGTGATTACTCTGGGGGTATGTGATTACTCTGGGGTTAGGTGATTATTCCAGGGGATGTGATTAGTCTGGGGGTATGTGATTACTCAGGGGGGGTATATGATTACTATGAGAAGTATTTTATTACTCTGGGGAGTACAGGGTTAATCTGGAACATACGTGATTACACTGGGGAGAATGTGTATACTTTGGCAGTATGTGAATACTCTTGGGAGTACGTGATTACTCTGAGGGCATGTAATTACTCTGGGGGTACGTGATTACTCTGGGGAGTATGTGATTACTCTGGGGGTATGTGATTACTCTGAGGGTGTGTGATTACTCTGGGGGTATGTGATTACTATGAGGAGTATTTTGTTACTCTGGGGACTATGTGATAAATCTGGGAAATATTGGGTTAATCTGGAGCATACATGATTACTCTGTGGATTTGTGAATACACTGGCAGTATGTGATTACTCTGGGGAATTTGTGATCCAGGAGTATTACTCTGGGAGTATGCCAATACTCTAGGGGTACGTGATTACTCTGGGGATGAAATAATTACCCTGGGAAGTATGTGATTACTTTGGGGAATATGTGATTACTCTGGGCATATGTGATTACTCTAGTGGTATGTGATTACTCTGGGGGTATGTGATTACTCTGGGGATTAAGTGATAACTCTGGGAGTATGTGATTACTGTGGGGGTATGTGATTACTCTGGGGTGTATGTGATTACCCTGGGGATACGTTTTTACTCTGGGGTTAAGTGATTACTCTGGGGAATATGTGATTACACTGGGGGTATGTGATTACTCTGGGGAGTGTGTGATTGCTCTGGTGGTTTTTTATTCCTCTGGGGAGTATGTGATAAATCTGTGGAATATTGAGTTAATCTGGAGCATACATGATTAATCTGGGGAGTATGTGAATACTCTGGCATATGTAATTACTCTGGTGAGGAAGTGATTACTCTAGGGAGGTATGTGATTACTCTGGGCATATGTGCTTACTCTGGGGAATATGTGATCCAAGAGTATGTGATTACTCCGGGGGTATGTGATTACTCTGGGGGTATGTGATTATTCTGGGGTATGTGATTGCTCTGGGGATATGTGATTACTCTGCGAGGTATGTGATTACTCTGAAATATGTGATTACTCTGGGGGCATGTGATTATTCTGGGGGACTGTGATTACTCTGGGGAGTATGTGAGTACTCTGTGTGTATGTGATTACTCTGGGGAATATGTGATTACTCCAGAGGATGTGATTACTCTGGGAGTATGTGATTACTCTGGGGGTAATGTGATTAGTATGAGGAGCATTTTATTACTCTGGCGAGTATGTGATTACTGTGGGGAATATGGGATTAATCTGGACCATACATGATTACTCTGGGGAGTATGTGAATACTCTAGCAGTATATGGTTATTTTGGAGAATATGTGATTACTCTGGGAGTATGTGATTACTCTGGGGGGTATTTGATTACTATGAGGAGTATTTTATTACTCTGGTAAGTATGTGCTTACTGTGGGTAATATGGGATTAATCTGGAGCATACATGATTATTCTGGGGTATATGTGAATACTCCGGCAGTATGTGATTACGCCGTGGGTATTTGATTACTCCAGGGTATGTGATTATTTTGGAGAATATGTGATTACTCTGGGACTATGTGATTACTCTGGAACTATGTGATTACTCTGGAAATAGGTGATAACTCTGGGAATATATGAATACTTTGGGGCTACATGATTACTCTGGCATGTACATGATTACCCTGAGGATATGTAATTACTCTGGGGGTATATGATTACTCTGGGAGTATGCGATTACTCTGGGGAGTATGTGATTACTCAGGGGTATGTGATTACTCTTGGAGCATGTGATTACGCTGGGGTATGTGATTACTCTGGGGTATGTGATTACTCTGGGAGTTTGTGATTACTTTGGGGATATGTGATTATTCTGGTGGTATGTGATTACTCCAGGGGTATGTGATGACTCTGGGGGTAGGTGATTACTCTGGGGAGCAGGTGATTACTCTGGGGACCTAACTGATTACTCTGGGCATATGTGCATACTCTGGGGAATATGTGATCCAGGGGTATGTGATTACTCTGGGGGTATGTGATTACTCTGGGGAATAGGTGATAACTCTGGGAGTATGTGAATATTTTAGGGGAATGTGATTACTCTGGGGACGACGTGATTACTCTGGGTGTATGTGATTACTCTGGGATATGTGATTACTCAGGGGTGTGTGATTACTCTGGGAGTATGTGATTACTTTGGGGATATGTGATTATTCTGGTGGTATGTGATTACTCCAGGGGTATGTGATTACTCTGGGGGTAGGTGATTACTCTGGGGAGTAGGTGATTACTCTGGGGAGCTGTGTGATTACTCTGGGCATATGTGCATACTCTGGGGAATATGTGATCCAGGAGTATGTGATTACTCCGGGGGTATGTGATTACTCTGGGGGTATGTGATTACTCTGGGGAATAGGTGATAACTCTGGGAGTATGTGAATACTTTAGGGGCATGTGATTACTCTGGGAATGACATGATTACTCTGGGTATATGTGATTACTCTGGGGGTATGTGATTACTCTGGGAGTATGTGATTACTATGAGGAGTGTTTTATTACTCTGACGAGTATGTGATTATTTTGGAGAATATGTGATTACTCTGGGACTATGTGATTACTCTGGAGCTATGTGATTACTCTGGGAATAGGTGAATACTTTGGAGGTATGTGATTACTCTGGGGGGGTACATGATTACCCTGAGGAGATGTAATTACTCTGGGGAATATGTGATTACTCTGGGAGTATGTGATTACTCTGGGGAGTATGTGATTACTCGTGGGTATGTGATTACTCTTGGAGCAAGTGATTACTCTGGGGTATGTGATTATTCTGGGTGTATGTGATTAGTCTGGGCATATGTGATTATTCTGGGTGTATGTGATTACTTTGGGGGTATGTGATTATTCTGGTGCTATGTGATTACTCCAGAGGTATGTGATTACTCTGGGGGTAGTTATTGCTCTGGGGAGTATGTGATTACTCTGGGGAGGTATGTGATTACTCTGGGCATATGTGCTTACTCTGGGGAATATGTGATCCAAGAATATGTGATTACTCCGGGGTATGTGATTACTCTGGGGGTATGTAATTACTCTGGGGAACAGGTGATAACTCTGGGAGTATGTGAATACTTTGGTGTTATGTGATTACTCTGGGGAGTAGGTGATTACTCTGAGTGTATGTGATTACTCTGGGGATATGTGATAACTCTGGGAGTTTGTGAATACTTTGGTGTTATGTGATTACTCTGGGGAGTAGGTGATTACTCTGAGTGTATGTGATTACTCTGGGGTGTATGTGATTGCCCTGTGGGTATGTGATTGCTCTGTTGGTATGTGATTACTCCGGGGGTACGTGATTATTCTGGGAATTATGTGATTACTCTGGGGATATGTGATTACTCTGGGGGTATGTGATTACTCTGGGGTATGTGATTACTCTGGGGAATAAGTAATAACTCTGAGAATATGTGAATAATTTGGTGTTATGTGATTACTCTGGGGAGTAGGTGATTATCTGAGTGTATGTGATTACTCTGGGGGTATGTGATTACTCTGGGGATTTGTGATTACTCTGGGGTATGTGATTACTCTGGGGAATAAGTGATAACTCTGGGAGTATGTGATTACTTTGGGGTATGTGATTACTCTGGGGTGTATGTGATTGCCCTGTGGGTATCTGATTGCTCTGTTGGTATGTGATTACTCCGGGGGTATGTGATTATTCTGGGAATTATGTGATTACTCTGGGGATATGTGATTAGTCTGGGGGTATGTGATTACTCTGGGGTATGTGATTACTCTGGGGAATAAGTGATAACTCTGGGAGTATGTGATTACTTTGGGGTATGTGATTACTCTGGGAGTATGTGATTCCTCTGTGGATATGTGATTGCTCTGTGAGTATGGCATTACTCTGGGGTACGTGATTATTCTGGGGATTATGTGATTACTCTGGGGATATGTGATTACTCTGGGAGTATGTGATTACTTTGGGCTTTGTGATTACTCTGGAGAGTATGTGATTACTCTGGGGGGCTATGTGATTACTCTGGGAGTATGTGATTCCTCTGAGGGTATGTGATTGCTCTGTGAGTATGTCATTACTCCAGGGTACGTGATTATTCTGGGGATTATGTGATTACTCTGGGGATATGTGATTTCTCTGGGAGTATGTGATTACTTTGGGCTATGTGATTACTTTGGAGAGTATGTGATTACTCTGGGGGGGTATGTGATTACTGTGCTGGTAGTTGACTATGCCTGGGGTATGTGATTACTCTGGGGGGTATGTGATTACTATGAGGAGTATTTTATTACTCTGGGGAGCATGTGATTACTCTGATGAATATCGGGTTAATCTGAAGCATACAGGATTGCTCTGGAGAGTATGTAAAAACTCTGGCAGTATGTGATTACTCTGTGGAGTATGTGATTATTCTGGGGGGTATGTGATTACTCTGAGGGTATGTAATTATTCAGGGGGCATGTGATTACTCTGGGGGATTTGTGATTACTCTGGGAGTATGTGATAACTCTGGGAAGTATGTGATTACTCTGGGGAACATTTGATTGCACTTGGAGCATGTGACTACTTTGGGGATATGTGATTACTCTGGAGTATGTGATTAATCTGGGGAATAAGTAATAACTCTGGGAATATGTGAATAATTTGGTGTTATGTGATTACTCTGGGGAGTAGGTGATTATCTGAGTGTATGTGATTACTCTGGGGGTATGTGATTACTCTGGGGATTTGTGATTACTCTGGGGTATGTGATTACTCTGGGGAATAAGTGATAACTCTGGGAGTATGTGATTACTTTGGGGTATGTGATTACTCTGGGGTGTATGTGATTACTCTAAGAGTGTGTGATTACTCTGGGGCGTATGTGATTACTCTGGTGGTATGTGATTATTCTTGGAGCATGTGATTACTTTGGGTGTATGTGATTATTCTGAGGGTATGTGATTACTCCAGGGGCATGTGATTACTCTGGAGGTAGATGATTACTCTGGGAAGTATGTGATTACTCTGGGGTATATGTGATTACTCTGGGGGTATGTGATTACTCTGGGGAGTATGTGATTGCTTTGGGGGTATGTGATTACTCTGGGGGTATGTGATTATGCCGGGGGTACGTGATTACTCTGGGTTTATGTGATTATTTTGGAGAATATGCGATTACTCTGGGAGTATGTGATTACTCTGGAGCTATGTGATTACTCTGGGAATAGGTGATAAGTCAGAGTATGTGAATACTTTGGGGGTATGTGATTACTCTGGCGTGTACATGATTACCCAGGGGATATGTGATTATTCTGGGAGTATGTTATTACTCTGGGGAGTATGTGATTACTCTTGAAGCATGTGATTACTCTTGGAGCATGTGATTACTCTGGGGTATGTGATTACTCTGGGGGAATGTGATTACTTTGGGGGTATGTGATTATTCTGGTGGTATGTGATTACTCCAGGAATATGTGATTACTCTGGAGGTAGGTGATTACTCTGGGGAGTATGTGAATACAATGGCAGTATGTGATTACTCTGGGTGTATGTGATTTTTCTGGGGCTATGTAATTACTTTGGCGAATGTGATTACTCCAGGAGTAGGTAATTACACCAAAGGTATATGATTACTTTGGGGATATGTGATTACTCTCGCGGTATATGATCATTCTGGTGTTATGTGATTATTCTGGGGTTATGTGATTACTCTGGGGGTATGTGATTACTCTGGGGGTTTGTGATTACTCTGGTGGGTATGAGATTACTCTAAGGGTATGTGATTACTCTGGGGAGTATGTGATTACTTTGGTGAATATATGATTACTCTAGGAGTATGTGATTATTTTGGGGGTATATGATTACTATGACAAGTATTTTATTACTCTGAGAAATATGTGACTACTCTGGGGAGAATGTGATTACCTTGGGGAATATTTTATTACTCTTCGAGTATGTGATTATTCCAGGGGGCTGGTGATTACTCTGGGAGTATGTGGTTACTCTGGGGGTATGTGATTACTCCAAGTGTATGTGATTTCTCTGAGGAGTATGTGAATACGCTGGCATTATGTGATTACTCTGGCGAGTATTTTACTCTAGGGGTGAATATGATTCATCTGGGGGTATGTAATTACTCCGGGGAATATGTGATCCGGGAGTATGTGACTACTCTGGGGGTATGTGATTACTCTGTTGGTATGTGATTACCCTGGGGGTATGTGATTGCGCTGGGTGTATGTGAATACTCTGGAAGGTTTGTGATTACTATGGGGTTTGTGATTATTCTGGGGGTATGTGATTACTCCAGGGTTATGTGATTGCTCTGGGGAGTATGTGATTACTCAGGGGGGGATATGTGATTACTGGTAGTTGACTACACCTGGGGTATGTGATTACTCTGGGGGGTATGTGATTACTATGAGGAGTATTTTATTACTCTTGGGAGTATGTTATAAATCTGGGGAATATTGGGTTAATTTGGAGTGTATGTGATTACTCTGGGGAGTGTGTGAATACTCTGGCAGTGTGTGATTACTCTGGCGACTATGTGATTACTCTAGGGGGTATGTAATAACTCTGGGGAATATGTGATCTGGGAGTATGTGATTACTCTGGGGGCATGTGATTACTCTGGGGTATGTGATTACTCTGGGGAATAAGTGATAACTCTGGGAGTATGTGATTACTCTAGGGGTATGTGATTACTCTGGGGAGTAATTACTTTGGGAGTATGTGATTACTTTGGGTGTATGTGATTACTCTTGGAACATGTGATTTCTTTGGGGGTATGTGATTATTCTGGGGGTATGCGATTACTCCAGGGGTATGTGATTACTCTGGGGGTAGGTGAATACTCTGGGGTATATGTGATTACTCTGGGCAATATGGGGTTAATCTGGAGCATACGTAGTTACTCTGGGGAGTATGTGAATACTATGGCAGTATGTGATTACTCTGGGGAGTATGTGATTATTCTGGGGGTATGTGATTACTTTGGTGAATATGTGATTACTCCGGGAGTATGTGATTACTTTGGTGAATATGTGATTACTCCGGGAGTATCTGATTACTTTGGGGTTACGTGATTACTCTGGAGATATGTGATCACTCTGGGGTTATGTTATTATTCTGAGGTTATGCTATTACTCCGGGCGTATGTGATCACTCTGGGGTATGTCATGACTCTGGGGGATATGCGATTACTCGGGGGTATGTGATTATTCTGGGTGTATGTGATTACTCCAGGGTTACATGATTACTCTGGGGAGTATGTGATTACTCTGGGAGTATGTGATTACTCTGGGGGTATGTGATTACTCTGGGGGTATGTGATTACTCTGGGGTATGTAATTACTCTGGGGAATAAGTGATAACTCTGGGAGTATGTGATTACTTTGGGGTATGTGATTACTCTGGGAGTATGTGATTCCTCTGTGGATATGTGATTGCTCTGTGAGTATGTCATTACTCTGGGGTACGTGATTATTCTGGGGATTATGTGATTACTCTGGGGATATGTGATTACTCTGGGAGTATGTGATTACTTTGGGCTTTGTGATTACTCTGGAGAGTATGTGATTACTCTGGGGGGCTATGTGATTACTCTGGGCATATGTGATTAGTCTGGGGGTATCTGATTACTATGAAGAGTATTTTATTACTCTGGGGAATAAGTGATTACTCTGGGGAATGTGGGGTTAATCTGGAGCATACGTGATTACTCTGGGGAGTATGTGAATACAATGGCAGTATGTGATTACTCTGGGGAGTTCGTTTTTTCATCTGGGGGTATGTGATTACTCTTGGGGTATGTGATTACTCCGGGGGAACATGATTACTCTGGGGAGTATGTGATTACTCTGGGAGTATGTGATTACTCTGGGGAGTATGTGATTACTTTGGGGAATATGTGATTACTCTGTGAGTATATGATTACTCTGGGGATATGTGATTACTCTGGGGGTATGTGATTACCATGGGGATTAAGTGATTACTCGGGGGGGTATCTGATTACTTTGTGGTATGTGATTACTGTGGGGAATATGTGACTACTCTGGGAATATGTGCTTACTTTCGGGTTATGTGATTACCTTGGGGTGTATGTGATTACCCTGGGAGTACGTGATTACTCTGGGGTTTGTGATTAGTATGGGGAATATGTGATTACTCTAAGAGTGTGTGATTACTCTGGGGCGTATGTGATTACTCTGGGGTTATGTTATTACTCTTGGAGCATGTGATTACTTTGGGGGTATGTAATTATTATGGGGGTATGTGATTACTCTGGGGGTATATGATTATTCTGGGGGTATGTGATTACTTTGGGGGAATGTGGTTACTCTGGGGAATGTGTGATTACTCTTGGAGCATGTGATTACTTTGGGGGTATGTGATTACTCTGGGGGTATGTGATTACTCTGGGGGTACGTGATTACTCTGGGGAGTATGTGATTATTCTGTGAGTATGTGATTACTCTGGGAGTATGTGATTATTCTAGGGGTATGTGATTACTTTGGGAGTGTGTGATTACTCTGCAGGTATGTGATTACCTTGGAGATTAAGTGATTACTCTGGGGGTATCTGATTACTTTGTTTGTATGTGATTACTCTGGGGAATATGTCATTACTCGGTGAATATGTGCTTACTTTTGGGTTATGTGATTACTCTGGGGTGTATGTGATTACCCTGGGGGTACATGATTACTCTGGGGCATTGTGATTAGTATGCGGAATATGTGATTACTCTGGGAGTGTGTGATTACTCTGGGGAGTATGTGATTACTCTGTGGGTATGTAATTACACTGGGGAATATGTGATTACTCTTGGAGCATGTGATTACTTTGGGGGTATGTGATTATTATGGGGGTATGTGATTACTCCGGGGGTATGTGATTACTTTGAGGAGTATTTTATTTCTCTGGGGAGTATGTGATTACTCTGGGGAATGTGGGGTTAATCTGGAGCATATCTGATTATTCTTAAGTAAGTGAATACCATGGCAGTATGTGATTACTCTGGGGGGTATGTGATTGCTTTGGTGAATATGTTATTGCTCCAGGATATGTGATTACTCCCGGTGTATGTGATTACACTGGGAGTATTTGATTACTCTGGGGAGAATGTGAATACTTTGGGGGTAGGTGATTACTCTGGGTGTATGTGATTTCTCTGGGGATATGTGATTACTCTGGGGGTATGTGATTAATCTGTGGGTATGTCATTTCTCTGGGGCTTATGTCATTACTCTGGGGAGTATGTGATTACTCTGGGGAATATATGATTACTCTGTGGGGTATGTGATTAATCTGGGAGTATGTCATTACTCTAGGGTATGTGATTACTCTGCGGGTTATGTGATTAATCTGGGGGAATGTGATTGCTCTCGGGGTATATGATTACTCTCGGGTGTATATGATTACTCTTGAGGATATATGTTTGCTCTCGGGGATAGCCGATTACTCTGGATGTTTGTAATTACTCTGGGGAGTATGTGATTACTCTGGGGAATAAATGATTACTCTTAGAGTATGTGATTACTTTTGGGGTATGATTATTCCGGGTGGTATGTGATTAACCTGGGGTTATTTGATTACTCTGGGGATATGTGATTACTCTGGGGAGTATGGTGTTAATCTGGAGCATACATGATTACTCTGGGGAATATGTGATTACTCTGGGGGTATGTAGTTACTCTGGGGAATATGTGATTACTCTTGGAGCATGTGATTACTTTGGGGGTATGTGATTACTCAGGGGGTATGTGATTACTCTGGGGGTATGTGATTACTCCAGAGGTACATGATTACTCTGGGGAGTATGTGATTACTCTGGGGGTATGTGATTACTCTGGAGTGTATGTGATTACTCCGGGAATACATTATTACTCTGGGGGTATGTGATTACTTTGGGGAATATGTGATTACTCTGGGGGTATGTGATTACTCTGGGGGTATGTGATTACTATGAGGAGTATTTTATTACTCTGGGGAGTATGTGATTACTCTGGGGAATATTGGGGTTAATCTCGAGCAAATGTGATTACTCTGGGGAGTATGTGAATACCATGGCAGTATGTGATTACTCTGGGGAGTACGTGATTTCTCTGGGGGGTATATGATTACTTTGGTGAATAGGTGATTACTCCAGGAGGATGTGATTACTCCCAGGGTATGTAATTACTCCGGGAGTATGTGATTTCTCTGGAGAGTATGTGATTACTCTGGGGATATGGGATTTCCCTGGGAATAATACTGAGATATTACCTGACTCACTGACTGTATTGGGGATTAGCAAATCAAATAGATGTCACCACTGACTGGGGTTTCTTGTCATATTCCCTGCAGCACACATTCATATCGGCAGTGCAGTAACCTGGCAAATACCATGCCCACTTCTGCCATACACCTGCCTTCCCATCCCTCTTAACCATGGCACCCTGAGAAAGGGTATAGCATAAATTCACCAGAATGATACTGGGGCTAGAAGGGTTAAATTATGAGGACAAGTTACATAGACTAGGCTTTTATTCCCTCATGTATAGAAGATTTAGGGCTGATTTAAATTACACGTTTAAGATATTTAAATGATTTGATAGGGTGGATCGAGAAAATAAATTTCCTCTGGTGGGGGGAGTCCAGAGCAAGTGGGCAGAACCTTAAAATTAGAGCGAGGCCGTTCAGGGACGGTATCAGGAAGCACTTCATCACACAAAGGGTCGGGGAAATCTGGAACTCTCTGCCCCAAAAAGTTGTTGAGCCTTGGGGGGAGTCAATTAAGGGTTGTGGAACCAAGGCAGGTAAATGGAGTTATTATACAGATCAGCCATGATCTCATTGAATGGTGGAACAGGCTCAAGGGCCTCCTTCCCGTTCCTAATGTCAACGGCGACTTTACCGAAACCCATACGGTAATTCGAAGGTTAAAAATGACTGGTGTTTAAAAAAAGAACGGAGAAGACGGGTTGCTAGGCAACACGCCAGCGGAATAGTAATAAAAAAGAAGCAGGACGAGGCAGCTCAACAGCCGTGCGAAATTGGGGAGAGCGAATTGAAATGAAAATCACTTCCTCCGTGCGTGAGAAGTGGCAGAGGAGCTAGAATACTAACCGCGGAGTGGGTCCTTGGGAGTCGCATCCTCCCTCGCAATCGGCGTCCTGCTCTCTGGTCCAGCTAGCAGGGCAGAGCAGCGAAGCAAGCACGCCTCCATTGAACAAGGCGACGAGGCAGAGGAGAAGGTGCAAAGAAAAAGATTTGCAGGGATGATACCAGGACTCAGAGGGTAAAAGTAAGAATTAAAGACTTGCATTTATATAGCGCCTTTCATAACGTCAGGACAATCCAAAGTGCTTTACAGCCAATGAAGTACTTTTGGAGTGTAGTCACTGTTGCACTGTAAGGAAACATGGCAGACAATTTGCGCACAGCAAGCTCCCACAAACAGCAGTGTGGTAATGATCACCTGATGTTTAGTGATATTGGACGATGGATAAATATTGGCCAAGGCACCGGGAATAACTCCCCTGCTCTTCTTTGAAATAGTGGCCGTGAGATCTTTTAGCTGCACCAGAGAGAAGACAGATTAACATCCCAGCTGATTGACGGCACCTCTGACAGTGCAGCGCTCCCTCAGCGCTGCACTGGAATTTGTGGTCAAATTCTCTGGAGTGGGACTTGCACCTATGACAGAGAGGTGAGAGGGCTACCCACTGAGCCACAACTGACATCAGCGAATGATCAGGAAAGATTGAACAGCCTGGGGCTCCTTTCTCTAGAAAAGAGAAGACTGTTGGGTGACTAGAGGTCTTCAAATTTTGAAGGGGTTTGATAGGGTAGGCATAGAGAAGATGTTTCCACTTGTGGGGGGAGACCATAACTAGGGGTCAT